>NC_092560.1:31790770-32116325 GCF_037038585.1 Patagioenas fasciata
GAAGGGAACCGCTAAAGATTGTCTAGTTCACTGCCACAGCTCAAGCAGGGTTAGATATTGCAGGTTACCCAGGATTATGTCCATCTTGAAATAGTTTTGTAAAATAAAAAAATGAAAATTCTTAACACAAATGAGTTTTCTGTAAATGTAGTAATTGTAGATTTGTGGGCAGGAACTTGTGAAATGTTTAGCTGTGTATATTTGGGCTCCATTTAATGCTGTCAGGTATTTGCTCACTGCTGTAATACAAAGAACTGCCAATCCACTAATGAGAGTTTCTGAGGAATATCAGGATGCTATTCCTAGCTTATTTACCGATAGTAAGTTATCCCTCTGTCTCAATCTTTGTTTAATTATGTGGTTTTCTTTGGGAGTGGGTATTTTTGGGGCAGAAGGGGACTTGATGTTTTTAAATGTTGTTTGTTTCAGCTGAGAGAAAAAGTTTCCTGTTTTAACTTGTAATTTCAACTTATGGGAAGCAACTTCCACTGCTGCTACCTTGTAGTTGGTAAAGTCTGTTCTGCTTTGACTCAAAATGAGTTAATATTCTTCATGTAGTTGGAAACCTTTCTTTTTTGTAGCCAGCATGGTCATCCTTTTGGAATTAGTTTGAGAACAAGAAGATAACACCCTGGGACAGAGTTGTCTGGGAACCCACAGGTGTGAGGCAGCGGGAAAGGGGGCATGGATGGGGCAGAGCTTGACTGACATCCAGACTGATCAGTGAGAGTATTCTGTCCCATTAGTGTCATGCTTCATATTTAAGGGGAGTCGGGATCTTGCAGCTACTCCTGGAGCTGGGACAGAGACCTCTTTGGAGGAGTTCTGTTCTGGAGTTTCTTTGGTTCGGCCTTTTGCCGTCCTGCCGTTTTGCAGAGTCCTCTGGGCCTTTTTCTCTCTTCTCTCTCTGGGATCAGCTGTTGGGACCATGTGCTATTTCCTGGGACTGGCTGCTTGGTGTGGACAGATTCTGCGAGGAATTGCATTGAGTATCTTTTATTTTATATTCTATTCCCATTTTATATATATTAGTAGTAGTATATCAGTGTTATTTTTTTAAACTGTGTTTATCTCAATCCATGAGTTTCTCCCTTTCGATTCGCTCTTATGTTTTGGGGTGTGGAGGGGGGGTGTGTGAGCAGCTTTTGTGTTTATATTGCTGGCTTGAGTTAAACCATGACAAGATCTTCCATTGTGTTCATTATTTCTGTGGTTTCCAAACTTAAAGGAGGCTTCTGGAAAGGCACCAATTGCTTTGTCGAGGGATGTTACTAATTGAATTAACTTTCACATCAAAACCTCATTACTCTGCATGCTGGTTTTCTTGTGATGAAGAGTGAGGTCTGCAAGTCCGCAAGCTCTTCTGTATAGATTGGGTTGCAGTAGTTTAACAGTAGCAAATATTTCTCTTAATTTGTTTGAACCTTTCTTTCATATCCAGAAGAAAGCATTCCTGCCTTAAGAAGGCTGATGATGGCTTAGCTATTTGTGTTAAACGTGTGGAATAAAAGTAAGTTTGTAATTACTGAAAATTAGGTATATATATTACTTCATATTTAAAGAGTAGAATTACTCTTTATGCTGATGTTCAAGACTGACTTCTTGGTAAGATCTTAGTGTCTTACATTGTATAAAAAAAATTATGAAACAGGAATTTAAATAAGCTTCCTTGAAAGAAGCTTAAAGAGAATTAGTTATAAATCTCTTATTAAAGAGAGTGTTTATCCAAAAGACTTTTTTTCCTTTTTTTTATTTTTATTTTTTTAAATGCCAAGTGGAGAGCATTGTAAGTTAGAATTATAACACCTGCATGTTGAAAGCAATTGATTTAGCTTTTATGTACAGACGAAGCAAATCATGCTTAGCTGAAGGTGAAGAGAAACAAAGCATGGTTTTATTTTGCACTGTCTTTTACATGAAGATAAAAAGGTTGTATTGTTTAAATATGTAGCATCTGGATATTGGCCAGTGGCATGTAAGGAAAGTTTGTGGTGCTAAATACTTCTATACCTTTTGAAGAATATAGGGAGTACATAATAGGAACAAACTGGTGTCTGTGCATCTGAGATTATTGTTTGTAGCCTGGAATATTAGCTTAAATTACCAATTTGGCTGCATGGGTCAGGCCATGGGCTGGGGCAGCTACGTGCCAAGACATATTTGCCTCTGTTGACTGTTGTTCAAAAGAGATGATTCTGGCAGAACCAGCATCTGGGAGAAATATCTTCCAATGGATCTAGCATAAATTGGTAGGGTTTTTCTGACCATCCTTAGTTTTCTAGGAAACCTGATTTGTGTGCATTTATTTTTAATTGCCTTAATTGGCTGTTATTTCAGGCAATGAGTTTATGTACTGTCTGAAAAACAGAAAAACAGAGATAGGAATGGCCTCTGTCTTGGGGAGTAATGGCTGCTACTTGTGTCAGCATTTGTCTGTGCGCAAGTTTGTGCAACTCTGATTTTGCACAATAAAAATATTAGTATGTTTTGAAGACATTAACAAATTAATGTATTCAAATTTTTGGAACAGCTTTAAGTTAGGAATTTTCCAGGGCTTGGCAGACATCAAATACAGAGTTGTAACTGCCTGGTTTGGTTGGAGTTCAGTTCTCGTGATCTTCTCTCATACAGCCCTTCTTTCTTTCTAGTTTGTGTAAATGCATAAAAAGAAACAGCTAGAGTTGTGCTCTGAAATAAGAGGTATTTTGCGTATGCTTACAAAAGAGCATGTTTGGCACAGTCCTACATTTTGGCATGAAGACATACCTTAGACAACTGCATTTTGCACCTACCTTTATTGTGATGTGTCAGCCATGTAGCATGACTGCAATGAAATAAAACATGTGACTGGAAAGTAAGTAGATGATTCAGTGAATTCTGGGTAGTACATTTATAGCTGGTGCCATGATATCATGGAGTCATCTCTAATAACCATGTATCTTCCCTGTTTTTCAAGGGTAGTTTTTTTCTGAAGTTTGTAAGCTTTCATTTGCTTCTACCTCGCTGTGCCTGTGCTGGACCTCTCAAAAAGTCCAGATGGTTTTCTGATTTTCTCATGTGGATTGTTAATGTTAGAGTGGAATTCAACTGGAATAGTTAGTTGTTAGCAGTTGAAAATAATGGTTTCCTGGAATAATGGAATATCAGTATCAAGTATCATAATTGACCATTCTAGTTTTTAATAGGATGTTTACAGGTTTAACTAGACTACTTTGTATAACAGTTATTCTCAATTTCTTAGCTTTCTGTTTGTAGTCGATGTATTACTAGGGTAGTTCAGATGCATGTTTTTTTTTCTTGCCCACTTCCCCCGTAGGGTGGGGTTTTGTTTCCAAGTTCTTCCTCTCTGTCTCTTTATTTCATTTTCATTTTAACTGTAACAACCAAAACTATGCATTCCTGTGTATTTTTTTTATCACAAAGAAACATTTTTTGCTTATTGGTATTTTTAGGAAGTTTATACTTTGATCTTGTCTACTTTGCAACCATGTTTTATTTTGACGGAAAGCTCTTTTCTCGGGTTTGCTTTCAGAGGCGTATGATTCTAGTTCAGGCTGATGCTTTTGCTATTAAGTGGAAAAGTGTTGTTATACAAATATTCCATGAAGGATCACCTCTCCCCTATTTTCCATTCTTTGTGCCTTTTATGTAACTCTGTTATGCACAGACGATAAAGAGTGATTCTATTCATGCTGGCCACCATCTGCTATTATTGTTTTTTACTCTTTTGCAAACATCTACTAAAATATTAAAACATATAACCAAACAATTAGCTTGCCTTACATTTTTATGACTTACAAAGCATGTTTGATAAAGAAGGTGCATTAAATCTGAGGTCTATTTTTAAAATGTGCTAGCAATTTATTACATCTTTGTATGCAGAAGAGGAATAACACCAAACAGTGTTTGTAAAACGATCACAAAGCATTTGTGGTAGCATTATAGTTCCTTATTTGTTTTCATGCTTAGAATCCAGCCAGTGAACCTCTTTTTCTAAAGGTGAAATGCATTACTTTCAAATAAATGTAAACCGGATACTCATCTTAGGGACAGATTATAGCAAAAATATTACAGAAGACAGTGTTGTGTAAGAGAAGTATCTCAACAAAAATGTCAGAAATAATGGCTCTAATATCTTCTTTCTGATGACAATACCTTCATATGTGCATAAGGTAGTGAGGAACTTCTTGTATAAAATCCAGGGATAGTCAGAACAGCGTATTTAGGAAGCAATAGTAAAAGATGTACTATTTGCATATATAAAGCTGGGATGTGTATAGAGAACTTCCAAGGTGTGCAGCAAAGATATTGCTTCAGCTTTAGAGGTAGTATGTTTCTTGTATTACGTGAACACCATGATTACAATTTATTCTCTTAACCTGTTAAGAAGGAATGAAAGGCAATGCAGAATGAATAAAAGTTCAGTTATAAGACTGTATTAGATAGCCGGACCATAAAATAAACCAAATGGTACCTGCTTGCTTTGACATTTGTGTGGCAGAATGCATACCAGCGGCTTGTGATTGTCTGAAAAATACTTTAGAGGTATTTAAACCACATCAGTAACAACACAACAGTGTTCAAAAAATACAGGTATGAATATATAGGCAAGACTTTCCATTTCGGTGTAGTCAGCATAGGCAGCTCTTTCTGTTTAAAACAGAAGCCACATTTCTCTTTACGTCTTTCATACTCAACCTCCTCGTCGTGAAAAGTGCAGAAAATGTTGCATGACAAATGCCAGTCTGAATTAGTTCCACTATCGTAGACTGTTTGGGAGTCGATTTCATTACACTTCATCTGAACCTCTGTTGATTTGATCAGAAAAAAAGCAGGGAAGAATCCTGCCTTCATATACCTAGGCCTGACTTGCAAATTTGTGTTATGTTGCAGCTGGTATTGATTTTGCTTAGGATTTTGATAAGCTGTATTTTAGTACTTGCAGTAGAACACATATTGGTGGGATAATTATATTATGATTTCTGTACATTTTTGGAAGACTCGATTGAAGAAAATACAGAAGTTGCACTTAATCAAGTGCAGTTGGAATCAAATGGTAAATTAAATAATTATTCACATCCCATTCTGCTAAACGCCCCAAATTACCACATGTTTATGAAAAGACATCACAGTTCAAATAAAGAGGAGAGGATGGGTTTACAAGCCTGTTTGATTGCTGCACTTTTTTTTCCATTTTTTCTTCTCATCTGACCCTTGTACCTATTATTACAGCTTTTTGCTTCTGTGGGTGCACACATACTTCCTCTCTGTGTCATCATGCTGATTTGATTGTCTGGGACCAATGAAGGACAGTTTATGTGTGGATGCTAAATTTCAAACAAAATATCAGCATGTTTTTACAGTATTGTTGAAATAGCAGTACCAATTGAGAGCAAAGAAATAGATACCTAGCATTTAAACACATGCAACAATATATATACATTAATATCTTTTTGTCCTGTACAGTTATGGGGTTTCACAATGGTCCTTTTAAGAATTTTTTTTTTAATTATGTTTTAGGTCTCATATTACATTCTGCAGTAATGTTATCCTCCTCTTTTTGTTGAAGTGCATCCTTCCTTCAGTGCTACAGAAGTTGGGTGCATAGTGTTTTAGTTGCCTTATCTTTTACTTTTTTTCTTGGTACTGCAAAAAGCTACCTGTTTAAGCGACCAAATAGACAGTTTATTCCTGTCTTTTCTTCTTGGAAGAAACTGAGACTTTCTCCCAGGGTGGTTGAGATCCAGTATTTGCTAGGCCAAGCACAGTCCAAAGGAGTAAATATCCATCTTTTCTGGAATGCAACCATTTATCCATGCATTTTAATGTAATGAAATTAGCAGTCCTGTTGAAGACAATGTTTCACCTCATATCAAATTAATTCTTATGTAAAATGGCTTTGGGCACAAATGTAATATTTAAATAATCTTTCTAGCTCTTATTCAAGTGACTATAATATATGCCTTAAAATATTTCTACTAGCTTGTTCTAAAAATCTGCGTAGCTTTACACTTTCTGCATTGAAAATGCCATGTGCTTTCCAAATATGCATCGTTTTACCATGAATTTTCTTGTTAATAAAGCAGGTGTAAATCAAATAGGATTTAAAAAGCACAACTGTTTTGCAGCTCTATTAGTATTTACTTTTAAAAGTATCTGGAATATGCATGGTCTTAGCACTTATTATAGTTCTACAAATTTTGGTCTGATGTGAGTCTGAAGTTGCAAGAAGAGTATTTTAAAGGCAGTGTATGATGTTTATATTTTATAATTACTTATATTATAAATTTAAAGGCAGAATTTTATTGCATATTTACCCAACTGATTCAATGTGTAGTGGTGTAACATTACCCACGCACAAGAGGGCACACTAAGTCCTCTGGAATATTATTATGGAAAACCTTTTCATTTAGGGTAAATTAATAACTGTTAAGGAAATAATATAAGCACACCTTGAAGGTGGTGCTATGTGTAATTTTTAACAAACATTTTGTATGAATATTTTATGTATGTGCCAGAAAACTAATCTTACCTTAAAATGCTTTTGCTTTAGTTCAGTAAATATTGTAAAGCTCTGTGATTGAACATTAGCATTGTTGTTTAACCTGGCTTACAGAAATGTAATCTGACACCTAATCATTTCTTTCTTGCCATAGCATCTTATAGTAAAACGATTATAAATACAAGAGTTCCCGTAGTGAAGTTCCAGGATTCAAATACAAACATTTAATGATCTGAAAAGCTTTTAAAAATTGTCAAGTTTTGGTAAATTTCCTTCTTTTTGTTTTATTTTGTATTCTTTCTCTGAAGAAGCATAATGCTTCTCTGCTTCCATCCCTAAAATTTATGTATGGAGTGAATTCATTTAAAGATACATTAGGGCCACTTGAAGATTTTTTTTTTTCCTTAATTTATTGCTGAAGTAGCAATTGATTTAAGGACCATTTCCCTCTTGTTTGTTGTTGTTTTGTTTTGTTTTGTTTTTTTCTGTACTAGTATTAACTTTGTAATCCTGTTTCAGAGCTTTTTAGAGTCATTGGAGGTAGTAAATGATCAGGCTTCACTATGCATTTGGGCTTCTGTTCATCTCTCCCCTTTACCCATCCCTCCCTTCCTAAGAAGACATTCAGTGGCCCAGTCTCCATTAACAGCAATATATTGTTCTCTGCAGATCTGTATAACTTCTGAAAATCTGTCATATAATTTTCAGAAAATGTCTTAAGATGCCGTTAAAAATATTCTTAAGGAATTTTCTTTCAAAAAACAATCAATGCAGACAATATTGGTTAACTTGACCCTGGAGCAGGACAGTAATATTTTGGTTGTTCTTTTGTTATTTCAGTTGCATTCTAGGTTTCCATTGAAAATGATAAGAACACTGTTTTCTTGGGGTATATTTCAGTATGCTTATTCTTAAAATGATGTATTTTTGTTCTTATTCTTTATTTGCTCCTTACCTGTTCATTTAGTCTTTCAGTTCAACACCAGCAAAAAAGCAGCTCTGCAGAATATAAAAATGACAATTTTTAAATTTTTTAAGTTAGTTCTATTTAATGCAGTATAATACGGAATGGAGTTGTATTGGCAAGACAGCTTAATACCTTTTTGCTTGTCTTTTGTCTGTGCCACTCTAAGAAGATTTTTAATGTTATTTGTTTGTAATTTATAAACCCACCAAACAAAACTACTAAGACCATCTTCAGCATTCACCAGTGATTTACTTTTTAACTCTATGAGCATTTAAAATGATTTCAACATACTTAAATGTAGTTGAGTCTGTGCTGGGTTTTGCTCAAGTTGTATTAAATTTAGATATAGCCTTGTGCTGGGTTTAAGTTTATCCCAATCTGAACTGCCTCCCAAAGAACGATCATATTCTGTCCTCAGCTGCATGTTCATGCCTCTTCCCTTGAGTTGTCTTCTGCACTTGTGTAGCTTCATAGGAAGGAAGACTGTGTGAAAATTTGAGGAAGAAAGACAAGTTTCCTATTGTGGCATCTCAGGCAAAGATTGTCTTAGTTTTGTTGTGAATACACACCCTCATGTTTTATGCTTGCATTAATCAAGTGATTGAGTGGGGTCAAACTGGAGAGATCACAAGCACTTTGGAGTTCAGGATGTAAGTTATTTTTAAAAATTAGTTTAAATCATTGTTGAAATTCAATAGCAGTTAGCAAGAAGTATTACAGAATGAGAAGTACAGCATGCAAATAAAAAAAGGGGAAAAGCTCACAAAGTTGTTTTGTGTTTATAGCAATATTGGCTCAGGTTTACTAGAGCAAATACTGAGATTTAAAGGCTGAGGTTACAAAGAAACCCCACTTTTAGCATTAGCAATACAAGTATCTATTGTCCTTCTTGTGCTGGGGCTCTGATGCCCCTGTGGGTCTGTTGAATGACCAGGCTATGCAGATGCTCTTATTTTATTACTGACAAAATCAACTATTTTGTCTTGGAGCACAATAAAAACTTTATTTTAATAATCTGCCCATTCTGAACTGGTGTGTTGGGTGACTGGAGAGATGGAAAAGTGACCTCTGAATAAGAGTTGTGGTTACAAGGGGTGAGAAGCCGATTAGTGCTTCCACTGTATAACAAGGTCCTCTTAATCCAAAACCATAGGAAGCATGAATTTAGTGAAGCTTAGAGGGGAAAACATGTATACAGGAAAGAATATTTAATTCAATATTATAGAAAAATGGATCACACTAACTAGTGAAACTGAACAATACCCTTCTGCAGAGGTATTTAAAAATGATAGAAGAGTGTTTTACCTACTTCTGTTTCATCTTGAGGGAAAGAACTGGATTCTTCCACATAATTAGGTATATATACAATAGTGGAAACACAAAAAATAGAGCAAACATACAAGCAAACAAAACATAATTTGAGAATATTTTTAATAAATCTGAAATTTGGATGGAGTGTGTAAGAAAAGTCAAATGGGGTAAAAAAGACACAGCTGGCTGATGAAAATGCATTTTTATGTGAATGGCAAGTAACCTGCAAAAATTCTAGTTCACACATAAAGGGCACATTTTAAAGAGTTCCCTGTGTGTATTTGAGAATTATTGCTTTTAATTAGTATTAGGTGTATACTTAAGCAGTGCAAATATTTGGAGTCAAGTTATGAACTTTCTAAATATTTTAAATGAAGCAAACTAGACAAGGATGCTAAGTTAATTTGAACAAATATGAATAGGAGTGGGCAAGAGCTGCATGCATTAACAATACTGTGGAGCCCCAGAGAGTCATAGTTTTGAAGAGGATTTTTATTTATAGAATTAATTTTTTGAATGATGCTTCAGTTAATTGCGGTTTTTAATTTTTGTGGGTTTTGGGGTTTTTCTTGTTTTGTTTTGTTTTGTTTTGTTTTTCTATTGGGATTGAGTTTGCTTGTATGGCACTGTCACAATGTAATCTGCCCTGTTAATTGATGCTAAATATATCTGACAGTCCTCTGCATACAAAACAAATGTGAACTATTTATTTGAAGATGTTCAGAGGTGCTTCTTACCATGGCAGCTGAGAATGTAATATAAGTTAGTGTAATTATCTTAATACTTTTGAGGTGAGAAATTGATCACATCATCCCAGTGGAAAACAGGAAAAACAGGAATAAAAAAAAAAAAAAATTAAAAAAACCCAACAAACAGAAAAAAACAGGATCAACCACTTAATATTAGTACAGCACTAATAATTATTGTTAGTATAGTACTCACATTTTATAAAATGTATCAGTGTTATACCTGGTTTTCAAACCTAAGTATTTGTGCAAAATGAATTATTGAATGCACTGCACTGTTGAGGTTTTTTCCCCACCAAGTCACTTTATTTCTTTTCTCCACCACCAATACGTGGTCAGAAACCTGTCAGAAGTCGTAAGGTTTTTGTAGTCAGAAAAAAATGCAGATGACATCAAGCTCAGTCCACAGTGTTATTCACAAACATTGTAGATGCATTGCTCATTTCACAGCGTTTAGAACCTTTGTTGGCTCTGCTGGTATTCCCAGATAGGTGTCAAGACAAGGACATGATTGTAATGGCTATATGCTGTTTATAGACATTCCTCATTCACCAAGCTGAGGTTTGCTGAATCTTCCCTCAGCCTTTCTTACACACATTCCTAAATGCTTTTGTTCTGCTTCTGTACTGTTTTACATACTTTCTAAATTAAAGTCGAAAGCAATCACTACGATGATATTAGGGTCCAATATGCATTTCAGGGTACTTCTTCATCTTCCTCTTTCGTGTCTGTTTTTTTTTGTTGGTTTTGTTTGGTTGTTTTTGTGTGTGTGTTGTTTGTATTTTTGTGGGTGTGGGGCGATGTTTGTTTGTTTGTTTGTTTGTGGTTTTTTGTTTGTTTTTGTGTTTTTTAAGTCAAACTGGGCAAACGCAGATCAACACTGCACATGTATCTGCAAAGAAAAGTCATCCTTGGAGAGCCACACTGAAATCACTGGGATGCTGCAGAAGCTCATTAATCTGTTTTTGGATCCTGATACAAGGTTGAATTCTGGAAGTACACAGATGTACACATCTGTCAAAGCAGTGCAAGATGCAAAGTGTTTTCTTGCAAATATGTGAAGCTTGAAAGCACTCAAAATAGTAGGCTATTATGATGAACAAGAAGTGATGAAATTTGGAGAAGAAGTTTGGGAAAACTCAGAGAATTATCTACTTGATGCAGTTCAAAAGATGCAATGAGTGTACCCTGCAAGCAGTCTTCAAAGTATTCTGAATTTACTGGGATATTTCAGTGAGAGAGAGGCTTCTGAAGTGAGCTTTGTGTCCTGGTATGTTTGCAGAAGTGAAGGAGTATTGATGTAAAACAGATTCTTCTCAGCTCGTCTTCAAAGACATCCCTGTAAGAACTGTTTCTGACTGGTAGAAGACCATCAACAACGAGAGATATTTGCTGTGTTTTGTGTGCTTTGTGTGAAGCTGGAACAGTATAGGTCATTTTTTGGCCTGAGTCTCTTCACTTACTAATGCTAGATTAATGACACATCCTGGATTCCTGCAAAAGAAATAGCAGGTCTTGGGGGAGTCTGGCTTCTCCTCTGTGCTGACTTTGAGAACTCCACAAAAAGTGACTTTGAACACTGTGATGAGGCTGTGAAACTGCAACACGGTGTCACGATGAAATACCTGTTTGCTTAAGGCACTTAAAAACTAGACTTGGCTTTCTATCATGAAAGTCTCACTGAACTGGCAGGGAGAGGACTGCACATCTTAACAGTTATTTCTTCGTCTGATTTCTAGTTCTAGTCTAGAAAGTAGACAAAAAGGACTTAAGTGAGCTAAAAGTGCATGACTTTAGCTTAATGGTCATCACAAAACAGAATGCACGCCAGTTAAACTTCTGTGACTAAATTCTGCCTGCTGTTGCAACAAATCTTGATTCATTTTAATATTTTCTTCATTTTGTGGGTATTTGCGTATTTTCCAGTGGGAAGACCTTTTGTTTTCTGTAAGATGCTATTATCCTGAGTGTTAATGGGTTTCCAGCTATTAAGAAGTAATCATATACATTAAGTATTTAACTATAAATTTGAAAAATCTTAATGAGCAGTCTCAAAGGAATATTTGGAATGCACTCACAGTAAACTGGCTCATTTTCTTTTAATTTCCTAGAAGGGCTGATATGAGAGCAGTTATAATGTGGAAAGTATATTAAGCCCTGGAGATGCACTGTTTATCTTAAAATATTACTTTACAACTTTAAGGCATATGAGGTGATTCAGGCTTACTCTTGTAACTTAGAATCACAGTAGAAGAATGATTGCTATCTTTTGAGCTAATGCATTTGAAATAAATACAGCAACCTTAAAAACAAACAGCTCAGGGATAAATTAAATTAGATGTTCCACTACTATATATCTTTTGTAAAGGATTATTGTGGGTGAAGAGATTCAATGGGAGGTCTATAGTAAAATATGTTTCTTTGAGTTTATAAAAGCTGTCTAGAACTGTTTTCATTTGAGATCTCTGAAAAATAATGCCAGTGGTTCTTGAAATCCAATCCTGAAGCAACTAGCTTGATGCCATTCTGTGGAGACACAATCACCCTTTGGCTGTACTATTCTTAATAATGACAACTGGACTTTAAATGACTTTTAGATATAGTGCATTTCAGAAACAGTTGTAAAATTATTATCTGATTTTTAATTTTTTTTTTTCTACAGAGTGTAAGGAATGGAGGAACTGGAATTAATTTCAATACTGTAATATTAATTAAAAATGTTTTTGGCACTGGGAGGCTGAAGATCCTTGTTCTTTATGGAGACATCACATTTAAGTAGTGTCTGAGGCTTCATAGAATTGTTGCCCAATAGACTGGAACATGGAGACACAGCTAGACCCCATGAAAGATGACTTGCCCTTAATGGCCAACACTAGCCACATGCTTCTAAAGCACTATGTATTGGATTTGGATGTGGATTTTAAAAGTAAAGTTATTGAAGGCGTCATAGTTTTATTCTTTGAGACTGGGAGCCAGTACAGGAAAACCAGCAGTACTGGCGAAGAGAGCCACCAGCCACAGTTTGACGGAGCCTGTAAAATGAGAGCATCTGAACTTTGCCACATTCCTGTGACAAATGTGAGTGCCTGTTCATCTAAAACGGAATGTAATGATTTTGCTGTCTGTGGTAAAGGTGAAGATACTTCTGATAAAAGTTGTAACCATAGCAACAAGGAACAGGCTTCTGGGATTTCTAGTTTAAAGAACTGCTGTGACATACAGAATCACGGGAATAAGGATTTTCTGCTGATATTGGACTGCTGTGATTTATCCGTACTAAAGGTTGAGGAGGTAGATGTTGCTGCTGTGTTGGACACTGAAAAATTCACAAGGTCTACCAAGCTAACTGATGCTTCAAAGGAGATGGAAAATCTCAGGAATCAGATTGTACATGAACTTGTCACTTTACCTGCGGATCGCTGGAAAGAACAGCTATACTATTTTACTTGCTGCAGCCAAGCACCTGGCTGTGGAGAGCTTCTCTTTACTACTAGCACTTGGAGCCTGGAGATAAGGAAATCAGGAATTCAGACTCCAACAGACTTTCCTCATGCAATAAGAATATGGTACAAAACCAAACCCGAGGGAAGATCCGTTACATGGACTACAGACCAGAGTGGCAGGTATGTAACTATTAGCTGAAAGCTTTGCATGCATTGATTTTAAACATAGGTGCAAGAATGCAGAATTGTGTAATGCTGAGCAACTGTGTGAGCATTCTTTTCCATTGTTTTCATTTAATCCATGGTTTGAATCCTTTTGCTGTCCTGTACAAGAACAGACAAATTCTCTGCTCAAGAAATCCCAGTGAATGGACTTGCAGACCTCAGGCCTAAGTGATGGCGTTTGCTTATTTGGAGTGGGAGTAAATAGTTATGTATGAGAATACATGTGTGCAGGGAGTAGGGAATTATCACTTAGGGAAAGAGAAGGTATGCCTGACAGGTTATTTTCAATTTAATATTTCGTGGGTTTTTTTGTTCCTGGCTTACACAGCTGATCATACAGCACAAAGATCAGTATACGTATTTTTCATAGAATTGCTTTACAGCTAATCTTTTCTCAACGTTTTAATAAGTTTACAGATGCAGTCTTTTCCTGTTCAGTCTCTCATAATCAACTTTTAAAATATCCTTTATCTATTACGTAAAGTATATTGATAATAGCAAATGAACTGTAAATTGAAACTGCAAGAAGAATTGGCATTTAATTTAGAATTTGTGAAAGTACACAGTAGTGTACAGAAAAGTCAAGATAAGCTGTTTATGGGAGGGAAACTATAATCCACTCTTGACTTCTACAACTGTAATTGTTTTACCTGAATGCTCAAAGCTGTATTTTAATGATTATTAGTTCTTTATGATACCTAAAAAACAGAAACAAAGTTGGAAAATGAGGAAGAAATTTGACCTAATTTAATACTTAGTTTTCATTCCCAAACTAGAGCTATATGGTTACCTTTCATTTCAGTTATGCCAACAGAAACTAACATTCTTCTCCCTGCATCTATCTGCATCTGCATTAGAGAGGAAAATGAGGCCTTTTAATTGTACATCTGGTAGTTAGGCAATTCCGCTGCTAAACCATGATTTGCATCAAGTCCAGGAATGTCTCATTCATATTCATTACCTCATCCCCTCCCCCCTCCCTTCTTCACTCCTCACTAAGTTGTTTTTGGTATGAGTTACCTGCAAATGTAGGACAGTTGCCTACGATCACACTTGTCTCTGTCTACCTGCCCTTTACCAAAGTCTTTGAGTCTGTTAGCAACACTCAGCTAGTATAGGGCTCCTCCTCTGTGTGTTGGCTGTGTGTTTTAAGCATTAGAAGGTTTCTTTTAAGCATCTAAATCACTAATGTATTTTAGTTTTGACTCTTTTTCTCTGTCAGTGCAAAGCATTGTTCTCGCTTTAGAGAAGTTTAATGGCCGTTCCATGGAAACACGTGGAATTTTATGAACCAGTAATGAAACAGGAAAAGATGGCTTGACATGAGTTAGGAAGTCTGATGGTAGGAAATAGTCTCAAGCTGGTGTATTTTAAGCCTTTTGTAGGGTATTCCATAAACTGATGCCTGTCAGAAAATAAGTTTTCATACAACAGTCATTAGAATCTTTCTGTATGTGATGAACCCATAAATATAGTGGTAAAGCTCTTTGTGCAAAACTCTGTCCTTCCCTTTTTCCTTCCCTTTCTTAAATGCAAGCCTATTGAAATGTATGGGAGAAGCACTATTATGTTATGTTTTCATAGGGAAATTCTTGAACTTGTTCCAGATTATGCATATGGTATAATCCTTTCTTAGAGGAGTCTATAATTTATGGTTTTAACTCCAAAGAAAAGGGAAGCCCGTAACAACACAGGAGCATTGTGTAGCCACTTCCAATATGTTTCCTCTAATGTAACACTGGTACAATGTTATGAAATTTAATCCATGCCCTATTTTATAAAGACTTCCATTTGTTTTGTTTTAAACAATGATGTATTGTAAGAATTTGAAAAAAAAAAAAAGGGTTAAACCAAAGTTTTGTAGGATGAGTTTAGGCAGGTTGAGTCCAGGAGCAGCCTACATAGATGATTAGGGATCTGGAGCATCTTTTTTATGAGGAGAGACCTGGGTCTGTTCAGTGTGGGGAAGAGAAGGCTGAGAGGGGATCTCATCAATCTTTATCTCAAGAGTGGGTGTCAAGAGAATGGGACCAGACCCCTTTCAGTGATGCCCAATGACAGGATGAGGGGCAAAGCTCATAAACTGAAGCACAAGAGGTTCCATCTAAACATGAGGAGAAACTTCTTTAACTTGAGGGTGCCAGAGCCCTGGAGCAGGCTGCCCAGAGAGAGGTTCTGGAGTCTCCTTCTCTGGAGACATTCAAAACCTGCCTGGACACATTCCTGTGTGATCTGCTCTGGTGAACCTGCTTTAGCAACTGGGTTGGACTGGATGATCTCCAGAGGTCCCTTCCAACCCAACCATTCTGTGATTCTGTATGTGTATACAAACCTGATGTTAGCAAAGCAGGGCACACTTCTGTTTTCCATAGAGAAATTGAACACCTGGAATTTCAACATATCCCTGTTTGGCCTTTGATACTAGAAAACACATGAATCATCAGAAGGAAGGTTTTCTTTAGCCTTAGAACGTGTTTTTAATAACATGAGGTTTTTGTGGCCTTTATGCAGAAGTCTTAAAAAGGGGCGAAAAAAGAGGAATACAGTATGTGTGGGTATGCATTTATTTTTTCAAGTTGAGCCCTAGATATTGGATATACAGAGAAGGAAAAATTCTGGGAAGTAAAAGGCATGTGCTCTGTGTTTGTATTTCCTGTCTCCAAGGTGTATTAACAATACACAGTCAACCACAGAGCTGTTTGGTACTAATGAAGAGAGGGAAGAAGGCAGAGCTAAAAGGGAATGAGGAAGAAGCTTACCAAAATACAGTTGCTGAAGGACACACTCTAAACCTCTCTAAACCTGAACGCTGGTTCCTTCCGCCACTGGTATGATGGCATAGGTGTGTGTACAGCTGGGTGATAAGGCATATTAGGGAGCTAATGTAACTGAAAATAAGCAGTGGGGAAGGGAATGTTTTTGGAATATGCTACTGAGGTTAGTTTGGAAGGCAGAGTTATGTGTTTTCACTGGTAATAAGAGTTTTGTGCCAATGTAACCCTGTGTCTGCAGCCTTTATGGAGTTTGAGGCATCCATTGAATTTTCATAATAAGTTTGATATTTTCAAATAAAAATTTTTGCAGGGTAGAAATTGGAAGAATGAGTCAGATTTTCAGAGTTTAAAACTGTAAATTAGAGACTATGTCCTGAAAATAGATGTCCCATGCCTACAGCACAGGACAGAGGAGGGACACGCTGCACACTACCAGAGGCACTGCATACTGGTGTACAAGGGGCAAGGCTGATGACACTCCTTCAGGAAGATGGAGTGCAAAAGGCAAGTTTTTTCAGTAAAATGTGCCAATGAGAGGACCACACTAAACCAGAGGAGGCTGAGAATGAAATAGTGCTGCGAAAATAACATCCATATGAGCAATAAAGGTCTAAGTGTTTTAATTTCCAAATCTAAAATGGATGTGAAAACACAGAAGATTAAAGAGCTGGTGATATGAGGAAAGAAGAGTCAAACCAGCATGTGCGTGTTTGTGAATTGGCCAGTCAAGAAACCAAAACAACCTTTGATTTCAGAACAGAGCTGAGGAAGTCGAGCTGTATCGCAGTTCATATTCATAGGAAAACTGGTTTTGAAGACAGAAGCTTACAAGAGGTGGTATTTTTTTTTTTTTTCACTGCTGTGGGAATAGAGCAAGTAGGAAATCTCCTGTTTATTCTGTCAATAGCCAGTTATTTCCAATCTTTACTACCATTTAAACAGGACCTCTAGCTATAAAATTATCTTTTGTTTAAATGCAGTCAGGTGATACTTCCTAAGGTGTTACAGATGTAGTATTGAAAGATGTATACAGAGTGGAATTCAGAATAATGGATCACAGAATCACAGAATGTTTGGGATTGGAAGGGACCTCAAAAGATCATCTAGTCCAATCCCCCTGCCAGAGCAGGAACACCTAGATGAGATTACACAGGAATGTGTCCAGGCAGGTTTTGAATGTCTCCAGAGAAGACTCCACAGCCTCCCTGGGCAGCCTGTTCCAGTGTTCAGTCACCCTCACTGTGAAGAAGTTTCTTCTCATATTTAAGTGGAACCTCCTGTGTTCCAGTTTGTAGCCATTACCCCTTGTCCTATCACTGGTTGTCACCAAGAAGAGACTGGATCCATTCTTGTGACACTCACCCTTTACATATTTATAAACATTAATGATGTCACCCCTCAGTCTCCTCTTCTCCAAGCTAAAGAGACCCAGCTCCCTCAGCCTTTCCTCATAAGGGAGATGCTCCACTCCCTTCATCATCTTTGTTGCCCTGCGCTGGACTCTCCAGCAGTTCCCTGTCCTTCTTGAACTGAGGGGCCCAGAACTGGACACAGTATTCCAGTGAAAGAATAAAAGATTAAATGATGAGTTCACCTCATGAATACTCCTCTCTGAAGCAGGAGACTGTTCAATGTTAGCTGACATCTCAGTTGATGGCATGCTGTCAGTCAAGCCCCCAGGTGGCCTTGCTATGAATGTATTAATATCTAATTAAAAGCTGACGTAATTGCTGCTCTTTTATTAATAGTTTCCTCTCAAAGTTTAGAACTTTTCTTAGAAGAATTTGACATATTTGAATCCACTTTGATTTGAAATAATGACATTAATAACTATACCTGGACAAAAATTGTATTAAAATGAGTGAGGAGTAGAAAGGAGGGTTAGTTTTAAAGAAAAGATTGTGTACTTGAACAGTCTTTTTCCACTTTTCTAACTGCCTTTCTACTTGGGCCTTAGTTTTACAGACTTGTAACGTGCCTGTGCTTTTTTTTTAGCATTTAAATATTTTAGGAAAAAAAGTTATGTAACATGTATGATTTCTCATAATGAGAGGATTCCTAGTCCAATGTGAAAGGTGCTGGACTAGAAGGCCTGATACAAAGCCTTTAAAGGCGGCTTGAACTAGTACTAGCACTAAGCAAATCTGTTCACTGTGTTTCATTTTCCTCATCTGCAAAACAGTATTTGATACTATTTGTAAAACACTTTGTGATCTACAGGTAAAAAGTGCCCTTCGGAGAACAAGATGACATTAATGGTCTCTGCAGTGTCTGTTCAGTTTTATGTTTCTATTGTGTTGCACAGAGCATTGCCACTTTCTGCTCAGTGCTGTTCTGCCAACCCATTTTCTCAGTCATTGTGACATTTCCCTCTAAAGTTTCTTCAGGATATGGAAATCCCTCAAGACTGGGTTGTACTAATGGCACCCAGCAACACAGCCTTCGTGAATGCATGGTAAACCATTGGTAAAATATGTGTATCAGCAGTCATGAACTTCACTTTTCCTCTCATTCCTATAAACTCTACTAGGATCTCTTTTTATAATCCTGTATATTTTGATAAAGTTTTCATGAATGAGGAGGCAACCTTTTTTCCCAGTTGCCTCTCAGCTCATGTATGTTTTAGGGTAAATATGTCCAGCATCTCTTGGCTAGCGCTATAAGGAGGAATCTGAACCTCCTAGGAGGTGTAAAAGCAAAAGCAAGCTCTTTTTCTTATGAGCTCACTGCCGTGTGCTGTTTCTTTTTCAGGGAGAAAACCCGATTATTTTATGTGTATCAGAGCTGGTTACAGATTCAGTTTTAGATTAATGCCAAAGCAATAAAAGCTGAGTAAAGATTTATACAAATTAGTGGTCTTTCACATTTAGCTGTGCCTTGTGTTTTACTGGATAAAAGATAACCGGTTGCCTTTCTCACCACTGCAGTTACCTGTTGAGCTTCACTGGATATTTATGTCTATTCACTCTGATACATGGAAGGGGGAAACAGATTATTTTCTTTTTCCGTTTGTGTGCATTAACAATAAACATACTTAAACAGCAGTTTCCCTCCCTGTTTTACTGAATCATCAATTGGCTTGCATTAGTTAAGCGTCAGTGACTAGACTATGCCATGGACAGCCCTAGATCCAATAGCACAGATAGCACTTTTGACAAGAGGGCAAAAATAGCTTCAGAATATTTTTCATCTGTGGCTGCCAGTATCTCCAAGTTCTTTCTGTGTAGTTTAGACCTGGCTTTAGGGAAGAAATAAGTTGAATGGCAGAGCTCTTTGAAGGGGACTAAAAAAGATGCTCAGATCTTAGACATTGCAAAATAGATTTTGCTCTAACAACATGTCTCCTATTTTCCAGAGTGTTTTGATGATTTTTAAACTCAGGTGATAAAAGATACTGATCAGAATACTTTTGGCCTCAAGCATTCATGAAATAATGTGTTGTGCTCCTAGAATATTGGCTTTAAATATCACAGGATTTTAAAAACTCGGTTCAGTGAAGTGATGCTTCTAAGATTTTCTTTCTTTAGGTGGATAAACACACTGAGTGTGTTTGTTTTACATAATTTATATTTGAAAACTTACCTTTTTTAAGCTAAGGGGTGGTGCTATTCAAGTACTAGGAATTAAGATAGAACTGCAAAATGCAACAAAAGCATTGCAAACCAAGAATTGTGACACCTGTGCACCAGCAGTAGTGAGCTAGAAGAAGTTAATGAAAGGCCTTGTTACCTTCCCAGCTGTGGCTAAACTGCTAAAAAGAAACTGGGTATCATGAAATATTGCAGGTGAAATTAGAAAGGTGCATTAGATAAAGAAGCTGCTTAGTAGAACAATACTACAGGGAAGATTGCTGAGTGAAAAGTGAGGAGGAGGCTGAGGCTGATAGCAAAGACATGCTTTCTTTTCATTATATGCCCCGTGGTTGACATCCTGAAAGAAGGTTGAGCTAGCATGAATTACCTTACTGGAAGAAGAAATGTAAAAATGCAAAGTTTTATTGAGACTTGGGCTGATTAAGGCTCAAGGCTAGATTGAGTGCTCTGAGTTTGGTTGAGCCTCCAGTCTGTATAGAGAGAGGGATTAATGATAATAGAAGCATTGGTATGGTGACAACAGGGAGGTGTCACAGGTGTTGGTGAAGCCCTGCGATGGCATCTTCAGAAGATATTCAGAAGCCTTCTTTGGTCTTATGAGTTCAGCTGAGAGCTATTGCATGAGACTGAAAGGCTCAAGCAGAAGCAGGATAGGAGAAGGATTTGATTTAATATTTTCTAGTGTTTGTAAAAATTATTGTGGTGATCTCGCTTTTCTTCATCATGCCTTAAATGACTTAGATTGTACTTTGATTGGTTCATGTCAGAGAGATTTGAAACCTACATAACTGAGGTTAAAAAAAAACGCTTGGAACAACAGTAGATTTGACTTTTGACAGAAAACTGAATTCAGTCTTTCTTATTGTAACTCCACCTTCAATCTCTTTTGCTTCCATCTAGGCCGTGTGTTTATACGATGGGATCGCCAATAAACAACAGAGCCCTTTTCCCATGCCAAGAACCACCTGTTGCCTTGTCAACATGGCAAGCTTCAGTTCGAACAGCTGCAGGCTTTGTTGTGTTAATGAGCGGTGAAAACTCAGCAGAACCAATCCGGCTTCATGAAGGTGAAATATGAAATATTTTCTATAGCAAATTAATTTCAATAATTTTATAATTAGAAATATAGCTTGGTAAATATATGATTTTTGAAAGAATTTAGTTCCTAGCCCTAAGGACACTTACACGGCTACCTGTAATCTCCATGTCATTCTATGGAAAAGCTAACTGCTCAAGGCCTCAGGAGAACGGAGTATGAATCCAAGCCATCTGCATTTCACTGTGTTACATCTACTTACTATTTTCTGTGTTTTTATTAATTTTACTTTTTTCCAAACCTAGACCTCCTTTGTCATAAATTTGCTTTGTTTTAATTGCTCTGCAATTGAATGTTTCATAGGTGAAGTACCTTATCAGGCTCTTGACAACTTCAGGCCTTGGTAGAAAATTACCTTTCAGTTTTAGTTCTCTAGTCCAAGTGTAGCTCAGCATGGCAATGATTAGAAGCAGTCATTGTGTTGTGTCTCTACTGAAATATGTGGAATAGATTAAGAATCTGAGGTCAGTTCCCTGAAAATCGCAGGGTTTTTTTGGTTTTGTTTGTTTGTTTGTTTGTTTTTTTGGCATTGGTAAATCATACCTTGTGCAACAGTAAGCGAGCAAGTATTTTTCTCCTGTGTTCGTTATGCTTTATTGTCTAAACTTATGTCTGCACAGACTGGGAAGTTTTTAAGGCAGTTCTACACGTGATAATACAAAATACTTCTCGCTCCCATTAGTTTTGAGGTAGTCTGTCAAACAGGATCTGTATTTCCCAGTGTAACTAGTTGGGGTAAAATTAGCATATAGGAGAAGGGTAGAAACTTTCTTCCGTTCCCCTTTAAAGAGGCAAGCTTATTCTTGAGGGGAAAAAAAAAAAAAAAAAAAAGAGGAGTGTCCTTTGTTTGAGAACCATCAGTTAATCCATTTGCATGGAATTGTCTGGTTATTTTTAGCCTATGTGGAGCCTGTTTCAAGCCTCGTCTCTGCTGTTGAACGTGGAAAACTGCCACGATGAGCTGCTCAGCTCACTTGGACAATAACACTTTCCTGTCTCAGCAACAAGAAAGCGAGCATGCTCTTGACTTCAGATTGGGAGAACAGCTCCACTGTCATTGTTTAATTAGTTTAATCCACACTTAGACCTTGCTAATGAATTGTTGCCTGTCTGCACCTCAGTGGTGGCTATGTGGTCTAAAATATTAAGAGCAAGAAGGATGCTTTTGTGAATTTCTAGAAATATAAACCTTGGAAAACTATTCAGGCAGTAAAAATTGGCACAGATCAGTGAAAATTGATACTCTCTTAGACCGATTAGCTAGTCGAAAAGGCTGTATTGTGAAATAATTATTTCCTCATTAACATTGTTTTGTCACTCTAGTTTGAAAAAAATGGATAAAGAAAAAAACAGTTGTGGGGAAAGGCATTTAAACAATGCTATTAACAGAGTGTTGAGGATAGTATGAGGCTACCGTATTGTTAATGGTAGCACTGGGACTTGGTCACACGAAGTCAACATTGTTACCCTGTGGAGAACACAAGGGACTTTTCTTTAAATCCTTGTCATTGTTGCAGTGGGTCATTTTTTGTTGGTAATTCATGTATCAGCTTAAAGCTTTGTTTGTTTTGGTTTTGTGGTGTGTGTGGTGTGGAGTTATTTTGGTGTTTGTTTCTGTGTTTGTTTTGTTTGTTTGTTGCTGTGCGGGTTTTTGTGTGTGTTTGTTTGTCTGTCTTAATTTTCCAAAGGCTACCTCAGTATATTTCCTTCCCTAAGAACTCTGAGAGAAAGAAATACTGTAAGAAGTCTTTAATGGAAAGGCTAGTAGAGAGGAAATGACTCATTTTAGCTTCACTGTGCTAATGAAGTGCTGAGTGAAAAGTGCGAAGTGAACTGGGAAGAACCAACTGTACCATAAAAGCCGTCTCCTCTAGGAGCCATGTGACATTGGCAAAGTTTTGTGCTGAACTTTAGTGAACTGAAGCAGCAGGAGGACCTACTACACTTCTGTCCTTACAGTTTTCCTTCTGCATCTCTGCAAGACTGAATTCCTGAGAGTGTGGAAGATTCTGCTTATTTGCAGATATATGTGGAACACACAATTATTTATGCTAGTTTTGATGGCGTGATGCAATGGTGTTGGTTTTCTTTAAAGGTAGCAAGTGTTGTGCTCCAGTACTTCTCAAAGACTCAATAATGACTGAGACCCTCATTATCTTGATACTTACATACAGTTTCAAGTGAGAAATTTGTTTTAGAGAGCTGTTTGAAGTTGCAAAAATTTACAAAACAGATACAGAGGAAAGAAGAGAATAGAGCAATATTGTGAAGAATGAATTATTTGAAAACCAAAACAAACCCAAGGCTCAAGTGCTAGTCTGAAGCCTTAAATAGATTCTTAAAGAATTTAGGAATATAAATTCATTAGTTTAATTAGTAGGACTTTTATGAGTTAAAAAGTACAAAACTATCTGTAGTGTTAAATATCCTGTCCCACATATAACTTGTTAGGCAATTATGCAGGGCATATGAAATCTATCTAACTTAAAATTTTGTCTTCATATTTTTAAAACACACCTAAAAGCCTTTCAGGATAGCGTCAATGAAAATAACTTTGCTTTGTCAAATTATTTACATACATTATGCTATTGTTGTGCTGCATATGTATAAAATCATACATAACTGACTGAACACAAAAATATATTTTTAAAAATGCAGTTTCTCAGAAAGAATAAGCATTTTGACAAGCAGTTGTGAATTAATTCATTCTGAATAGAATTACAAGTTAGCTGAATATCTTTTTCTTTTAAAAGTCATATTTATAATGGGTGCATGTAGGCCACAGAACAGCAGGCTCATGCTTTTAAACAGAGATCTACGTTCTGCTTCACAAACCTACATGTCTAGATGTGTGGATGCTGTGATCCAGGGCATAGCTACACATAGCTCACATGCACGTATTCCTCATTTTGCACTTGTATTTGCAGGTTTTGGTAATAGTGTACTACCGCCTGTAGGTTCCATTTTTGCATTCTGTCTCCTACAAAACTATGGCACATCCTGTCATTTGAAATAAAGTTAGGCCACATCTGTTTAAAAATACTGATAATGTCACTTACTCAAGTACAAATGGTAACTATTCAAGTATGACCTAAAAGTGCTTAAAAATACCATGCATTCTTTCTGGAGTACTTAGAGAACAAAAATCTATCAGAAAAATGCAATTGACCATGTCCTTTGGGAGAATATTTTACAGGAGCGTGAAATATGTGTGTGTGCATGTAAGGTGAACCATTTAACTTTTGGATTCACTTTTCAAGGCTTGTCAGTTTTACTTTCCTTCAGCATGTTGCTGTAACACATAGAAGGTGCAAATATATATAGTTACAAGCACCGTTTGTTTTAATTCATGTTCAACAAGTAGGTATTCAGCCATTAAGTGTGAAACCGATTGGCTTGCTTTTCGTGTGTTTACTCTACCCTTATGTAGTCTTTGATCTTGTTTTTCCATCTCTGGTTCCAGGAGGAGGGTGTATTCTGCCATTGGGAGGAAACATGGTGCTAGAGAAGCCACTGCTGCTCTGTAGCTGTCAGCAACAACAGTTGCTTTTGTTTGTGTTCCTCTCACTTTTCACATGGCAAAACAAAGGAGTCTAGTACTTTTTTTTTGACTGATCTCCAACATCTATCAGGAGCCACAGCATGGGAGTTGACAGCTCATCACATGCTACTCATCCCTCCCAGCCAGTGTTGAACTAATGTTCTGGCAGGAATGTGAGGATGCTCTGTGGGAAAGTACAGCTTTCAGATGAGAGCAAAGATCTCTGCAAGTTACAAGGAGTTTCAGGAGGCCAGGGAGTTCTTAATCCTGGTGCTCCAGCCAAATAGTAATATTGGAATAACTACTTATTTAGCTGTAGTTTTGTATATTAGAGCTAGCTCTTACTTTGTATATCAGGTGCTGTGTGGGGCTATGTCTCTTTTGCTCTTAGAGGTAGCTGAGTTTTGCTTTTCTTTAGTAAATCATGGACACAATCTGTATTTTGTGGTGTTTGTGTTAGTGCAAAGTATTGGAGGGAAAATGCACTAATAAGTAAAAATACTCTTAATCTTCTTGCCTCTAACATTAACAGATAGTGACTCCAGGTGTTCCCTTACTTATAAGGGACTTCACAGATTCAAACAATCTTAGTGGTTTCAAAGACAGCTAAATGCATTAAAAATTCTAGGAAGTAATTACATCATTCATCCTTATTATTTCAAGTAAAAGAAATAAAAGGCCTTTAAATTGGTCTTTTGCACAATTATAAATAGATTATAACCTTCTACACTTTTAAAATATAGTCCTAAATTTTGCATGGGATGTTTTTAGTTATATGTTATAGAATAGGTGATTGTTGTTGCATGGTTTGCACAGTTACAACACATTTATTTTACAGAACTGAAAAAAAAAAGTTTTTAAAAAAAGTTTTCAAAATTACTTGTAGAAAAAATATTTTGAAAATATTACAATTGCCTAAAATAATCATGTGTAGGAATCAAGTTGCTTTTAAATTAATTTTGGTTTTAAGGAGGAGGTATAAGCATTACACATAAAAGGACAGGGATGCTCTCCCTCAGTTTTTCCCATGGACTAAGGCCAGCCTAGTCTCCTGTTTTTCCTAAAATGTCCTTGCTTAGTCATAAAATGTTTTTGTGGTACAGAGCGCTGATTTTGGTCAAGCGAGCCGTCTCCTCGTTTGAGCGGCACTGTTTTCTCTTACCCTAGAGGTGGTGCTGTCTCCACAGCAGCCACTGGCAAGCCGAGGGCACCCTGGGGAAGGGGAGAGCAGGGTAAAGGCGAGTTTGTGATACCACTCTGTGCCCTGGGATACATGTGAGATTACCGATGGAGGAAAACAAAACAAAGCTCACTGACCTGAAGAAAGTTAAAGAAAGGCAGTGAAGCTATGGGAGAAAGGAGCAGGTTGTGAGCCAGTCTTACCAGTAGTGAGAAGAGAAGACATAAGATAAATGAGGGTTAGACTCTGTTTGAAACCGTATGTCACGGTACTTGCTGTAGAGAAGTCATGCGTAAAGACCGTTTCAGTCACTGATCAGTGAACACACTGCAGAGAGAACTCACTTGTCGGGCCAGTGCACATGATTTCAGTTGTTCAAGAGAAAACAACTGTAGGATAAATATATATTTTTCCTACACAGTTCTAGAGTATGAATGCAGAAGGCATCTAAAAGCCCTGCAGGAAATGGGTTCAGCGCCAGTTAAGTGTGTAAAGATACTATAGATCTTGGATCCTGTTCTGGGAGTATCCAGAGTTTGCATGGTCTCTTTAATGCCTGCATAATATAAGGGGCTTGGAAAAATATGAGGATCTGTATGTTAGCTGCCTTTTTATTTTTTTTTTTTCCCTCTCTTTTAGGGAGGAGATCCTAATTTAGATAAATCTTAAAATAAGGAGAAAGAAAAACTGTCTTTGGTACCTTCACCCTTTTGCAAGGTTTGCTCCAGCTCTGAATAGCATGTGTTCGTTGCTAATTCGCATACATTTCTGAATGTAGTACATGCTGTTCTTCTCTCCAGACCACTAAACTGATTCCTCATTCATTTAGAGATTCTGTTCAAATTACCCTTATTTTTTAAAAAACCGCTATGGTCTTGCTTGCTCCAGCCTGTCCTACTAAACTTGTTTCTCCCTGTAACCCTCTCTGCTCCCTCTGTTTGCATGACACAGGCCAACACCCTTTCCTTTCAGACAATCTCCTCACTGCTGCGAGAGCTTTCCCTTTACAACTCCTACCCTTCGGAACAGCTTTCTGTGACTGTCTTTTGACTTCCACACTTGTTTTAGAACTCAGTTGAGAACACATTACTGTTTTTCCATTATGATTCCTCAAATTTTCACTCTTCCTCTGCTGTTACTTAACTCTTAAGGTTTTACAACTAACATAACTGCATGGAGCATTTTGTAATGCTTTGTATGTAACATGCTACACAATGTATTGTAGACCACCTATGGGCCTTCTCTGGTATGCGTTTAAGTCAATGGTAAAGCAGCCATTATCTTCAGGGTTTGCAGGCTTGGGCCTTTAGCGGTTTATATCAATGAAATTCTCTACATCAGGAGTTTGGTATTTCAGAATAATAAATTGTTTCTGTCCTGAGTGACCTCTTTCTCTCAAGGTGGCATTCACTTGCCTTGGCTCACTTGTAGCTTTGGTAAGTTAATAAAAAAACAGGGGGAGAGGGAGGGAATTTGGCAAAACAGTTATCCTCTTTGTTCCTAATGTGTTTGGAGCAAATAAATTTTTTCTGCTCACATACTGACAGGAGATTAGGAAAATTACAGGAGTAATACATATTCATCTGACAATAAAGTCAAAAGGTTTTTGATGGTAGTGGTGGATTTTGCCAAAAGTGGAATGGAATGAGGCAGTGTAAGTGGTTGCTAGTGCATCTATGAGACAGGGGCTTTATCTGCCTCTTACAAGACTTCACAAAATCCTTCCTTTGGACAACTTGACCTTCTGTGATCGTTAAGGTAGGAAACCCAGAGGTGCTTTGCTGCAGCTTATTTATTTTCCTCTGTGCATTATGTCCTCCTCTGGATTGTGGGTTTTTTCCCTTCTTTTCCGTTTGATAGTGTTCCATAGCCCTGGTCAGAGTATTATTGCTAAATAAAAAGTATTATTGTTCTCTTAAAGTAACTGAAGTTTGTATGTTTCCACAGTTGCCACAGCTACAGTTATTTGCGTATGATTCAGCAGGTTACAACTCATGCTGTACTCTTTCCAAAAGTAATTAACTTATTAGTATGGCGTAGTAGCTGTATTTGTGACCATAAATGAGTACTTGAATGTGACCCTTAAGCTATACTCTTTTTAAAGGAACAAACAGAAAACCTAAGCAACATTTAGATTAATGAAAAGCATGCTGTCCTAAAAGATCCTCCAGTTTATCCAAACCTGTTCATAGATACAGCCGTCCTATAGTGTACTTTTTGTCTTCCAGCACTGTGTTCCCATAATGGTAAGATTTATCATCTTTTAACCTTCTAATAGACTCTCTAATCGTGTTTTAGCAGTTCCTGCGTTATCATGACCAAATCATTGACTTAGGCAATATCCCATCTGATTCTAAGCTTTGATTTCTCGCTGCCTGGATGGCACATCAGGTTGTCAGGTCCAATTCACAAGCACTGGTCGTTTTCGTTAGAACTTGCCTGTCAATTTCGTGCTGTCCAGAACACAAAGACAATATTTTGTTCTGTATGAGATAATACAGTCAAGACAAAGTCATAAGGCCTTTGATCCAGGGTTGAAAGAGTTAAATTTCAATCTTTTTGTATGGATGGCTCTAAATATGGTAATTAGATTTCATGTCTGATGCAATTCTTGGGCAGTAACAGTACAGTCATGTTAAACTGCATTAATAACATCCTGCTTATGGATTATTTATGAATAGATAAAGACATCAGCAGACAGAAGGAAGTTTCAGGTGTAAGTAAGCAGTGCTGAACACATGCTTGTTACCTATGACTGCTCTTACGTTTCTCAGTGAAATTACTATTCTTTCCTCAAGAGAAATACTGGGATGCAAGGTGGGAGGTTTGGCTCAAAATCTCAAGTACATAAAAACATCAAGTATTCAACGTATGCTGTGATGGATGAGTCTCTACAAATGTTACAGATGTTCTTTTTATTTACAGATATCTTGAGCTGGTACTACTATGTGACTATGCCAATGCCAGCATCCACCTTCACTATTGCTGTGGGGTGCTGGCAGGAAGTTAAACAGCAGTCCTTCACAGCTGCTATTCAGACGAAGTTTTCCTTGCCATCTTTACAAGCTGATTTCAGGTTGGTGTTCAGAATATTGTTGAAAAATGAGATACATGGGTAGCATTTTGATTTACTCTATGGAATGTGAAAATTGGTCATAACAGTACAGGAATCAAAATAGAACTTGTTTAATCTGAACAGAAAAATCTTGAGAGGAAAATAATTCCAAAGGTATTATTCATGGGTAAGGGTGTGGTTCTTTTTCTGTGAAAACAAGCTGCTTAGTGAGCAATAGGGTTAATAAATCTAAGTGTCCTCTGGGTTTGGATCTTACATCTTGTGTCTCTTAATGCCCTGCTGTAGCAATACCAGGTTCTCCCGTGTTTCTCACAATGCCTGGCTATTAAGATCTTTCATGCTACAATATTGACCGCTCACCTGCTTTTTTCTTCCTGTCCTGTCCCATCCCAGAGGTAGAGCTGGTCTGTGCAGTGGTTTGCCTGGGATAATGTGTAGTGACTGTGTACATGAAAGACCTATTGCAGTGGTCCCGTAAAATACAGTTAAACCACTGATTCTTTTCAATAAAAAATACTCAGTTGTCTAGTATATGCAGTGCTTACTTAGCTGTCTTTCTCCAAACCTGTAGAAATATAATTATTTTGAATACATCTATTCTTCCTTCCAATCTGGTGAAAACTGCTCATTGAGTTTAAATTATTACAGAGCAATGAATGAACAGAACAATACTATATAGGCCTGCAAATGAGATTTGAAGCCAAAAATTAAGTTCCTGGAGAAGTACCACTTGTTTCCATGTGTATTCAGCATAGCTAGCAGAAGACTCGGACACGGCACTTTATTTCCTCACATGTTACTCTCAGCTTTTCAAATTCATAGAGTTACAGAATCATAGAACAGCCTAGGTTGGAAGGGACCTTCAAAGACCATCTGGTCCAGTCTTTCCTGGGAAGGGAAACGTAGATGCTGTTATCTAGCACTCATTGCCCCTTGTCTTCTCCATGTGGCTCTTTGTGAGGAGAGTGCCTTTACGCTCTTTGTAGATGCCCTTTCAGTATTGGAAAACTGTGATGTGGTCCCCCTGAGTCTCCTCCCCTCTCTCTACTCTCTCCGCTCTTTCTTCTTTCTCTCCTTCCTAGCTCCTTCAGTCTTTCTTCACAGGGCAGGTTCTCCAGCCCTTTCATCATTTTCGTTGCCCTCCTTTGGAACTTATCCAGTCTGTGTCTTTTTTCAATTGTGGGAACCGGAGCTGGACACAGTATTTCAGGTGCAGCCCAACAAGCACTGCATAGTGGGGTGATCCTGTTTCTATCTCTGCTAGTAATGCCCCTGCAGATGCAGCCTTCATTGCCGCAGCAGTGCAGTGCTGACTCATATTCAGCTTGTTGTCCACCAGGAGCCCTTGGGTCCCCCTAAGCAAGGCTGCTCCCTAAACACACAGGTCCTGGCCTGTGCGGGGCTCTTTGGTTATGTTGTCCCAGGTGCAGGACTTTGCATTTGTCTTCATTGAACCGTGCACTATTCTTGCTATCCCATACTTCCAGCCTGCCCAGCTCTCTCTAATAAGATTGTTCTCCCTTCTGATGGCTTCACCTCACTGGCCTCATTTGATCCTGTCAGCAAACCTGGTAAGGGTGCTTTCAATCCCATCATCCAGGACATTTGTGAAGATGTTGAACAATGTGGAGCCCAGCATCAGTCCTTGGAGAACTTGTGACAGGCTGCCAGCCTGAGTAAAAACCATTCATCATCACTCTCCGAGTGTGTCCTGTGAGACAATTTCCTACCTATCTTACAGACCACCCATCCAGTCCGTAGCTTACCAGTTTGTCCAGGAGAAGGCCGTGGGAAACGGTGATCTTTTGTGGAAGTCCAAGCGAACAATATCCACTGTTCTCCCCACGTCAACAGAAAATGTTATTTTGTCGTAGGTGATGATTAGGTTAGTCAGGCTGTATTTTTTCTGTTATGCATGTAGAAACTTAGCTGAAACAATACTTACATTTTTGATAGTTATTTTGAGCTAATACTGTCTTAACATTAAGACAATGGAAGTCCTTCCTGTTTTGGTAAAACTAGTGAGACTTTGGAACTTGAGGATGTAATAGGGATTTCTTATTGGAATTTAAAATTAAGGGATTCTCATGGCTTGCAGCTTGGCTAGTTTGTTTTTTAAAAATTCTACTAAATCTTGATAGTAGGAATTTTTCTATTTTATCTAAGATCAGTATGACATGCCTATTCAAGCTTTAAAATAGTGTATAGGTTTGATAAGCTTTTATAAATGATTTTATGTTTATTCCTCTACTATTTATATATTTATAATATGACTGCCTTTACAGAAGTATGCTGTAGATTTTCACTATATATTCCTCTCTCATGTACTGCATGTTCAGTAATGGAATTCTTATTGATTTGGTGCAAGAGATTATTCTGACAGAGTGTCAATAGAATAAATGAAAGCTATCATTTTCTGTATAACTTCTGAAGAAAGGGGAATGTTTTTTGTAGCTTTTTGTGAAGAAAATTAGTGCAAGTTTTAATCACTGTGATGGTTGTTGGGTGAGTTAACTGGCACAGGGGGTGTGATGTATCTGCAGCAATTGAGTTAATGACAGTGGAAGAAACAGAACTGATGCATTTCAGGGAAAAAAAATTACAAAAACAGGTCCTCTGCAAGCGTCCTGTCCATTATGCATGGACAAAAAAGAAGAGCCTAAGTGTACAAGGTTGTTTTGCACTTGTTGAGGATGTAAAAATCTATGTCCTTAAAAATCTGCTGTTATAGTTATATCTAATTAATCTTTATTTGAGAGTTAGTCCAACAGAGACTTCTTACTTATTTTAGTCTTTAAGACTAGGTAACCACGCAAACATTTGGCACAGTGGCACACATTTCTAGAAAGGGCGTGAAACAGATAGAGAAGCAAATGTTAAGGTACTATCTTAGATACGGTAATGGAGATAAGCTCTTGGGCAGCAGGAAAAGGAAGAATTTCTGAAAGAAATTCAGCTGAAATGTGTAATGTAATTTATGTCCAGGTGCCAGGGCATTTGACATAAGGAGGCTGTATCAAAGGAAATGTTACATGGGGCTAGGGTTTTAAGTAAGTTTCTTATCTGCTTGTGGTTGGGAAGGGCTTAGCAACTTTTGTAAGAGATAGTGTGCTACCTTTCATGTTCTTGCCTAATCTTAACTCTGATAGTTAAATACAAAGTGACATTGTTTTAAAGCAGAAGTATACTGGGTTAGACCACCCTTGGAAAAAAATTGTATAATGATGGATGTAGTTTCTTTGCATATGTGGTCAATGAAATAGCTTAGGGTTCACTTCTTTCACAGAAACAGTTACATAAGATGTTGAAGTGTTGGCACTTCAGCAAAATGAAGTATTTTTCTACGTGTTATCATTTTGTTTAATGTCAGCACTTGCCTGGATCATGATCTTCCAAATATAAATCCTTTGGGTGATGCCAGGTGCAATAACAATAAGAGCTTTGCCTGTCCAGGCATAGTAGAACCAGCTTCCTTCAGTTGAAACTTCAAACCAAGGAGAGGCTCTGTGCTCTACAGAAGACATGCTAGCAGGTGAAAACATGAACCTGATTCCTGCTTAGATATGAGTCTATTTGGGCAGATAAATTGCTGTGAAGTTATATGACTCAGTGTTTAGGAAGGACTTGATTTATTCCTCATTCCTTTCAGCTACAACTCTGAATATCCTGTAAAAGTAATGTAAAAGTAAGCTTGATCCTAATGTGATATTTTCAAATGTCTACAGTGACAAGCCTGAATTTATATCTACTGTTGTTTTTTACTCAAGAAAAAGAAATCAGTAAAAATTCTTGGAGAACTTCAGTAACAACAACATAAAAAAAACCCAACCTGTTGAATTTCATTCTAATTGCACTTATTATATTCGTGTTAATATGTACAAAATTATATTTTCATAGTCAAGTTTGAATATGAATTCTCTGAATAAATATTTTTGTATTGTTACATAATTTTCTTCATGTACATTTTTAGCACTTGTTCTTTTGATGCCTACCTATTGCAAAACCAAGGTTTGACTGGTCATGTTTTTTTATTTAGAAGTAACTATATCAGTTCTACGCAGACACATATTAATTAGTGTTTTCACAGCGCTGCACATGTGTGAACAGTGTGAGAGTACAAACGACTTGGTTTTATGCGAACTATGTTTTATTCTGATGTGTAAAGAATATCCTCGTGTTAGCATACTCAATTGTGCACATTTGTGGCATCATATTAAACTTTTCTTTGTTTGCTTTTGTTATTGTCAGGTCGCATGAAGAAATTTGTGGTCATGTGGAATATCCCTGCCGTTTCCAAAATCCTGCTGCCAGGTTGCAGGCAGTTATTCCTTATAGAGTCTTTGCTCCCTGGTGCCTGATGGAACACTGCAAAGAACATTTGCTTGAGCTCATTCCTCAGTGCCTCTCAGCTGCTTACACCACACTGGGTACCCACCCTTTTTCCAGGCTTGATGTTTTGATAGTTCCTTCCAACTTTTCCAGCCTGGGAATGGCTAGGTAAAGAAACTCCTTAAAATCTGTCTCATCTCTTGTATTTGGTTAGACTCGTTTCATCAGCTAGTTAACAGTGTCAAATTGCTATCAATATATAAGTTGTTGTGATATTTTTCTTAAACCAACCTTTAAACTCTAGGTCTGGCTTCATGTAAGTAGGTTTGTTTGTATCCTTTGTGCTATCATCTTTAATTTTAGTTTTAACAGGGCTCAGGGAAGGAAAACATAAGTTCCTTAGACATGTGGGTCTGAATTTCCTCATTTGCCGAACTGAAGTTCTTTTATTGGTTCTAGTGATTTCAATAGTCGATGCTGCTATCATTTTGTCATGTTTTCTTTTGGCATTGATTTTACTGTTATGTCTTGACAGAGCAAGAGCATGTTAAAATCCAGATTCAGAGTTATTCATAAGCCTTTTGTGATTTGTGAGTTTCTAGTCAAAACTGAACTTTGGAAGCTGAGTAAGGCAAACAGTAAGGATTATATTATCAAGTTTTCATGAAATTATGGATAATAGGATGATTATTTAAATATTTTTGGTTTTACAGTATGATTCCCAGTTCTGGAATTACAATATAATTTTAGCTTTATAAGCTGAAATTCCCCATTTACTTTTTGTTTTTCTTAAAAATATATGAGATAGTATTTGTTAATTACAAAGAAAGAAACACAGGTTTTATTCACTGTGTGCCTAGTGCCAACAGTAGAGTGGATTCATTTAGGCAGATGGATAAAGCATCCAAGGGAAGAATTAAAGGCAAAGCTCTGTTAGAAAGATGAGGACTGAAAGCAAACGTGTGTTCCCAGACTATCAGTTTTGTATTTTGGAGGTCCTGAGGCAGTTGTTGAGTAGGTTTGAAATCTGTAGCAACTTCAACAAATTGCACAAATTGCCAGCTTAGATGAACCAGAAGTTTATTTCTTTTTGCAAACTGCATAATTAATCAAATAAGGAGACATTTTGTTTCATGCTATGTATTTTGTTTCTTATTTTTGTAGATTTTTTTATACAACTTTCCTTTTTCAATCTTTCTTTGGGATAAAAGTAGAAAATTATGCTGGCACATAATAATATGTTATAGTTTTTAGTATAAGTTTACTTTTGTTTTGTTTATGAAGATCTGTAAAATTTAAAACTTAAGCATTCGGTGACCCTCCTCTGTCATAAGAGCCTCGTTAACTTGTAGTTACCATGTACTGGTCACTGAATTTTCATAGACAGCTATTCATTCAATGAACTCCTAAATGAAAGCATCAAAAACTTACACGAATCCTGGTTGCTGTGGACACCTGCCACAGACTATATTCTCTGATGTTTTGCATAGTGGTTTGATTTGGAAGTAAGCGTGATGTTGCGTACCATGTTCTTGGAGCTGTATGATAGGACTGCTTAGCGATTTCCTCTGAGTTGTCAGGCATGGTACTCAAAGGTTGACACAGATCCTCATAGATCATCACTGTAATTGAGGAGGAAACTGGCAATTTTAGTTAGCTGTGTGATCAGAGGACGATGTGCAAATAGTCCAAACTCAGAGGGGAAGGGCAGAGAGATGTCTAGGCCAAAATGACAGCACGCAGTGGGAGAAATCTTGAAGATTCGGTTGTTGATATGCTATTGCTTTTGGTAAGTTGTCAGAACTTCCCCTGCATGTACCTTTCCCAGAATTTACAGGGAAAATACGCCTGCAGGGTATTCTGTTCCAAAACCATCTGTGGTTATCTGAGTCCAGATTCTGCATTCAGAATATTGTAATTGTGCTCTCTTTGTGAGGGAGATGAGAAAAACCCTATGCTTTTCTTTCCCTCTCCATCTTCTAACCACTGTCAGTTCCAAGTGATCCATATCACTGAATATAAGTAAAGGATGAAAGAAAGGGCATGCATACTTCCTGATGCTTTTCATTCAAACAGTTCATCTAGCCAGGCACATCCAAATTTTTCAAAATTGAAATAAAGGAATAATTTAAGCTGTTTAAATGTCAAGCTGTATTTGGACAGCAAAGGAAATTAAGTGACTCATAATAGCTTGTTTGTTCTTGTTTCATGTGATTTTTCAAATAGAGGCTTCTATGTATGTAGCAAGCTAGTTAAATGGTTAATTCCTTTGCATGCAATGATAATTACCTAAATGACTTCAGTTAAGAATAAGCTATGTGCAAAACCATGTCCAAACCCACATTAAAAAAAACAGTTAGCTATTATCTTGGGTTAAAAAGGGTGCTGTAATATTTATTTTTTTATCTTCTAGTCTATCTGTAGCAGTATAAACATAACACAGCGTGCCAGCACAAAGGAGCTTTGTTTTGAGAATTCTAATTGTATGCCTGTCTGCCAGGGAAGGAAGCAGTCATAAATTTCAGTCATTATCTGAAGTATCAGGGCTTTACAGCATTTGGCACTTTTCTTTTTCTGTTCCTCATTAGCCAATAGTGACTGTGTTTTTTATACCCCAAGATACTTCCCTTTCTTTAAGGGGTATGTTTCCCCAACATTTTAGACTGGTATGAAGTGATGATTGTTCTTGCACAGAGTGACCGAATTAGGTGCTTTAAGCTATCTATTCCAGCAGCTGCTGCTGTTGGTCAACTGCATTTCTCTTCAATTCTGACAGATGCTTTACGAAAAAAATCTAGTTGAAAGCATATAGGTTTTACTTGCGTTTTCTGCACATCTCTTCCTGTGTTTTTTAATTTGTTGTGGACTTCTGTAGGGAAGGGGCATCCTGACTGTATAAAATAATTGCAGTCATCCCGTCTTGCTTTCTGCAGATCTTTGAAGCTGGAAGATTTAATTTTGCACTCTTTCTTTGTTTTACACTATTTTAGTTCAGGTGATTCAGTATAGCTCCTCCCAAGTTTGTATCTTACATATTTTTGTTGGTAATATTATGTTTAGCTGTACATAAATTAAATTAATAAAGCGCTGTGGACCAAAATTAAATAGCTTTAAAGCCTTCAGTGCTTCAAAGCCTTCAGTGCTTTCTGTAGAAATTTGAGAGTTTCATGAATACCTAACAGCACTTAATTGTCTGATTTTAAGTTGTCTCACTAGCAGAAGGGAGTGAATTGGATGAAAAGGAGTAGGGAAGTGTGTCCACACAGCAAAGATTTCAGAGGTCCTAATTAGAATGTTCAGGGAAGAGAACTCTGACCTCACACTACACTGAAAGGTGCACATCATTCATGTGCTCATGAGCTAAGAGTTTAAAAGCAGGGGATTGAAAGCAGCACCATGTTTTGATGCTGTTGATGATGACGTGCTGCTCCCTGAGGAACTGTCAGCCCCATTGGCATTTAAGTAGCAGTTATTTCGCAGTTGCAAATGCTCTCATGTGAGCCAGTAGTTACCCATCTGAACAAAACTGGCTGAAAGACTTCAAATAAAAAAAAAATCTGTGTGTTCCCTGGTGGTTTGCACTCTTCGAATCAGTTCATTCCCAGTTCAGTTTTGTTAATCACATTTGAAGTCCTAGTGTTTCAAAATCTCTTCCTGCTGACTGAGTTTCCTTTCCTTTTGGCAAAAGCTGAAGAGATTCCAAATTCCTTATTCTTTTTCATTCTCCAAGGAAATATTTTTTAATACTACCTGAACCTCTGCTTGAGATCTTCTCTTGCAGTGTTTAATTGTGTAAGCACTCTTTCCCTCTTCCTTTCTCTTTCCTCTTTTTTTCTCTCTTCTTTTTTCCTCTTCTCTTTTTTGCTCTTCTTCCTTGCTCTTCTCTTCCTTGCTCTTCTCTTCCTTGCTCTTCTCTTCCTTGCTCTTCTCTTCCTTGCTCTTCTCTTCCTTGCTCTTCTCTTCCTTGCTCTTCTCTTCCTTGCTCTTCTCTTCCTTGCTCTTCTCTTCCTTGCTCTTCTCTTCCTTGCTCTTCTCTTCCTTGCTCTTCTCTTCTTTGCTCTTCCCCATAGGGGTTGTAAGCCTTTGTTTGCATTGAGTTGAAGTACTTTTTTGAAACAATGGTCTTCCAAGTTATTTGTTTCCAGCATGTATAGTCTAAATAACTTAAGATTACTGTTTTTTCTGTTTGAATGAATGTACTTTAGATGTACTAGTTCTGTGGTAAGTGCTAGTGCAAGGAAGAATTCTTAGCCAAGCACTTTGTGTCAATAACTTGACTAGTGACATCACATGTTGCTAGAAGAGTATGATGAGAAAAGTGTCCCTTGGTAAGTACTATGCTCTTAGTTTTTCCTCGAACACTTAGTACTAGTAACTGCTGGAAACAGAATAATGGGATAGATGGACTTCTGGTGTTGCCTGGTTTGGCTGCTCTTCCATCAAGTTTGCCCATCAGTGCTAGCAAGTAAGTGGAACCAAAGCACTTCTGAGCAAGATACTGACATATTCAAAATAGGATTATAATCTTAAGTTATCTAAACACTTTTCAGGCTCTAAAATTCGTGGCCTCATTTTCAAGTACACTGGACACCCTTGAAACCCGAATGGTGTTCTGTGACAGAAACATAGAGAATGCTTGGCATATTTGTAAATCAGGTCAATTTATATAGCTGGCTAAATATGGATTTAGCAAGCCTGCTTTCAGTTTCTATTTATAAAGATCTTAGTCACTCTTCTTCTCTCATGTAAGTGGTCTTTGATGGTATTTTAAGAGGAAAGAATATCCTTTTCTTCAAAACATGGTATGTCAGCAGAACTCTTGAGTCTTTCCAGGCCATGTCACTAAGGTTGTTAACTTTCTCCATTGAAAAGGAAGGCAAAAAAAAAAAAAAAAGAAAAAAGAAAAAAAAAAAAAAGCTCAAGCAGTCTCTTTGATCTGTGCATCTGTAGCCACCATTTATCCAATCTGTATCTCTCCAGTGTTCCAATGACAACTGATAAGTCTATAGGAAAATCAGCCAGGACTGTTGGAAAACATCCAAGTGTCAAACCTAAATGTCAGTCTTTAGCATTGTTCAGTCTCACTGAACTTTGACTGTCTCAGCTGTGGAAACCTTTTGTGAGTGAATATATTTGTATACATTTTTGCACAACATTTTCAGTTGTGCTAATTTGAGAAAATACGTGCAAGAGTAATCCTTAAATATGAACTGTCCTTAGTCTGTTTCCAGGAAGAAATAACCATGTACAAAAATTAAAGTGAGAAGTAAAACTATGATGTCTGGATAAAAAAAAAAAAAGTATTATTTTTAAACTTATTTTTGATTCATTATGTAGTGGAGAATCTTGAGTCTTGCATATTTGTTTGCTGGTGTGTGTGCTGGGTTTGTTTGTTTTTTAATATGAGAGACTGGTAATTGCCTGAGATTTTTAATCCTGATCCTGCAAATGGTTTTGCATGCTCTCAAATTTACATGCAGAAGTCCTTTCCTTTTCATTCAAAAGCCATACTTGTATCTTTACTTAGTGTATTTGTTGGCAGGAATCATGACTTATTTAAACATAAGTGAACTTTGACTGAATGACGCAAGTGACTTTAATGTCATATGAATGTAAAGAAAAAGCTATTGAGCTTAGACTTCCTGGAAATATTTGCAAGTAGTGCTGGTTTGGTATCCATCCAGTGTTGTTTGAAGAACTTGGAGCTTGAAATCCACAGCAGAATCCACCTAAGAGGAAATTGTATCTGCTCTTCTTGTGCTACTAAGATGAAGTGTCGAACAGGATATTTGGTTGAAAATACCATGAAATCCATTCATCAATGCAAACAGAAGTGCTAAAACAGGACTGAGCATAGAACATGTTTTTAACCCTAGGTTCTGTTTCTCTGTCCCATTTTAGATGACTAGCTATGCTGACTTCTTTATGAAAGAATGTAAATTACCATATTTTTTCTCCCTGAGGCAGTTTCTCCAGTTGGCATTTTTTCATTTGGAAAATTATGTATTTTCTAAATCACACACTAATAAGTAAACATTGTTTATTTTAGTATTGTGGAGACTACCTATGAAATCTGTGTTGTCTATGGTACAAGGACTACCATAGTGTGTTGTGAGTACAGAGATTCACTTTGGTATACATGGGGTTCCTATTGAATAGTACCTGTTGTGGTAGATATTTGTCACATTTCCTACCCTCACACTGTTGCAAAGCTACTGTAAATAATAATTCAGTACACCTATGTTTAGCAAAGGGGCTCCAGAGATCGCCTTGGGGAATGGAGAGGGGAGATTTTTTTGAAAGAGAGAAAAAGTTTATTATTTATTTCAAATGTTGTTTTTAATACCAGAAAGGTGGTCAGTCCTGGGTGACATAATATTCAAAATTCACTGTAGGCTATACAGGCTATAACCTACAGGCAGTTTTGAATTCAAAGAGATCTTGGATCTGTCTTCCAACCATCTAAACACTTAGGTTCTTATATTTTGCTTTAATCTTTCCTGTCTCAGATTTGTCACTGTCCTAGGAATTTGGTTTCAGTTTTCAGTGCTATAGAATTTAATTAGGATTTTAATGAAACCAATATTAATCTACTGATGGGGTAGCAAATTGGTAATATTTACTTTTGCTGAAGCACTGCTTTATTATTTCAAAAAAATAAAGTTATTCAAAATACGTCCTGGTTGGAGTCTTAGTAGTTCAGAGTCTGCAGTAATTCAGAGTGTGTGGCTGTACAACACATGCATATGAACTTAGTGGTATTTAGACATTGAGAGCAGGTTCTGCTTCTTAGCTGGAGTCTGAAGTGTAATTTGCTACCACTGCAATCACAGTCCTTCATCCAGTTGTCATTTTGGGATCAAAACAGGATTTGGAGTACTTCAGACACTATGTATTTCCTTACTAATGTGCTGAGCTACCTTGTTGGTCTGTTAACTCTTAACAGATGTTCTTTTGAATGTAAACCTGCAAAGAGAATAACCAAGTTCATTTCTTGATGGAGAACAAAACTTGTTTTTCAGCATTTCATAAAATTGTTACAGTCAGAGAAATATTATTAGTTTAAACAAATATCAGAAATAAGATTAGTTGTTCCTAAGAGTATGTCCCTTTTCCACTTCAGATTGATATTTAAAAGATTAATAAAGCAACGAGATTTCTTACCATCAATGCCTCTTTTTTCCTCTTTAATTTCTTGAAAATAAGTACTTACAAAATAGAGAGTTCTTTAATTTTGACTTGGCAAATATGCTTTCACGTGCTTTGAATGGCACTGGAAAATGCCCAATTCTTTGTACGAAACATTTCAGGTTTTCTGTAAGGTGACTTCTTAAGCCAGATACTATCAGGTCTTATATTGGCATTTTCACTGATGTCAGTTACGTTTGACTGCTACAGAACACTGAAAAAAGAAAGAGTAAAAGGTTAAGCACTTTGCCAGTGACAAAGCAGGATGTAGAAGTTATCTGCTGCATTTTTTTTAAATTATTATTTACCTCCTCTCACCAACTAACAGTCAAGTTGTTCTTCACTGTGTCTTATGACAACATAAAAGGCAGTTGATGTTCTGATCACTACACATTTCAAATACAAGACATGAGATTGTAACAGAGGAAGCCTTGTTTCTTTAATTTATGGGATATCTACATATTTTAAATAGGTGTGGTTTTTTGGTGGTGGTGGTTGTTTTTTTCACTATCCTTCTTATAGTGCCACAGCAATAGCTGCTTTTATACTTAATCTCCAAAGGGAGATTAGTCAAATGGCTTGTATAACCACCACAGCTCAGATGGCATGTCTTTTTGTGTTAGTGTGATATCTTAATGTAACATTTGTGCAGGAGTGTGTATTGTTTTCCTTTCAGTAGCAACAGCCTAAAGCAGAAAACAATTTAGTAGTCTACTAAAATTGTGGAAGCAACCACTGCAGCTTAAAGTGGATTGAAAAGGCTCTACAATAATGTAAATTCCATGTTCTGAAACTACATCTTGAAACCAAATTCCAGCGACACTGCCTGATATTCTCAGCAGTCCATGGTGGACCACTCATAGGTCCTCAAGACAACACTCACCAGGACCCAACCAGATCCATAAGTTATCTTGTTGCTTCTGTATTATATCAATCTGACAATCATGACTTCCTGGCTTTTCAGTTGTAAGATTTCTGCCTCTTCATGGATGCAGAAGTATGGAAGCTGAGTTCACAGTATTGCATGACAGCTCTCTCTGATGAGACTTGTTTGGTTGTTTCAGTCACCCATTCTTTAAGACTAACTTGAGGACACTGCTAATCTAGAAAGAGGCAATGTTTATTCTCACTTCGGCTAGAAGAGCTAGTTTGAATGGATTTCCTGTGAACTGGTGCTAAAAGAGTCAATTTTTCATATTGTTCATTTTCCATCTTCAAAGAAAAATGCAGAGTAGAAGCTCTGATATGACAGAATTCAAGTCTAACTTGATTGTAAAGCAAGTGGAAGGGCGACAGAATGTTTACACACAGAAGATAACTCCATATAAGATTTATATTTTTCCTAGTCTGTGAGTTGAACTCTTTCTGCTGGTTTTGGTGTTTTTCCAGAAGTGTGATTGTCAGGTAATTTAAAATGACAAACACACAGGGGCTTTTAGACCTTTTGAAATAAACAAATAGTGAATTATTTACTCTGGGGCAGAGATTCAATTTTTTTTTTTTTTTTTTTCTTCCAGAAAGCTTGGGAAGAAAGACAAATTAAAGGAAAAAATAGTGTAAGCTCAAAATAATCTGGATAGAACATTTAGAACATAGACTATGTAGTGGTGAAGATTAGGTCTTTCTCTGCAATTAATCATTTTTCTTGTAACCATGTATTCCTTCCATGTTTCTCCACAGGCTTTCCTGAATATGTACTTTGGCTTGTTTGCAGTACCAGTATTCATATTCACAGGTTCTCTGGCAGGAAAAAACTCAACATTCTCACAGCCATCTTTTGTAGTTAGTGGAATCATTTATTGGTCATTAAGAATAATTTATGTTCCACGGCCACCAACAGAACTTGTAAGATTATTGTTATGATCTTACTAATTTTTCATCATTGAGTACTAAGTGGTTGGATATGGGTTAGATGAGGCCTTCAACCCTCCACTCCTTTGCAGTGAGGATTTGGATCTCATGGTTTTATGGTGCTTTAAGGCTAGTTTCTGTTCCCAAAACGATGCAATTTCTCCAGTAAATTGTGACATAAACAACATCTGGTGCTAAAAGCTCTGACTTTGTATGAATCAGGAGGAGAAAATCCCTTTCTCATTTCATGTGTGTTTGGTTGTTCTTTTAACTCTGAGACCTTCTGCAAGTACTTTATGATAGGCTCATTCCCTCTGACCAAGGTGACTTTATCTTCCTGGACCTTGGTTTGGCTTTCCATCTTATGTACCCTTGTCATCTTTGAATTATCTCAAGGTATCTTCTTCAATAGCATTGGCACTTGGGTTTTGTTTTTCTCCCACTTCTTTCCGCTGCTGCAAGTTTATTTTTTCACTTTCATAACATTCACCCTCTCTAACTCTACACTGTTGTATGGTCAAGTGTCTTTTCCTCATGTATGTTGTAATTCCGTACTAGCTTTGATCATGACCATTCAGTTAAGTCTTCCTCTGCTTAATGACTTGGATCCTATACTTCCTGTGTTTGCTGTTCTTCTCATTTCTTTGCTGTCATGACATTCTGTCAGCTGGGAAACTTCATTGCTGAAGGACAGCATTATCAGATTCATGGTGTTTGGCAGCTTATTTTACCTTAGAGTGATCCTTTTCACTTAGACATTTTGTTAATCTGTTTCTCTCTGCTGAGTCCCCAAATCTGCCAGCGTGGGGCTTCACAAGGGCCTAGATCAAATTTCTCTCAATGAGAGGGAATAGCAAAACATTCCATAGTGTCTCATGATCCATTGTTAGTTTTCTAAGCAAAGCTCTGACATTCCCTTGCTATGTGAGGTCTGACACTTCCCTGTAACTTCAGCAGTAATGGACCGCCAGCTGGTCTAGAATGCCAATGGAATTCTGAGTTTGGACCATAATCTTTAGGAGACTCCAGCATGCGTCAAAAGGCATCATTTTCATCTGTCACATATTCTGTGCTTTTAGAATAGTAAATCCAGTCTGCTTGGCTAGCATTTCTGTTCTGACATTTCAATGCTGATTAGTTAAATTTGCTGCTGAATCCACTTCTGAGCTGTGATTATGGTGTTCAATAAGCGGCTGCTGCCCTTTGGCTGAGAATGCAGAACTCATTTTTCAACATTGCCACCATTGGATGCTGGCAGCTTTGGACCCATTTTGCTGAGGAACACAAGTTCCTCTTTCTGTCTGGATTCCTTCAACTATGCATCACTTCCAGCTTCTTTATACACCACTGTAGTAACATGTAATGTTTCTTTCTTTAAAATTAAAGAGTCTTCCGCGTCTTCAGTTTGGGCGAGAATGTTTGGATGTGAGCATTCAGGTGGTTTACCAGACCTTCCACAAGAAAGTTTTCTATTTTTAGATGAAAAAATCTGGTTGTTTACAAGGTCTGATGGATAGCAGAATTGCTAAGAATAGCTTAGGCAGTGTTACATTTTCAGCAAAGTACACATTTTTGGTAGATATGGTAAGAAACACAGGGTCCAGCAACTGTGGAAAGATCTTATGATCCTTCACTGTTATTTTTGGAGTGTTTGTGTGTTGAGGGGATTGGCTGGCCTTCCTTTATGATTTTTTTTTTTCCTGCAATAAGGTCGGAAGGGATGTGGTTAGTAGTGCCTTGAAGCTTTTGCTTCAAATGAACTTCATGGATGCTGACTGAAGGCATGGATCTTTTGTCATGGAGGCCTGTAAACCTGTGAAATTTAATTGAGCTAAGTGAGTTCACATAACTGGTTTCTTTAACACAGTCCAGACATTAGTTAATGAGTACATTATGTCCCTCTTTTGCATGGAAATTAGACTCAAAACCTAAATGTAATAAACAAGTTTGCAGTGGCTCAGTGTTGAGCTGATTTCTAGTTTAGAGATCAGTATGCTTAGTGACAAAAGTCAATAACTTTACAAATGCTTCTGAATATGCCTTTATACTTCTGCTTAAAGAAAAAAGGCAAAATAAAAATGAGACAAGGAGTCTCAGAAACCCCACACTGTTACTGGCATTGACTGTGTTAACAAGTAACATAGTACTGTTACAGTGGATGAAAAAGTTGACATAGTCACTATGGAGACCGCTACATCTAGAGTCTGTACAGTTGGAGAGATGTACTTTGTACTTGATTTAGTCTGGTCACCTGAGCTAAATATTCCTTCCTAAGCACTGAAGCTGTTCAGAGGAGTACATTTTTTTGACATTGTTATGTTCCTGTCAGGTGAAGTAGTGCACAACTGGAAAAGAGAATCATCCTCTTTGGCTTCTGGAAGTAACATAGATTGCCTGCACCAAAATACCTGAGAGCTGAAACTGTGGAAGTGTGTGAATGACTGGAGAATTTCCTTTAAAAATATACTGTTGGTCTGAATGAAAACACTAACATGGGCATAGCCATTATCTCCCTGCCGCAATAAACTTGCTATCAATTGCACTGAGTAGTTTGCGTAGGAGCTATGTGGAACAGTGTTTAACTATACAGTTGTACATAGTAACAACGTAGCATGAGGAGATTTTACAGTTGGGAAAGGTGCTAAAATAGAACACATTATTTCTGTGCAGATGTTGGGCTCTGTATCAGTTACCATGACATTCAAGTCCTTAGGTCTCCTGGGTTCTTAGCCTAGCAACCACATGCAGATTTTTGATATGCCTTTTTGGCTATGCCTTTTTGTACCCTTTTGGATCTACAGTGATCAGTGTTTCCATTCTTTTCCCCTTTGTGGTCACGCTTTGATCACTGCTCTTTGTGTCCAGACCTGGATATCTTTGTGAAGCTTAGGTGAGCTGTAGTCTTGATGACTTTCTAATCAGTGTACCATTAACACAGAGCGGTCTGAGAGCCTTGTCCTTGCTGTGTGTTTCTCTGGGTGCCCCAACACCCAGGCATTCCCATTTATCCCCTGTTTATGCATATTGTCAAAGTTCTCTGCAATACTCCTGCCAAAAGTCAGACAGTAATGACATTTGATCTTTTGTGGCTTAGTTTTTGCTCTCTCTCAACGACATTTTTTAGAAAAAGCTTTTTTAAATGGTAAACTCTGAGGACAACTAGTGTCTGTGGTGTTAAATTTAGACTAGGCTGTGACTGGAAACCAGGAGAGTTTTCAGCAAGCCATGTATGACAGTATCAACCCTGTAAGCTACAGTTAGGTAGGGCTATTGGTCTTCCTGCTTTTTCCCCTCTTCCCCAAGGTTCAGCTGCTCAGGACCAAGGTGCTCTCCCTCATCCTGGGACTGGCTGCTCGGTGCAGACAGAGTTTGTGAGGAATTCCTTTGAGCGCCATTTGTTTTATGTTCTATTTCCATTTTATACATAGTAGTAGTGCTATATTAGTTTTCTGGGTTTGTTTGGTTTTTGTTTGTTGTTGTTGTGTTTTGTTTGTTTGTTTGATTTAAATTAAACTGTGTTTATCTCAGTCCATGAGCTTCTCCCTTTGCTTTTGATTCTCTCCCCTATTTGGGAGGGGAGGGGATGCAGGAGAGTGAACAATTGGCTCTCATGGTTAGATTGCTAGCCTGGGTTAAACTGCAACAGTACCATATCATAACCTTCATTAATTGGGTTTTGGATGAGAGCTGCTGGTGTTCTGCGAACAGCTGATAGAAGCAGCTTTAAGCTGTGTGTGGCAGATGAAGTTTTTGGAGAGTTTCGTGTAGAGCAGCCATTCATTTTTGTACAGGTTCTGGCTATTTTGTTCTTTAGCTCATCACTCCTTGCTGGTGCTATGTTGTCTGCTGGAAAGCTTTTCCATGGAGGCTGGAATCATTTGCTGGCTGGCCTGGAGACACCATTCTATCCTGACAGAGAGCATTTCCTTTAGCAAGAGAGTCTGTTTTGGGAATGTATCAAACCTTTGCTTTCAGATCGACTTTCCACAAAATTTAGATTAAATTTCAAGGCTTTAAGTATCTTAAAAACACTGTCATAGAAGCACAAAACCCTAAAAGACCATATCGGGTTTCACTGTGGTGGAAACTGTGGTGATCTGCAACAGAGGGGGAAACTGAAGAAAATCAAGCTTTATCCAGGGGGTAAATGTCAGTAGGGTTGATCTGATTTTACCAAGGGGAAAATTGTTGCCCATGCTTGCTTAGTATAAATATTCAATACTACATATGTTTATATATTTTTATATAGGTATGTATATTTAAAACCCCAAACCCTATCAAAACACAAGACATCTTTACTTCTGCTTTTCCCCTGAAGGAGGGATCAAAGAAGAAACAATGTGCAACAGTTGTTAGTCACATGGGTTAACGCAGTCTGATTTATAAAACTATGCAGAATACAAATTTGCTTCTAGTTACATTATTGCTAGTAGACTAGCTCAACTGAAAGCTAGTCAGGGTAGTACCAAACTATGCAAGTATAAGAAAACAAAATTAATCCTGCCCACACATATAGTTTATTTAGATTGTAAGGCTTCAGTAAGACTTTCCAAAAGTTTATGTGGTTGTGTGTTTATGTTAATCAAACCAATTCTGTTCAATGATCAGCTTTTGTTTATACACAGTGTGTATTTTCAGGAATTATTTACTCAAACATGTAAAGACTGTTAAAAGATTCTGAGATTATGAGTCCTGTAGCAGTCTATTTTTATTTTATGATTTATTTTTCTTTATTAGTGTTGTTTTAAAGCTTAACAAAAGTAAGTTTTCATATTGTACAGTCTACACATACTTCTTTTTCAGTTATCAAAACTATGAAAAAACATGTTTTACCAGTGCAAGTATTTGTACTGTATCTTAATGACTATTCCAGCAATAATAACTTGAAAATTATGTGTATTTTATTAGTTTTTCTTTTCCAATGACATAGTATTTTCATTCTGATAGCATTGTCTTTTGAGCGCTTCATTAATATTCACTTGGGAAGTACTGCAAAAGCTAATCAAAGATATTAGGACGCATTGATAGAAATCTCACTCCTTGTCTAGCAGAGCATAACATAGCCACCAAGAATTTCATAGGTAGCTCAGTAGTATAACACTAAGAAGTCTAGAAAGTTATTTTAATGGTAAATTGTTCTTTTTATTTTTTCGTTGCACAACACAAGTTAATAAAACTAAATCAATAAGAAGTATCCTAAGGTAACTCTGAATTGTACTTTTCTTTTTGCAAATGTACCTGCCAGGCATTATGTATGCAGTGAATTAGTAACAGGTATAAGCTATTGAATACATTGCATATTTGGTGTAAAACTGTACCATGCAAGCTTGCATAATACATTCTGGACACCTTGAAATTATTCTTTTAATGGGAAGTAGTTGTGTGTTCAATTAAGCTCTGTGAAGGTAGGTGGCAAAATTTTGTAGAAAAGAGGACAGAAATGTACAGAGAATGTTTCCAGTGATTAATAGCAGTAATGACATTTTAGTTAACACAGAAGTTTTTGATTTCCCTTTTGGGAGGTGTTTTTTTTCACTTGTTTGACACTGGAGGCAGTGTATGGGCCCAATTTTTAAACAGTATTCAGCAAATAAATATCGTGGGCATCTAATGGCATAAGAAGTTTAATTAATCTCTGCATAACAAGACTTAAAAAGCACTGTTTGATATATTTGTATTTTGAGTTGCAGATTAAGGTAGTGTTTAAGGAGAGTAGAACAAGAATTATTCATATCTTTCTCCATCTGAAAGTGAATTGTTTTTTTACTTCTGTCTTTCGCTTTAGTCTTGTATTATCTTAAATATGATCCTTTGTGGAGTCAAAGAAGGGAGATTTTTCTTCTTTTGTGACAATTTTGTTTATTTATGAGCTTTTACTTGTGGGTTGTTGTAATAGTTAATCCTAAAATGGACACATTTGAACTCCTATATAAAACCTATTTCTGAACAGTATAGATTACCACTCAACAAGAATGCTGACTGTGTCAGAAGAGAAATATCTTTCCAATAATAACCACCCTGAAAGCAGAAAATAACAGAGCTGTCAATTCTGTGAGATGATCCAGATGAAGATATCAAACTTCCATCATTGTGTTTTCTCTCTGCTTACAAGTAATGTCACACATAAATCACATTATAATGACAGCAGACCATTAAAAACTGCAAGCCAAAAGATTAGGAGAGTTCCACTTGTGATTTTTTTTCTGTGTGATTTACTGCTACTTAGAATGAATTTTAACATAGATTCATTTTAAGTGAAATGGACATGGTACACACAAAAATCTGATAGCTGCATTATAGTAAAGAGAACTGCTGGCATCTCTAGAGGTCAGCACATTTGTATGGTGCATTGACTCTTCTCTGTCTACTCCTATTTAGTCATAATTATCTCTATTCCCACAGGTTTTCTCAGACTTGCCATAACTTCCCAGTCTCATTAAAAAGTCAACAGCCTCCACAGTTCTTATTCTTCACAAAATCAATAATATATCTGGTAGTTTTTGGAAGTATTACTCCCTGAATGTCTGTCTGAGGCCTGGAGGCTGTTCTGTTGCATGCTCTCAGTTTCCATTGGGAGCCAAATGTGTTTGCTGTTTTTCAGAAAGTACTTATCCTTCTATAGATCACTGCTCTTCCTTTGTAGCTAGGTAGGAAATTTTATAACCATAACTGGCCTAAAAATTTTTGATATATGTCCTGCTCTTTCGAAACGAATCTTATTAATGCTAATGGACATAGCATGCTCACAAAGAGGGGGAAGGATAACCATTTGTCTGATATTTTCATAGTCTTTGTGATGTTATTTTGAAAGATGTCCGGGTTGCATTCAGGCATAAGATTTTCTTCACAGGGTTCCTGTTGACATCAGTGGTAGGTATGTTTTCATATCTGGTGAGTATACTCATTTGCTTTTAACTACATAACATATGGATCAGTGCTTAGATACCAAGATTATAGGAGCCAAGGAAATACCTAACTACAGAGACATGGGTGGAATGGCTAAAAATATACACATAGTTTTAGATATTTTAATCTACTATAGTATGTCTAAAAATGCAAGGCATTCTTAAGATGTTGATCTTGGCACTTAAAAAAAAATGAGATTACTCTGTGATCATTTCCAATCAGTTTATAAATTTAACTTTCATTTGGATAAAAAATAAAGTAAAATAAAACTTTAAATTAAACTAGTCTCAGTTGATGGATATATGTGCTAGAAATATTGCCCTCTACCTTGTATCTTGTGCATAGCCAGATGTAGTCAAGCACAAATTATCCAGATCTGAATGTAATATTGTTGTGCTGTAATCTTGTTGTGAAGGTAATGATACAATATCACATTAAATAATGGTGGTTATTACATTAAGGTTTTCTTTTAGTCTGCCGATTTGTTCCTTTTCATTCTGATTAGATTTTGCTTTTACCATTCCACATTGATAAAAAAATAAATCTTTCCTGTTTATAAGCTGTTATCACACAGATCTTTTCTTTTTCTGTTCATGACTTGACTAAAAATGTGAGATGTATTATAAATCATAGCTAGCCACTTTCTCACATCATTTTAGCATTCTGTTTTCCATGTGTGTATGGTACTTTGCCTTGTGATTTTTTTTGAATAGTCAATTTTATGCCTTTTTATGTTGGTTGAAAATGAGTTTACATTTTGAAACTTGCAATATGTCTACTTGTGTGTATCTTTTTGCATGTGTTATCAGTATATTTACCACTACTACTGCATGTACAGTGAAAAAGAGTACATTCTGTGTGCAGTGTGTTTTTAAGTTGGAACTAAACCAGTTGATCGCTTTCTTAATCCAAATATGTGTGTGCTTTTGGTAGCTGGACATTTGGAATAAGTTGAAACTCTAAAAAAAAGAGATTTTTCATTGTTCTTTTGTTTGATATCAATTTTAAAGTGTTTTTCTGCATACGACCATTGTGGTAAAAATTATCTGCTTGTATTAATTGGTATGAGGTTGTATTACTGATAACCTATCTGAAGAAATCAGGTGGCTAAATTCAAATCTGGTATGTTTATCTACAAGGATTCTCATTTCTGAATGAGTCAAGGAAAGTGTGGATGTAAAAATTTCGTTCTGTTCTTTGTGTTTGGTGTCAGGTGTAGACCAAGATTTTTCATCCTGTGTGCAAACTTCTGTCATGAGACTAAACTAGCTATTTTTGCTGTTGCAATTGCTTCCTAGCACCCCAGGCTTTTCACATGAGTTGATCATGTACAAGTCTGACAGCACAGGAGTTACTTAAGGTATTTGCTCAGGCTGATTACGGAATCTATGCTGCTGTCGTCTGTAAATAACCTTAGGATCTCCTAGACACTATGAAATCTGTGAGTCTCAGTACTTCTGCCACAACAACAATTAGCTGTCTTTGGACTTCTAAATGACAGACTGGAAAGGAGGTGGTAACATCCATGATTTTCTTGTTGTTGTTGGGGAATAGACTGCCTTAGCTTATTGAATTATTTGGTATACTGCTTCTTATAGAATCTGGTTAGAAACTGCTGATTTAGAATTTGCTTGGCATAAAGAAGTTTGCTTAGTGTAACTTCTGCATGCTGTGAATGTTTGAACTTTCTGCTTTCTTAAGTAAAAGAGGCTTCAGAGTCTTCAAGCTAGAAGAAAGGGGAGCTGCGACCCTGGAGATAAGTAAAGGAATAGAACGGTGTCTAACAGAAGAATATTTTGGCTGTTGCCAAGATCTTGTTTTCTCCACCTACAGGTGCAAAATAGTAAGTGAAGGTCAGACCTATAATTGACAGCCCGCCTGACAAAAATTAAGAGACCCAATGAAGAACAAACTCTAATTTTGCAATTTACCCAGAGAGATGTGCATGGATGGGGGCCTGGATTGTGGGGATATCATTGTCCAAGTTTCGTCCCACTGAGGGTCCGTCTTCAGGAGGCATCCAGCTTGAGCTGCTCTATGCTGTATCTTGCAAATAGATTATTTATTTTAGAAGAACTTCTGGAGCCCATGCCTGAGTCTCTGCTATGGGAAACCCAGGGAAAAGGAAGGTCCATAACAGGTAGTATCTGCCCCCTTAGGATTCAGTCAGAGGCCAGACAGGTTTGAAATAGGTCACACAGAGTGCTTCCTGTGAGTGACTGTCAATATACATGTTCGACTTTGGGGTATACTTGCATGTGTGCATCTGAGCTGATACAGCTTTTTCTAGACAAAATAATCTGTACCTTTTACACGTCTAGCTTTTCTTCGTGGTCTACCCTGAATGTGTGGAAGGCAGTACATGTCTTTCATTCTTTAGTGCCTCTCAGCTCTAGCTTTTGCTTAGGTAAGGCATTCCATGGATTCTGGTCCATAGTTATGTCATGTTTCTTTTAAGCTTCTGAAGTAATTATTTTTTTTTTAAATTACAAGTTTTTTAAAATTTGTGAATTACAAATAACTTGTCTTCCTTATTTTGTGCAATACTTTTAAACGGAGTTTGCAAAAACTGTGAACGTGAATAACATACAAATGCATTTGTGGTACTTTAAGTGATTGTGCTTCTGAAACCAGTTTTTTGTTTGTTTGGTTTATGATTCTGCCTTTCCACAGCAATTAGGCAAAGAGAAAGGGGAGTTATATTCAGCATCTTAAAACCTAGCTACCTTTTCCCAAATGCATAATTCATAGGAAGGATTACCCAGTGGTCAGATAGAAAGAATTGTGTTGGTATAGGCTGGTGTTACACTTCCACAGTCATGTCATGGAGAGGCAAGGATCTTCTAGATAATTTCCTTCCTTTGGTCATGGATTTGCTGAGAGAATTGCTACCTGTGAACTGAGATGAATCTGCTGCCATTTATGGCTACAAGAAACTAAGGTGGGAGGCTCAACAGAACTTTCCAGTTGAATGAAGAGTTCTACATATTTTCTTTTACAAATAGCCTGGTTTTTTCTGGTTAAATTGTCCATGTTCAAATCTTAGTTAAAAAGATCTGCTCTCTTATTTTGTGTAGAGCAGTCAGAAAGGCACAGTGAAGCAGCTCTGACGAAGGCCAGCACCTGATTATTTCCTACCATATTATGTTTAAATTAAATGTGACCTGGAGCATTCAGTGGGCAAGCAACCTGCACATAAAGGTGGCTTGGGGTTTTCTGTTCATGGTACTAATTGCAGGGTATAGTGTGCTGCTCCAGAAGACTGTGATGAAGCTCTGTGCAGTAGATGCATATATTTCTTTATGAGATCCCAGAGAATGGGATCGTAGTGTGCTCATTATTCCTGGGGTCCGTTTTGTAATGTGTTTTGCAAAGATCTCTTCTGGCCATTTCTTTGTGTAACGTTCATGTGGGGCCAGCCAGGGAGTCTTTGAGATGGTCATTGCTTCCATGCCATCAGCATGCTGAAGATACTCACCTCCCTGTTGTCAGATGGTGCAGGCTCTGCTTTCCCACTGCCTGAATCATAGACTTACATAAGGAGGAGTTGGCTGAGTTTCAGCAGGAGGTAATGCTAATAGGAAGAAAGGAAAAAAATAGTGCTGCTTTGGCTGATTCTGCAGTTGACAAAGAATGTTCATCCTCTTTGAAGAAGGTTCATCTTCTAACAATTTATTAGATTCTGGTAATTCTGTGGAATTGTTGGATACAACTTTATCTGTAGGAGGCACGTTTTTACTGAATAACTAATTTGTGGTGAGAATTATTGGTCAATGAGTGGATTTTCTTCATTTAGCACAACTTAGACCCTCCCATTTTAGCTCAGGATGTGGGTAGTCGTCTTCTGTGGGTTTTGGAGGCCTGCTGTCAGTTGTTTCCAGTTAATTGTTGTTTATTTTAAACTTCAGTTTTAAACTTGCCGAAAGCTTTATGTGTTGAAATGTTTTATACACGTGAATATTAAAATAAACTTGTAGGCTGAGATACATGTTTGTCACTCTCCAGTTGAAATAACAAGAGTCATATGCATGCATCTGAAGAACTGAACTTGGCTTTAAACATTTTCTTGTTTCTCTGTATGGGGATCTCTGAAAGGGCCCAAAACAGTCAATGCAGAGAAAAACTGTGATTCTTGCAAGTGTTTGCCTTCTGTGTTGCATTTCTTGCTTTACTTTTTTCTTGTTTTCAGCTATTTTGAAATGACCTCTTTCTGATTTGTATGCAGGGTATACTTTGACTGTGAGGGACCTGAAGATGATGAACCATTTTGTGTCTGATCAGAAGCTTGCCCCCTACACAATAACATAAGCATCACACTTCTGATGCAGCCAGTCCCTGCACCTCTAGGGAGCCACAGTCTGTTAGGAGCTTTGCATTTCCTGCATTTACAGCACATTTGTACTGCTGTTTCAGCTCTGGTAATATGACCAGCTAAATCTTCATTCTAACTATGCCAAATTATCAAATAAAGCCGTAGCAGTGCAGTTGCCAGGAAAATAAGAAGCTGGACACTGACATGTTTATGATGTAAATTCTTCCTGTTGTTCGGTTCTAAGGCTGCTGTCACTTTTCCAATTTACCAGTCTAATGTACGCGTTCAAGACTGCAGGTGTCTACATTAACTGAACCATTTATTTATGTATATATATATATATATGTGTATATATGTATGTGTATATATATATGTATTTTTTTTTACCTTGAAGGAAAATCCTTCTCAACAAATAAAACACACTGATTAAAGTTAGGGGGTTGGTAAACTGCGTGATTCTTGACATTGAGTAGACACCCATGCTAACACCATAATTATTAGAAAGTGTCAGTGAGCTGGTTCGTTTTTGTTAATTTAGTAGTTTCAAATGACCTTCTTTTGTCTCACCGTCTTCAGCTTTGTTATCTTAAGCTATGGGTAAAGATGTTAAGTAGTAGGCTACATTATTTGGGCAGTAGCTTAATTCAACTTTTCTGCACATCACTACCTGATCTTTACATCGTAGGGAAGATAGATGCGTCTGGAAAGTTTAAGCTTAAAAAATACTACAGTATGGAATTCCTTGAAGTATGTTCTGCATAGTCTGAATAAATCAGCATTACAGATTGAGGTTTTCCTTTATTGGGCTGTTTTATGCCTAAATCCAGATTTCTCCTATATACGTGACTTTGTTATGTGGACATATGTGGAAGACGTATATGGCTTTATAGCCATCCAGAAACATTATGTTTCTAGTTCTTGACCCAAGTCTGTGTCTGCTCCTGTGTGTATATACTTAGATAGTACATTTAGCTTTGGAGCGGAATGCCATCTGATCTTCTTGAGGGGATTTTGACTGGCAAAGGAGAGTTGATCAGAGAGGAAACTTGTCCTCTTTCTGAGGTAGGGTTTAGGGCTGCGTAAAGAAATCTAAGATTTTGAACTGTCTCCTAAGAGCTTTGTGTTTGCAGTTTTAAACATACAGACAGCCTGAGAGCTTACCAATGTCTTGGATTAGTTCCCACCTGTTAAAATAATTGAATTAAACTGCAATGACAATGTTACTAAGTGCTTGAAGGAAACAGCTGGGAGTTAAGGATCTTACTGAGGGTAAAGTGTTTGTGACTCTGTGTATTACTGCCGGCTCCCATCCGATGCTTGTAACATAGCTGAAGGAGGAATTGCAGGGAATCTGTAAGATACTGTGAGACCTGTCTGTTCTGGAAAAGCAGATGTGAGCACTAACTTCAGAGAGTTAGATGTTTTAGGACTTTTGCCATGAAACTGGGATTTAAAAAGAAAAAGGTTTTAACCCTGCTTGCAGATGCTAAGCTTCCTAGCAGATTCAGTCTGAGTACAGATATGAAATGTGGTTGGGAGGTCCTGTGCTGCCCCTTGACACAGTTCTTACCCGCTGGCAACGTTTTATTTTTTGTTTTATATAGCAGGTTTTACTGCTTTAAAAAAAAAGGCAGAGAAGTGTTGGCGAGGCACCAAAAAACATGATACAAAAGGATTCCCTTTCCCCTCACTCTGATGCTCAGGGAAGTTGCTCAGTATTTACTCATTGGGCTTGAAAGCACTTTGAGAACATAAAGACACCCATGCTAACACCATAATTCTTATAAAGTGTCAGTGAGCTGGTTCGTTTTTGTTAATTTAGTAGTTTCAAATGACCTTGTTTCATCTTGCTGTCTTCAGCTTTGTTATCTTAAGCTATGGGAAAAGATGTTGTTAATATTATTGTGACTACTTTTAGCATGGTCGTCTGCCTGTTGATTTTAATGGGGGGTCTGTTCCTTTGCATGTAATTCTTTGTATGTTTTTCAATCTTTCTATTTTAAACTTGTCCTTTATTTATTATCTGCCTAGAAATCACTCTCTTGATCACATAATTTTTAGACTTTTGACATCTGAATGGGATACATACATACTATTCTTAATGATGGGTGATTTTAATCTTCACAGTGACAATAAATCTGGCCTATCCCTTAAGCAACGATGTGGATTTCTTAATGTTTTGATCCCTTTCTACTTATTGCAGAGGTTGGTTGATTTTAAAAATGTAGGCGTTGTATCTGTTGTTACTACTAATGCTTAAACGTCAAAGCAAGTATTCTAGTAAAGTTTACTTTCAACTGTTCATTATCATCTGCTTACTCTAGGCTTTAACCAGTGTGAAGAAGGTCTCTGTGGCAGTAGATTATTTCTCTTTCATGAGGTGTAGGAAACTGTTCTAATTTTAATAGTTTTCCTTTTTCACATGTAAGTGTAAGTAAAGAAGACTGTTTGGATAGAATGAACTCAGTGTAGTGTTCTGTCATGACATGAATATCCGCATGCTCGTTTTGGAAATAGTCAATGGTATACCGAAGAACATTCATTAAATAACAGTGAAAAATGTGGAAAAAGGACAGGGGATATCATAGGACTTGTTGAGGGAAATCTGGGAAGTACTGATATTAATGCCTTGGTTTATCCTTGTTCTGAGACTTTTGCAGTGAATGCACCAATAAAGCTAACAAAATGAGGGATGGTTATTATAATGCTTTTATTTCAAACATCTGAAAAAATTCTTTGCTAGCTTTTGTGTTTTCTCTGCCACTGCCAATTTTTTAAGTTTTTGTTGTTGCATACAGAGCAGATTCCTATGATGTATTGGTCATCTACAAATTATTCTGCATCCTTGTGTTTATTCATTGATGTGTGAGTGAAGGACTGAAAAACAGACTTCTGTATCTTGAGAACAGTCATGTAGCTCTTGTGTCTATATTAAAGTAAAAATGAGAATTCTTTTCTTCAAAAGTGGATTAACATGTATAGTTCATTTTAAATATATTTTGGAAACAATTATCATAAGAAGAAATATTATTTGAAAGGTCCAAGCAGATTTTCATACCTGTATGAGTAAAGTAACTATTCATTTAGAACCCTTGATATATATTAAATTAAATCAATTGCCTTTTCAAAACTATTTTATCTGAAGTACCCTTCTGTCCATTCCTTCCAAATAATTGCAAGCTTGTTTAATTTTCAGAGGAAAAATACTATTTAAAACCCCTCATGCTTTCCAAAGTGTTTTGATACTACCACCAAACCCTAAAGCTTTAATGAGTTTTCAAAGAGATTTTGCTGCCTTATTTTACATCTCAGTGATTGACTTCTGGCATAGATTTCTTCTGATTATGCTTACTGAGGAAAAGTTGGGTGTTTTTCTGGAAAAAGTTGAACTTGAGAATTCAGAATTTTTCAAAGTACTGTCAAAATGTTATAGCTTGCTCTGTAGAAGTTAGCACCTATTAAGTTGTGGATCATTATGTTTTACTGGAAATTCGAAACTTTATTATGATGCAGTTGACATGCCTGAGGAACAGGATGCCATCCAGAGGGGCCTGGACAAGCTCAAGAAGTGGGCCCATGTGAACCTGATGAGGTTCAACAAGGCCAAGTGCGAGGTTCTGCACATGGGTTGGGGCAACACCCAGTATCAATACAGGGTGAGGGATGAAGGGATTTAGAGCAGCCCTGGGGAGAAGGACTTGAGGGCACTGCTGGATGAAAAATTGGACTTGAGTTGGCAACGTGCATTTGCAGCCCAGAAGGCCAATTGTATCCTGGGCTGCATCAAAAACAGCGTGGGCAGCAGATCGAGGGAAGTGATTCTGTCCCTCTGCTCTGGTGAGACCCCACCTGGAGTCCTGTGTCCAGCTCTGGAACCTTCAGTACAGGAAAGACATGGACCTGTTGGAGAGGGGCCAGAAAAGGCCACAAAAATGATCAGAGGGCTGAACAGCTCTCCTGTGAGGACAGGCTGAGAGAGTTGTTCAGCCTGGAGAAGAGAAGGCTCCAGGCAGACCTTATTGTGGACTTTCAGTACTTAGAATGGACCTGTAAGAAAGATGGGGACAGACTTTTTAGCAGAGCCTGTTACAACAGGAAAAGAGGGGATGGTTTTAAAGGAGGGGAGATTCAGACTAGATACGAGGAAAAAGTTTTTACAGTGGGAGTGGTGAAACAGTGGAACAGGTTGCCCGGAGAGGTGGTAGATGCCCCACCCTTGGAGACATTCAAGGCCAGGTTGGATGGGGCTCTGAGCAATGTGATCTAATTGCAGATGTCCCTGCTCATTGCAGGGAAATTGGACTAGGTGACCTTTGAAGATTCCTTACAACCCAAGCTATTACATGATTTTTCCAAGGGCTGATATGTGATACATTGCAGTCTGAGTGTTGTCATACAGATTTTCCCTGCACAAACACATGTTTTCCACTAGTTTGTTGCTGTTGGAGATTTGCTTTGAGACCGGTAGGGATCTTGTGATATAGACTGTTGAAATTTGTAGAGGAATGCATGTAAGAACATTTCTTCCTTAGGAAGATCAGAAGGGCAACTAGACCACTGAGAGTGCTTCCAAGGAGGAGAGAAGGGTGCTGCATATTTCCTTTTTCTGTGAGGGAATTTGGTCTGTGATGGATTTGGGGGAAATTAATATATAGGTTTGAGAATGAGAATATGAAAAAATTGTTTGGAGATTGCGATTTGTGAATAAAGCACCACCTCTGTTTTCTGAGATGGTTTTTGGATTTCCTTTTCCTGTGGTAGCATGAAGGAAATAGGTGGTTTCTTTTCTTTCAGTTTAAAGGCCAGTCCATTTTCTTGCTGGGTGACAGGCATTTGGTTTGTGATGACTGCCTGCTCTATTCACAATGCTGTATAAATTATGTCTCTGCCTAATGAAAGAGGTTATTATGTGCTTTGGTATTACAAGTTTATAATAATTTTGACTTCTAAGTCTAGTTTTAAATGTTGAAATAAAACAGTGAAGGCATATTCATTTGGTAGTCTGTCGCATTTGTGGTATGATGCTGCACTGATATTTACAAAGGTTCATTTCCCTTCAATTATAGTGTATTTTAATGATACTATATTTAAGATTACTTGGAAAATTGTTATCTTCTGCTTAAATTGTTTGAAGGTGAAATTAAAGTTAGTGTTTTGAATGCTAAAGAGCCAGTACAGTGAATTTGCTGGAATGTTCTTTCTCATACATTGTATACAGAGCTATTTTGTCAAATAAATGTCATGGAGTTCACTGTCAGGAATACATTTTTTGTATGATCACCAGCTTTGTAGTGATAGGTACTGAGTTAAAGCTATGATATAATTCTGAATAGCCTTCTTAGTTTTCTTGAGGATAACTTGTACACCATCAAAAGAAAGGTGCACGTGGCTTAGTCACAAAGCATACTTTTCAGAGACCTTAGCATGATGAAGTAAGGAAGGAGACTTGCTTGTCAGTGATTGAAATGGCTGTACTACTATCTTTTATATCTTACACATGTATCTTATGATATTTCAAAGGTTTCTGTCTTCATAGATTTTTGTGCAGTTCTCAGTGCTAGCTGAAGGGCCATTAATTACAGCAAAGTGCTCCTGACAAAAATGCAGCATGTCAGTGACAAGATCATTAGTTTGGAGAGAACACAGAGTTATTTCTAAGCAACTGTAGAACATGATTTTGAGCTGTTTGGCAAAATTTTTATCTTACCCACTGCCTTCAGTAGCATAAAAGGTAAAACCTTTAGGGCCAGTGCTGCTTTTCTGATTTTGATTTTGTGCAATGTGTTTGTAATGCTCAATATTACATATTAATATTACACAGTGTGTAAGTAAAGCAGTATGGGCAAGTTATGTCTCGGAACAAACAGATTTACAGATTAATTCCTCTTTCTGAATCCTGTTACTTCAGTTAAGGTTATCACATTTTCTCTGTAGGAATTTGATAGGTTAGGGGCATGTTAACACAATGCTGAGAGCACTGCTTGTATTCACTCGTTTTTCCAAACAGTTGGAATACTATATTAATTTAGTTGCATGAAGATGCCTGATTTAAAAAAAAAACTATCTGCCTTAAGCACAAGGAAGCAGAAAAGGATAGAACAAAGCTGTGCTATAGATCTACAGTCTATGTGTAGTCTTAGCTTCACGTAATTTTCTGAAAAGAGATCTATTGGCAGAGAAAATAGGATTCAACAAATTCTATTCATAGACTAAGCCATTTCTTTTTCTTAAAAACCACACTGAGTACATCCTTGTAGTTTCAAACCGTTCTGCCATTATGGCCAGTATAAACCAACAGTTTCTTCTTACTGCTCTTTACCTTTTTCTTCTAATATCTGAGAAAAAGGCCTCTGATTTTATGGTGTTATTGTGCAGTCTGGTAGTGCCAGATTAGATATGCTATATGTTGCTTGAATCTTAATTTCTGTTTTGGCTTGGCCAGTTGATCTGGGTTAATATAACAGTACATACATATTAAAGCGAAGTCTCTAAGTTCCTAGGGAAAAAAAAAAAAAAAAGGCACTTCAGTCACAGAGGTATTTCCAGTGCTTTCTGGGAAGAAACAGCTACATCCAATTTGCATATGTCAGTTTAAATGTAATATTTGCAGTGAATTCTCGGTTAACTAAATTTAAACGTGTTGTAGGTACAGCTATAGAGTGATACCTATTGGCAGGGGTGAAGTACGTTTTGCTGTCACCAAAGAGCTTTTTCCACCAGAACCTGGAACTGAGCCCAGCAGAAGCACATTGGCAGACACTGTGCCCTCCCGTCTGGTATCAAAACAGCTTCTTCATTTTACCTGTGACTTGGCTAAGAGGTGGTGAGGGCAATATGCTAGAGTTAGAGGTTTGAATCCAGAATATGACCTCAGTATGGAATGTATCTTTTCAAGTGTTTCCTGCTCTAAAACCAACATGAAACTGCTATACTGAAGTTTAAGTAGCAGTCAGGCAAGTATGTACAGTTTGTCAGAGACACACTGGTAGTTGAAGCAAGTCTTAAGGATTGTTCTCCCACTTGACATTAAAGTCTGCTTAAACTAAAAATGTGAAGTAATTACACTGTCTACAGAGATTAGCTAGATTTACAGCAGAGTGACTAGATTTGACTGAGTCTGCAAGGAAGTATCCAGCTAGCATTAACTGAATTTTAACTGGAAATCTGATCGTGTTTGGTCTTGGTCAGAATTTTGATATACTTCTCTTCCTTTGAATGTTCAATATCCACATGAATTTGAATGTATGGTCTGACAAAAAGAGAAGGTTTTTAGTGTAGTGGCAGAACTGTTGTCAGGAGAGCAATCAAAAATTGTCTACTTCTTTAAAATCCTTGGTGGTTAAAAAAAGAGAAAACACACAAACAAAAAGCCCAAACAAAACCAGGCAAGCAAACAAGCAAATGGAAACAATGACAACAAAACCAACCAAACAAAAACCCCACAAACAAACCACCTCAAAACGGATATATTTTGACCCATGGAAGTTTACTTGCTGTGCTCTTGCAAGACAGAAAACCACCTTGCTCTCTCCTTCTGGACTTGGAAAAATGCTTACTAATTTAATCTGTATTAGCCTTAGCAGTTTGCCAAAAAATGTATGTGGCATTCTCAATTTAACAACTTCAAAAGTTCTTTTCTATTTTCAAGGTTTATTTGGTGAATTTAGAGAGCAAAAGTTATCCAGCCACTGTTGGAAATCTCCAGAAAAAATGTTGCATGCATTAGATGCTTCTAGAATATAATGGTGTTTGCTTCTTTTTGGCATCTTCAAAAAGAATAGGTAAACGTATTCTGTGGCAGTGTCCTGGACAACAGGAAAAAAAATTGTTTAGTCCTTATGATGGACTTAAACAAATTTGGAGATGTATGAAAAGGTAAATTCACTAGAAGGTGCAGTGGAATGAAAGTTCATTAATAGGTGATACTTAATATTGTAAGACATTAACACTGTTCTCAATGGTGCTAGCTATTTCCAGTTAAACTGTCCCTTGCTATGTGATTAAATAATAATAGCTGGACATCTTTGTATGATGAATAAAGTAATTCACATGTATACTAGCTTCTTCCAGCTAAACTGTCCCTCTGCTATATGATTCAACCATAATAGCTGGATGTCCTGTATAATGGATGCACTAATTCTCAAGCACACTGAAGCTCTTCTATCACTGGATATGATGTAATTTAACATATTCTTCCACCAGCACAATAAATGTGACTGTGTGTGAAAGAGAATCTGGTTTTGTGGGTAAGATTTTAATTGGAAATAGTCTTCCAAAAAGGAGGAAAATTAATGCATCGCAAAGAGTTTGCTGTTCCCAAAAGACTTTGTTTACAGTTTTGTTGAACTATTAAGCATTTATCGTAAGGAGAGTAGATTGTTCTAGTTTTAATAATTATAGTGCTGTTCTGTTTTAATATTGCATGGTCTGTGGGCTGCCATAAAGTTGTTACAAATTGAAGGGCTAATATAACACGAAATGAGGCACCTCTTCTGAATGTTGCTTTTGTTCTGTATTTAACAAATTAGTATGTTGACATTTGTCACTGATGGATTTCATTATTTGCTGAAAGGGCTTTAAGGGGTTTGACAGCATGAATGGTTTGTCCTACAGACTTTTGAGAATTGATAATGGCATCTTTGTTCTTTGTGCAAAAGCACAACAGATATCTTATTGAGTGACGCATACAAAAAAGAAGGCTTGTATAGCTGCTGCACAGAATAAACTAAAAAAATAATTTTGAAGCCCTTACATATTCTTCTATGTTGTTATCTCTCTTTTTTTTTTTTTTGCTAACAACATGTATCTCATTTTTCTATGTACCAAGAAGCATTGGATCCTCATTCAGTAAAATGAAAACATGCATTTTGTGTCAGTTTATATACTGTTTATAGATGACAAAACCAAGAACAGCTAACAAAACAGGTAATTGATGATAGTTAAATTTCTATCGCCTGAATCATTTTTAAGAGAAGTGCGCGCAGTTTTGTGGCATTTTTATGTACAGGATATAAAGACATAGTGGGAACAATGCATTTTAGCAGGGATAATGAAAATCAGAATAGACTCGACAATGCTGGATTTGCACTCATTCTTTTAAGTATAATGAAAGACATCAGAAAATTGTATTTTCGGTACCAGTTCTTAAAGGCAAGAATTGTGGTTGAAACTGTGTATGGGCAAAAATTAGATCACAGGCAAATTGGCTAATTATCTTAATCTCATTGTTTTCTCCCACACTTGTAGTTGGCATAAGAATAAAGACTGTACTAGATATGAACTGCAAATTTAAAAGACTTCAATGTGTGCCTCCTTTATGATTTGAGAAGTTCTAATATTTTTAAAAAAACTCCAAGCTTTACCTTTTTATTTAGTTTTTCTTAGTAATATCAGGGATGTGTAGTGCTCTGTCCTCCAGAAATGTTTGGGATTTTCTGAATGATTCAGGGATATATCTGGAGTTTTCTTGCTCTGCAGGTGAAGTGTTTGCGATAGGAATCCTGAAAAAACAAGAACATTCCTTAGGTTTTGGTTGTGTTTATTTGTTTGTTTTTTTTTTGTTGTTGTTGTTGTTTTTGTTTTGTTTTGTTTTATATTACTCTAGCTGTAGTTTATAGAGATTTAATAAGAACCACTTCTGCCTTCAAGCAGATTTCATTTTCTTCGCACTTTTATAATGGTGATACCACAAGCTTTACATTGAGAAAAGGATCCTGAAAATTGAAGCAGCAGCACCAATCTCTTTTCCTTTTGTCTTGTTGGTTTGCCTTTGTTGTTGTTTTTTTTTTCTGGTATGTGGAGATAAAAGCTTTCTTGTATATATCAAGTCAGAGGAAAAAATGACCCATTGTTTTATTTTGTCTTGTCCATGTCACCTTTCGACAGCACTAATACATAGGTTCTTAACATGAGTGAATTTTCACTGAATACAGAGAAGCAGATACATCTTGCACTTTCTGTCTATTTATCATAATTGGTTATTTGCACTTTGGCTCTCAGCTGTATTAATATATGCCAGAAGCTTCATGATGCAGTAAAAGGAAATCCAGGTCTTCCAGTAATAACGATGGAAAGCTACAAATAATGAAATCCATTCATGATCAAATAATACAATCCATCATTGACAAATGTCATCATTTAGACTGAAATGTTTTTAGAGACTGTTAATCATATTAATAATTCAAAGAATAGTTTGAAAAGGCTCTGAAATAAATGCTGTGTGCATTTCTAATATAAAACAAGAGATCCTATTTTTTTAGTCTTCCTTTTGGTATATATGACAAGAAAACTCCCCAAAAAAATTATCACGCAAAACCATTTTGTATTTATAAAATGAGAGGTGTGAGTACCTGCATCTATATCTGTTTTCATGATCCTCTTATTGTTAAAATAATATGATCAACTAAAATAAGTGCAATGATCAATATCCATCCATTACTATTTTCTGTTCACTTTTTTATTTCTGCAAGACCTTAATTTTGTGGTCCCAATCTCACAAATCATTTTTAAGTGAGAGAGAATGAATGTAAATGCGTTGTTCTAATAGAGACTTTCCACACTTTTATTTGTTATTAACCATTTTCATGTGGTTAATAGCATAACATGGTGGTTTGGTTTTGTCTTGTTTTCCTTGATTTGACTGTTTTCTAATATTTGGAAGCATTCAGAGAAATGTGATGTGATAAAAGTTCTGTATTAAATCTGGAATTTAGAAAGTCCATAATGTAAACCAAATATTGCATTTATATGTGTGTATAAAATTCTTACTGAAATTAACGAGAACATGGGTTTTCTTCTGGCTCCTCAGACATGAACAAAATTTCCTCTTCAGCTTCTGAACCTCTTTTGTGATCCTGCCTATGTCAGGAAGAGTAGAGATGTTCTATCATTGTTGTGACCTTTGCATCAGCTCTCTTATGTCAAGCAGAAAAAACACTTCTATGAAAAATTCCATATCCTAAAATACTATTAACAGAACAATCTTAACTAGAAATATCTTTATTTTCTTGATCTTTCTTTCTTTACTCTTTAGCTGAAGTACTCTAGATGTACTTCCAATCTATTTTTCCAGGGGAAAAAAAAAAAAGCTAATTGAGTTGTGTAGCTTCTGAGACTTGTTTGGAAACTTCTGTCATGAACCAATGCAATTTTGTACCATGAATACTTAGTAAGGGATCTGTAAATTGCTGTCCCTGATTCACAGATTATTTTCCATGTTAGCTATGTCAGTACTTCTTGAGGATCAATTGCATGTGAAGTGTGTGAAAGTTAAAAATTGAACTCTGGAAAACAGAGAGAGCACTTGCTCCTAAGTCAGGTAACTAAATCAGTTAAATCTGAAAAATTAATTCTGTGTGAGATTTTTTACAGTAATGTAGCCATTTGTTACTAGGAGGTATTATGTAATTAATTTTTAGGAGAGAATTCCATTACTTTGTGGTTTTTTGGTTGTGAAGTTTCAAACAAATCTGGATAAAAAAATCTTGATGGGAGCTGAGGATTTTTTGCTTTTCTTTGTGTACAATGGCAGGTAATTTGCTGCCTGTGACAAATCCTGGGAGTACAGAAGTTTCTAAATGAATAGATATTCCTGGGCTTATGTAAGACATTAGGAAACAAAATCTGGAGAGTTCAAAAAAAATTCATGCCCTGCAACTTCCTCTTTGTGATACCAAATGTGTAAGATGTAAAGAAGTGAACTAGAGCTGCTGTTGGACATCTTGAGGGTCATCCGAGGTCAGCTGATGAATAACTTCTCAACTCCACAGTTCTTACTTGGGTTGACTGCTGGTTCATCTTGTCACCTCTAGTTCCCAATGAGCGTGCAAACTTGGGTTAGCTCACTGGCAATACTTGGATGCCAGACATCAGACTGGAGCCTGCATGTAAAATACAATGTCCTTTCTTTCCTTCTTGGGTTACATTCTAAGTGAGATCATTTGAAGCATGTAGGATTTATTACCGTGATAAGACTATAGCAGGATATCAGCCACATAATTTGTTTCATGAATTTTTGTGAAACTCCAAGTAAAGTTTTTTTGTCTTAGCACTGTCTGTGTGTGTGCTCTGTATGTTACAGAGAAGATGAGACAGCATTGTTTAAAGAAATTAGTTGCATTATTACCAGATCATTAATCTTGTGGTGTGTTTCTGTTCTTGAGAGTTTGATGTAGGGAAAATTCTCATAATTCTTCTGTGAGATGTTTCAGTCTACAGTTTTAACATTGTGTATTTTTGTTGGATGATGGAGAACAGCGGAGCTGAGACCCAGAAGAAAGCTGGAGCTTCAAAACACAGCATGCTTTAGAAAAAAACAGAAAAAGAAGACTCACTTTTGGCAAGACTGGTGCAACAATTAAAACTTCCAGAATGGTTCCATACTAGATGTGCATGTTGTTGGGCAACTAAATAGGTATCTTGTTTCAACAGGTACAGCTCTGCATTTGTACTTGAAGTCCCCTAAGACAGAAATATGAATCTCAGTTTTAGGACTGAATGTCCTATGGTATTAAAATAAAAAGCTAATAGATAGTATAACTGTATGTGGTTAGTTCCCATTGATCAAATTTTAAATTAAAAATCTTCAGTAGTTTGTTTCTTTACATTTATTTTTTTTTATTGTTTAAAAAAATTAAATATACTGGAGATTCTTTTCAATACTTTGACCTTTTACTCCTGTAAAAGTTTCAGAGCAAGTTATGATTGAAATTTTGAGGGAATTTATGCAAATAAATACATTATATACCATGAAAGGGTATAGCATATCTTTTCACTTGTGAACAGAAAGTTAAGACAATTAAATTACAGGGCATGAGATGAATCGATAAAATGTTTCTTTAGGCTATCTTATATAAGCTAGGATTGCATAGAATTATTTGTTTGGTTTTTTTAAGCACATCAAACCCATATGCTTTGCCTTTAGGTCAGTATGATCAGTCCTTTTGCAGTAGTGAAGTAAGGTTTCCCGGCATTAAAACAAAATTGTATTTGTAAATTATTTCAGTGTGGTTTATTTTTGTTCATCATGAAGTTCCAGAGCTATTTTGGTATCTGAAGAAAATTTATAAAATTTCGTCTTAGTAACGTCTGGATAAATAAATTTGTTGACTTGCAAGTTCAAAGACATTGAAAGATGTGTATGTCACAGTTATATGTGATTAATACATCCTGTCTTTTTATGCAGGTTTTTACTTCAAGGCTGTTCATTTGGTGTTATATAGGTTTGGAGATAATTGGAAATATCAAGAGTTGTTACAAACCCAGTTGTCTGTGTAGCAGCTGTTTGAGCTTAGGATCATGTTATCTTTTTCCTTTCACTGTATAATTTCTTCGGTTTTATGCCAAGTACCAGTTTTGCTGTTGAACAGTAATAAAGAGAGTTTCTCCTGAGAGGGTTTCACCCTTATTTACACACATACTGACCAGTCTGGTTTGGTGCAGTGAAACAAGCAAGACTGAAGTGATTGTCTGCCAGTTGATGGAGTAGCTGCTCCTCAGGTGCTCAGATCATTAATTCGATGCTTGACTGAAATGTGATGTTTGGATGTTGAGTTGCTGTGCTGAGTTGATGGATACCATCCTCCTTCCAACACTTTGGAGTTTGTTTTCTTTTCCTGTTGCCTACCTGACTGTGTTATTGCATGATTTATGGAGTAAAAAGTTAGCCATCTGCTCTAGAATGAATTTCAGCTGTAACTTCCAGTCACTTGTTGATTTCCCACTATGATGATAGGAAAGGAAAACTTTACGAAGTTTCCATTATTTCTGGAACAATACTCATAGTATTCTAAGTACCAGATCCTTGTCTCTGCAACTGCATCTGCATATCTATTTGAGTTTCTGGTACACTATAAACCTAGGAGATTAAAAATGTTGTATCTGTAGTTGTCTCAGTGCTGAACTGTACCATACACCAGTATGCTGGAGATGACAGAGGTAAGTAAGTGGATGTTGCATGGTCTTGTGTCTGAAGACATTTGTGCCATTGGAATGCAAAGATTAATTAAGCTAACACTCAAAGTCTGATGTAGATACCGCAGACAATATACTAATACTGTTCTTTGTATCACTGGAATAATGTAGGTTGAAAGCAACTGATGAGAGATTGCATAAACTGTGTGTAAAGAGCTGCCATTTAACTGTCTAACTTTCTCAAATTATAGTAATCTTTAAATGCATATGTTAATTTTAATGCATTCCTGTTTTTAGAGAGATTTCCCCTGCTCCATTCTAGATGTTTAAGGGATTTTTCTAGAAGTACAACAGCTGTTTAACCCATTTACTATCTGACTACCTTTTTCTAAATAGGAAAAGATACACGATAACTTCCATCTCTAATAATGATTTTGCTTTTGACTCCAGAAGCATAATTTTCCAGCTCTGTTATTTCAATAAATACATAAGAAAATGTATCTGCAAAGCCCTGTGTGTTAAGCGGGAAAGACTTCCACTTCAAAAGAAATGGAACAAGTCTGTTAGAAATGAGCTTCATGTTCCTAGCTTTAAAGTTCTTGCATGTACATTTGGCCTGAGTTTGTGCGATGTGTCTCATCTGATTATGTGTGAGCAGCCAAAGATAGCACATTGCTGCAGCCTGTGTGCAAAGCAGCACCTGCATCTAAGTCATAAGTCTGGAGAAAATTTTTGCAAAATTGCTTTCAGAGATTTGGCCTCTCAACTGGTCAGATTACTGTTCAGAGCTGAGGACTCACTGGAAACTTTTTATTTGTTAAAGAGACCGTGTACTAAGGACATCTACATGGGTGGATTTGGATGCTGGAACATCAGGAGCCTTTGGCCCTTAGCACCAAAAATTTCTTTCCCATTAGGTGTCATTTTTTCCTTCGTATGCCTTCATAACATGGTTGCAGTTCTGAGATTTCCCTTAACCGCCGTTTATCTGGGAGAGGGAACTGCCTCCTTCTTTCAGTCAGTTAATACAAAAGTCTAAGTTATGAGATATGATTCTGGTCAGAATAATAACCTTTTGCTTTTAAAGTGTAACCAAGCGTATGCTTGTTGAAAACAAGTCATTAACTTATTTTTCTCTAAGAGCCATTGGGAACTTGTCCAGCTTCCTGGGAAGGACTGGTGTGGTTTTTACTTTTTTGTTAACTGGGAGAGGCTTCCCATCTTCCTTACCGCATCCAGCTAACCTGTTCTGACCTGCTTTAGAAACTTGGAGCAGACTTGAAAAGACATCAGCTAGAGGCATTTATAAGCTGCACATAGGACAAGGGGTAATGGGTTCAAACTGGAACACAAGAGGTTCCACTTAAATGTGAGAAGAAACTTGTTCTCAGTGAGGGTGACAGAGCACTGGAACAGGCTGCCCGGGGGGGTTGTGAAGTCTCCTTCTCTGGAGACATTGAAAACCTGTGTGGACGCCTTCTTGTGTAACCTCATCTAGGTGTTCCTGCTCCGGCAGGGGGATTGGTCTGGATGATCTTTTGAGGTCCCTTCCAATCCCAAACATACTGTGATGCTCGTGATACCTTGTCAGATCTTCATGAAATTGTTGAGGGGCATCACCTTTGTCTGTTCCTAGTGTACGAATGGATTTATTTCCTTCTCAATTTCAGTTAAAGAAATGGATATCAAGCCTTGTAATTTGTTCCTAGTAAATCAAATGGATAGGTCAAATTCCTATTCTGGTTAAACAAACAAACAAACAATCCCCCACACACATACCAATGGCTATTGCAATTTAATCATCATCCTGATTATCTTATTTTTTCATGTAGACGCTTCCTTGAATTATTGACTGTTTTAGGAACAACACTGATAGTAACAATGTGCAATGAATAATACTGAACATCCTAGACAATGTAAGAAAATGTAGATTTGGCTAGCATCAGTAGAGGTGTAACAGAGTTTCTGGATTCAAATGTATTGGAAATACCCAATCTGTATTTGGAACTAATACATAGAATCAAACCTCTCCCCAAACTAATAGATGCTGGACATATTACAGAGACATAGGCAGTCTTTGATAAAATTACTTTTAAGATAAATGGAAACTTTAGCCTGCTCTGTAGTGATATTTGATCCTATATGAGGCTCTGAATTGAAGATATAGCTACTTGTTAAGGGTAAACAAAATAAAAGGAATCATTTATGTTGGTCTCAGTATAAGGAAATTGCTGGTTGTACCCAGGATCTGAAATGAAATTCTGCTGCAACACATAATCTTAATTTTTGCCTTGTAGAAAGTTGTATTCTTATTATTTGGCCAAATTTAAACACATATACTTTTTTTTTCTCACTGTAGTGATCTGTAATCCTTCCATAAAGGAGAAGATTGTCCAAATATGGCATTTCTATTATTTAAGTGATTAGAAAAAGCAGGAACTACAACCTTTACTTTTATTTTGTATTTACTACAATAGAATTAAAATGCAAACCATTCTGTGAGCCTGTTTATAAGGCATGAAGTTACTTTTGTTTTGCTTAACCAAATGGCGGAAACACTGCCAGCAGTATGTCTGGAATGTTATTTATTTGGTCCATTTCTGTGTTTTTTCTTTGTAACACTGTACACATACCACAGTTAGGGGTCATTTACTTATAACTGACCAAACTAATACCCCTGAAGCTGCAGTTATTCTTCTCATCAGGCGCTTTATAATAAAAGGTTCATCATGTTCTACAGCTTCTGTGGTTGCACTTTTCCCCTCTCTCTCGCTGCCTCACTTCTCTTAATCAGAATTACTTTTGGCACTGTTTTTTTTCCCTCTTGTTCTCTGTGACTTGATTCCTCTATTAGTGCTTCAGTTTCTTACATTGTATCTTACAATGCCAGCTGAGTGAAAGGTATTAACTTGTTTTGCTGGATAACTATTATTATTTCATAATGAGATGGCTATTGAGTATGCTTTTCTATTTAAGTATGTATCATATTTTATAGTCTCAGTTCTCAACTGGTTGCAGGAAAACCGTGGGTGTTTTAACATTTCCAACAGAAGGGTAGGGCGGGTGGGGAAACTCTTTGGAATGCTGATGAATAATATTTGACTCTTGCAAATGTCTTAAGGCCATGCAGTCCCCTCCCATGCTTGGAAGGCTAGACTTAGTTTTAAAGACATGTGGTCTTGAAGGTATTACCATGATGCTTTGTTTCCTTTCTAAATGTCTGGAGTTCAGAAAACAGTTGAAATGCTGATTATGGACACCAAGAATTAGTGCAGGAATACTCTGCAGGTGGTGGGCTTTGGTGTGTGCCCTTTCTACTCCTGTCTGTGGAACAGTGCTCTGTTAATCCCTTGCATGTTAACCAGAGGGCTTCATTCTCCCACTTATTTTTTCCTAGATGTACTTAATTTCAAAAATTATGTAACTTTTGAGTTGTTAATGTCTGTAATGTCTACAAGCATAGCAGCATCACCTTACAGCAGAACATGAGTTCGGAACTACATTAACTTGCAATTCAGTGTGTTTTCAATAGCAGAGTAGGAATTCATAACAGTTTTTTTCCACAATTTCTTCTTACGGTACTTGAGTCCAAAGCAGAGTAGATACAGATTGGGTTGTTCTCCCCTGTTGTGAAAAGCAGCTATATAGTGAATATCAAGACTCCTCCTCACTTCTGTGCTTCCTTCCTCTGCATTTGCAGAAATGACCAACTCTTATCATCAGATGGTATCTTTTTAGCTTGTTTTAAGTTTCAACAAGCATGTGTGCTTTACTACATATGGCTCCTGTTGCTTTTGGGTAGTGATTTGTTTCCTTTATAAAATGTTACTGCTTTGTTTATTTCCAGCTTTGATCATTTAATTGATAAATGCTTGCTGCCTATATTCACACCTGCTTTTATTGTCTTGGCATATATATAAATGTTACTATTCAAATAAATCAGTCTTGTAATTTGAAAAATATAAAACCTTGGTTTAAGTTACTTCTTATAGGTTTGACAGTTCAATACAAAACAAATGCTTGGCAGAATTGTAGTTTTGATTCTTTGCCAACCAACAACAAAGTACAACCTAATTCCTAAAAACGCCTGAGCTATAAACTATCAGTCATGACCTAGCATGCATATAGTAAGAAGAGACCAACAAGTCCAGTAAAGCCTATATATTATTATGGCCATCCAATACATGTTATAGGAGGTCAATAATGTATTTTGTTACTCATTCCTATTGTGCAGCCCACACATCATCTTCCTGTCACAGAGCATACTACCAGGAGGGAGCCATCTCTCTGGAACACGTCTATGCCATGAAATTGCTCATGCTTGGTTTGGACTGGCCATTGGTGCTCGTGATTGGACTGAAGAGTGGATCAGTGAAGGTTTTGCCACTTTTTTAGAAGATATATTTTGGGCTAGGGCACAACAGGTAAGGTTGATGATACGTTACTTCTCAGTTGAATTATGTGGAAATCAAAATTATATACCCTGCTGTGAATTAGATATAAATTAAACCTCCTGTGTTATGAAGACAAGTCTGTTTGAACAATCTTGGAATTTGCATGATAACTTGATTTTAAAAGAAAAAAATCCTTCCTGATCCACAGTGAACACTAATCTTTACAGAGGTAGAGGTCAGTGCAAATGAGAATGTAAACATGTGTTTGTCAATTATTACTTTCCCACAAATACACTACTCAGTCATTACAATTCAGCTGTCAAACAGTTGCTCTACATTTCACTTGTGTTGTGTTCCTGAAACTGGAATAATCAGCAGAGTCTTACTGGCTGTTGTCATAGTCCAGGTACCTAATGAAAGTGGTCTGGTTTTGTCCAGTGGATAGCCAAGAAGTGTACCTCAAAACAAAACGGAAGCTGATGAAATAGGGCATCAGCACTTGCACTTTTATACTGCCCAGCAAGGGTTACCCTCATGTCAGAGGCTTAGAAATCATTGTCTGCCTTAAAGCAAAAAGCTTATAAATTGTATGTCAGGCAGTAAAGTGTTTTTCTGATCCGAGCCGTATTTTTCTTGTACTTCTACTACTTCAAGTGGTTAGTGTGTTAGTCATCTCTTCCTGTGCTTGTGTCAGGCCCTGATTCTACCCCCTAAGTCTGCAGAGCTCCATCTGTGGAAGAGCAGGTGGGACTCGGAACTGACATCATACACTCTTCTGAGCCTCCCTTTTATTAAGTATCAGGCATATTTATAGCATTGAACACAACAGAATTCCTTGTCACCATATTTCTGGAACAAGAAAAAGAAGAAGGCTGTCTAAACACTTTACTTTTCCCTTCTGGTCCTAAAACTCTTTTCTGCATTATATTGAGCATCTCTCTACTCTGTGAGCTCTTCATCTTAATTCTGTACTTTTATGAGTGACTTGAAAGCATTTTCATGGTAGTAGACACCCTTCCATGTAGCTGAAGAGAAGGAGTAAGCAACAAAAGGGTGATTAGTATGCTTGTTAATTTATAAGATCAGAAAATGTATTTTTTTTTTCCTTTTTAGAATGTATGAGCAATTTTGGTGCTGTGCAATCATACAGTTGTATGATTATGAGTATATTCCATAGTGCCTGACTGTAATTTCATGTGATATTATTGGTGTAATGCAGGATAATATTAGCTGCTTTTGCTTTCTCCCAGCTCCCATCATTTCTTTTAATAGAGAAGCATAAATTAGTTGTTATTTGTAAGCTGACAACCCGGCATTTAATTCTTAAGCATACATCTCTGTTAATATTATGTAAATGGGGGAAAATCCAATAAGGAGCTTTCACAAGTGTGTCAGAAGTAGTAGGAGTGAAGTCAGAACACAAACCAGCTCTTTGCTTTCAAGGCTGGGAAGAATAAAGATGTAACCAAAACCAATATGCCAGGTATTGGTCCTGTACATTCCATTCACTTACTGCCAGCCACTAAAGGGAAAACAACATGCCCACTTCTCTCCTCAAGCAAGAAATATTTGACTGACTATTGATTTGATGCACATAGCAAGGCTTTTGTTTTCCGTAGTGCTCCTATTAACTCTTAGAGCAGCAACTGTTATGTTTTATTTTGTTGTGTTTTTCGTGGCTATTTGTACTCCTTCCTGCATCTTCTCCAGGTTAAAGGGAAACAAAACAAGTTTATCTTTCTGAAAATTATTATTGTGTGTGATCTGTGTTTTTTGTATACTAAGCAGCTGTCACATGATGAGGTAAAATGGCATCAGGAATTGAAAGCTTTACTTCGCTGGAGACGACTCAGAGATGAGGTGCAGAACTCTGAAGAAGAGCTGCAAGTTTTAAGGTAACCATATGACAGTGTAATCTTTGCTTTTACATGTTCTCTCTCCTGTTTTCCACTGTTTTCTCCCTTCAAAGGATATGTATTCAAATCATCTGATTAAATCCACTGCATTTCCTTATTTCCTTCTGAAGAAAAAAGAAAAGTCAAATTAAATTGACTAGGTCATTCATCTTCTGTATAATGCAACTGCTTTTCTCTTTGTTATGGAAAGCTTTCAAAACCATGGGATTTAGTTTTATATAAAATATCTCTGAGCAGTTTACAAGAGCCTCTATTCAGGGGAAAAAAAAAATAAAGGCCATTTCCTGAACAAAATTCACTGAAGCTGTAACAGATTCACTTTCTGTGGCTGAAGAGAAGCACATATGGGAGTACGGTGTCTAACTGCCAAGCTGAACGAAGCTTTAAAAAACAAATGAAAAACCATAATGTACTATATAAATCTGCTCTTTCTTTAGAAGTTACTAATACTGCTATTTAAACAAGATTTTGATCTTTAGGTACCAGATGCCAAGCTCAAGTCTTCTTCCATAGCTAAAGACATTAGATCAAACAAAGATTCTTGCTTTGCTAATGATTAATAATCTGGACATCTAGGCTGTTCTGATTGGTGCCCTGAGGATTTGCTGTAGTCTTTTATCTTGAGTGGCTTCCTAACATCTCCGCTGCTGGTGTCCCCAGTCTTTGACCAAGAAAGGCAAGGTTACTAATCCTAACTTAAATTAGCCCTACACTGGCCAAATCACAGAAGTACAGGGACAGATTTCAAGAGATTATGTAGAGCATTCTTCTACCCTGAAATACAGGTAGTATACACAGACCATCTGAAGCAGCTTTTTGCTAACGTGCTGGAAATCCCCAATGAAAGAGTTTCCATGGTACACAGCTAAGCTGGTTTAGTGTTAACAGTAAAAAATCACTTCATAATGCACAGATGAAATATAGTTTATTTCAAACATTGCAGGTTTCTCCTTTTCTTTCACCAAGTGGAAGCGAAGAATAAATTGATGCCTGTGTTGTATATAACCAACTTTTAAATGTTTTTGGAAGGCTTTTGCCATTTCGTTCATTTTGAGGTCTTCCCTCCCTTTTTGTGCTTTCCCAGTAAGGACTTCAAAGCCTTTTATATTTGGGCAGTGTTCACCGACATAGAAGTTCCTCTCTGTGGCCTCATGTCTTCTGAATATGTGTCACTGAGTTTGCATAACTGTAGTCCTTCATTGATCTGGTTTACTTCATGTTTATTGCTGAATTGTTTATCCTGTGTGTCAGTGAAGTTTTGTGTTTGCAAGTGTGCGATTTGATGATAGCTGTAAATACAAAAGCAAGCTTTATTGCTAGCTGTCATACAGCTGCTACCAACACAACTACTTATTGACAGATGCTAGGAGTTTAATCTGTTTTAAAATAAATTCTTTTCAAGAACATTGGTTCTTGTGATATGAGGCTTATTTGGATGTATAGTTCCATTTTCAATATTATGGAATCACATATGTCATATTTTGCATTAATTAAGAAGTTGTTACTTTTAGTAAAATGTGTGTAGTGTAAATTTTTAAGTTGTTTTTCTAAGAGCCAAAATATCCATTGCAGTTTGAAACTAAGGAAGGATTGATTTATCTTTAAATTGAAACGTGAGCTTTCTATTGACTTCCACAGTTAGTAGACATTAAATCTCTGTAATAAGCATGCTGTGTACCTTTTGCATAGTGGTGTTCTCAATGCTAATACAAAAGAATGACAAATCGTTTTTAGTTTGAAGAATATGCCTCTAATATACACCTCAGGAGAGGAACATGATAGCAGCTTGCGTTTCTGGCAATCTCTTGCTTTCTGATGTCTCTAATTTCCTGTGATTGCATTTAAGGACTTTCCACTGTTTTCAGTCAGGTATAAATATTTTCTACTGGTTTTGTGGAATGGACTTGCATAGGCTGTCTCTTCATATCCTTACTGGTTTTTAATTTTTTTTTTTAACTTCTTCCTTGTGGAATTATTTCCATGTGCTTTCCAGAGTTGGTATGTAAGAGAGAAAATTTCAGTCTTGGCATTGCACTGGGTTTTGAGTCTATACTGAGGCTTATGCTGGTTCAGGCTTGTCTTTTTATATAAGAATACTAAACCTAAAAGATCATTATGTCAGCAAGATAAAAAAGAACAGCTAACCCACTCTTCCCAAGCATAAGCTTATTCTTCAATTACTTTTTTGTTCCCTGCTGGATGATCATATAATTTTCTGTGCTTTCTCCTGACAGCAGGAAAACCCTGCCCAAAACTTGACCGCTGATCCTATTAACTTTTGATCCAGCAAATACGTACCTGTTCAGAATAGGTGAAAGCCACTCGGCAAACTGATCATCAGCATGATGTTTCTTCTTACGGATATTTGATACTATGTTATAGTAGCACCACGTAAGCTACCTGTGAAAAAAGAAATCAGGTATGAAAGAAATAAGTAACTGCCTTTTCAGGAGACAGCAACTCTGAAAGGCAGCACTAGCAAATCTTAGTATTGAAAAAGCATTTGTGGCACTGTAGTGCTCATACAGAATAAGACTTCAGACAGAATATTATGTGTTTTGTCAGAGTTTGAAGCAAACTTGCAGGGATAAAATCACTTGTGAAATATGTCCTGGCACTTATTCTACTGGCAGACATCAACAACAGCATTCTAATTCAGTCTTTCATTTTATGAAAGCAAAGAAGACTAGGGAAGTCCATTTCATTCTATGGAATAAAGCTGGTGGTGAGATTGCTTCATGTTCTGGTCCCTATGACTGAACTTGAGTTTGTGATTCTTCATGAAGACAAACCAGTGTTGATAAATAGTTCTCAGTCTCTGAGTTCCACCTGAGTCAAGTCCATTTCCTTCCTGAAGCAATGCTCTTTAAGGCTCCGTAGGTGTTTAATAACAAGTTTTATCACACTTATAGAAAACATGCCTTTCAGATAGTCTCTTGTGGTCTTTGCATCAGTTTGCATGACTACCTGGCATATCAGAGTATTTAAGTACCAAGGCCTTCCAGGTGAGTTGTACTTTTACTTGTACAATGTACTTCTCCATCTGGGAAAAACAAAACAAAACAAAAACCCCCAAACTGCATGTTTTGTTTCCCTCAGAAATTTACCATTCTCTAAAATGTGCCAGGTAGCAGATTGAATACTTTGATTCGGCTTGCCTTTAGCATTAGGCCTAGCTTCATCAACTAGGTTAGATGCTAGGTTTTGTAGGTCAGTGTAACAAACATTCAGTCTCTGTACCTTCAATGTATTGTAAATATACTCAGCATTGCTTTGAAGTAGTGTGCTGTAATACTGATAGCAGAGAACAGGGTAACTTTCTGAATATTTACACTCTTTGGCAGACATGATCTGGGGTATATCTACATGCTGTGCAAAAGGAAACTCTTCAGTGCCATCATCCAGATGGGATGCTGCTTTTTAGTCACCTACTAGGATCTACACAGGCAAAAGTTGGTTGAGGAAGGAAGGAAGTATGGTTGCATAATTTGGAATAATTGTGATTATGGGGTGTATTTCAGTTTAGTGTGGATCCTGTAGCCTGTGCTCAGACTCCATTTTTCAGTCTATAGACTGCACTATTTATTATGAGAGAAATGAAGCACTTTGGGCTTTTTATATAGGCAGAGAACAATGAAGAGTTACGTATAGACTGCCAGCAGACCTGCCTTCCAGGAGACTCATGCAGAATGAAAATAGGTGGACCTCTGCTCTTCTAAGTGTGTCTGCAATGGTTACATTGCCTTGAAGAACTGGAGTTACCATAGGATAAGAAAAGAGTTATTGATCTCCTCCTTTCAATGCTGAAGGAAGATCATCCTTGAAGAAAAATATGAACTATAGCATGATAAAGGGCTGTGTTAGGAACAGTGTAAAATTGAATTAGCATTTTTGTGCTGGTTTAACTGAAATTGAGTTAGTTTTCTTCATGCAGTTAGAAACTGTTATTTTTTGTGGCTAGCACAGTTATTGTTTGGATTTAGTTTGAGAATAATAAGATAGCACCCTGGGATATAATTAATTTTTTTTTTCAAGGATCTTTCCAGAGTTTTTGAGTCAAGATGAATACAACATAAGAACTTATTGATATCTTAGTTGTGGTCCAGGAGCCAAAGCCTTTCTGGGCTCTCTGTCTACAGGTGTGAGGCAGCGGGGAGGGGGAGCATGGATGCGGCAGAGCTTGACTGACAGCCAGGCTGATCAGTGAGAGTATTCCATACCATTGGCATCATGTTTTGTATTTCAGGAGAGTGGTGTTTTCCAGCTTGAGAGATCATTTCCTGATCTGCTCCATTTTGAGTTCTGTTTGGAGTTTTGTTTTGGTTTGACCCTTTGCCATCCTGCCGTTTTTCAGTGGCCTCTGGGCCTTTCTGCCCTCTCAGCCTTTTCTCTCCTTCTCTGGGATCCACTGTTCAGGTGCTCTCTTTTCCCAGGACTGGCTGCTCAGCACAGACTGAGTTTGTGAGGAATTGTGTTGAGTATCACTTACTTTATATTTTATTATTTTATATATATTAGAAGCAGTAGTAGCATATTAGTTTTATTTTGTTGTTTTATTAAACTGTGTTTATCTCAATCCATGGGTTTCTCCCTTTTGATTCTCTCCCCTACTTGGGGGTGGGAAAAGTGAAGGAGCAGTTCTCGTGGTTGTGATTGCTAGCTCAGGTTAAACTGCAACAACTTTGTTTTTCTATTTTATTTCAAACAGTTACATTTTATGAAGATTTTACTGTGTGAAGTGAATTTCATGTGCAGAGTTCCTAAATACAGTGCCTAAAAAGTGAAAATACCAGTTTAGCACTCTGGACAAAACTGTAATAGGAAGCCATTACATGGATACAAAAAAGGAAGCATGTTTTCCTCAAAGCTGACATACATATGAAAGAAATTTGATCACAGGGATTAGCTTGTGAGAAGTGTATGAGTCGTGGTTTGAAGAATCCTGTACTGCTGTGGCCTGTTCTGTAGGAGCGGTAGGAAAGGTGTTTGGTTAGAACACTTAGAACTGGAGAGGTTGTTTTAGTCGCAGAGTAGGGTTCCTAAGACAGACATCAGTTCTCAGACCGCTGTTAGCTGGGATGTTTTCTGGGTGGAAAGAAAAAAGCTAGAGGGCCCTTCAGTACTATGCCTGTGAAGGCACTGCTTACAAATGAAGAAAAGATGTTTGCATAGCTTCTCTTTAGTTTCACTCTGTGCTTATAAGAGCCTAGAAGTCCTCCAAACTTTACTGCTGTAGATTTCTGGCATACCAGATGCTGTATTACATTTTAAAATCAGACAGTGAAGAAGTAGGTTTTTTCTAGACAGTATTGTGTGTAAAGCCTGAACCTGTGTGTGAAACTCTTGATCTTTTAAAATTTCAACTACTTTTCTTCCAATCCCAAATGGCAGAAATTAAAAACAGAACATAATTCCTTCTGCAGTGTATTGCATGCAGGTGATACACATTATTCTTTCAAGTATAGTCACATAAACTGTTAAGCCAATGTTCAGGTATAAGAAGAGGTATCTCTAGTTGAACATAATGACTTCAGTATCCATCCCTTCCCCTTAAAATTTCTTTATTTTTTTATTTTCCTCATTTCTCTTTGTTCATAATATAGCTGTGCACTGTAGAATGGCAATGAATGTGATCTCATGCTGACAGCAAAAAGAGTATACCAACTTAGTGATTAATTTCATTTATACCCCACCTGTCCGGTCAGCTATGTACAAAATTGCATTAAAAGTATGACTTCTTTGTTTGTTTGCCTGTCTAAGCCAAGTTATTTACTTATGGTAAAGACTGAACTAGTCACAGGTGTCTAAAATTACTATGTAATTCACAATGCTTTCCACTATGAGAACATGTAATGTATGAAGTTAGTTCTTTACTTACTTATCCAAGACTTAAATAAATGTTTTACCATTTTAGGCCCAAAAAGGAGAGCACAGGAGAACTGAGTGAGTCTGGAGCATCTGTTGTCAAACATGGTCTTAAAGCAGAAAAAATCTTCATGCAGGTTCACTATTTGAAGGTGAGTACTGCCAGCTGATTTTTATTGAAATTGCTTTATTAATATGATAAAAACTTCTTTCTTCTAGACATCAGCTGATTCATAGCATCCTATTTGTTTCTGGCTTAATTTCTTGCAGGGTTATTTCCTTTTGCGGTCTCTGGCAAGGACAATAGGGGAGGCTTCATACCTTGCATCTTTACGAAAATTTGTTCATAAGTTCCATGGGCAGCTTGTCCTTTCTCAGGTACTGTGCTTGGGGTTGTTCCAAACTTTCTGAAAAAACAAATGACCTAAATGTTCAGTTTGACTTTCTAAATCACCACTTCTGGCTGTGGTGAAAAGAAAGATGCAATTGTAGTTTGGCAAAATTGGTGAAGTTCCTACCTGCTAGAGGGCAGGACATTTTCTCAGGGTGATACATAAATTGGACACCCAGCTAGTATCTGATAATGTTTTTTGGGTTTTTTCTTCTTTTAACTTGATACTTTGAAATATCAATGCTCATAGCTGCTGATGTTCTCAAAGACAGGGTCATTTACCATACTGGAATTGTCTCCTGTAGTCTTTTAGCTCATGCGTTTTGCTTGTGATCAGTCAGTCTTTTCCCTGATACCTCTTTGTTTCTGTTAGAGAGGAAACACAAGGTAGGAGTGTAACTGAAAACTATAAATCGTAACAGTCCGTGCATGTTATATTTCTGACTTTATTTCCTTCCTCTGTGCTTGTTGCTTCATTCAATGATTATCATTTCACAGTCTTTCTCATGAGGACAGACTCATTCTCACCAAATCAGAGAGCGATGGGCACCCACCTGTGATAGTGCACCCACCTGTATTACAGTCTTGTCACAGCCTCTGTATAGGTTTCCTCATCATGGTTCATACTCCCATGCTTTCTAAAACATTCTGTCACTGAGGTGTTAATCTAAAAGGCATGTTTAAGTTGTGCTGCTTCTTTCTTTCAGTAGACTTTCTCTTACGGTGATACCATGCAGTGGCAGCCCACTCTTAAGAGCAGTTGTTGTCATACTTCAGGATTTCTTCCTGGATTGGTGAAGGCTTGGTTGTAAAAAATAATGTTGAATTAGGAATCAGAATCTGCCCTCCCTAAGTCAAACTGCATATATTAATTACTTGAACTACAGACTTAGCTTGTTCTCTTGCTGGCATAAATGGTGTATAATTATACCATGCAAAATAGAACAGCTTCAAAAAGAAAGATTGAACAAGTCACACCATATTGTACCATCTGTCACGTAGAGAACCCAGCTGGGGTTCTAAGTGGAAATGTACCTCCCCCTAGGTCTTTCTGAAAGAGTCCTGTGACCACTGGCTGTAGCATTAAAAGGGGGGCTGTCTTGTCCTCCAGTGTTTTGTTTTGAGAAGGGAATGACATGGTTCTCCAAACCCGAAGTTCTAGGAAATCTTGTCATCCGGCTTGTGCCATGTAACTGCAGCTTGTTGGTTTTCTAATGCTGTGAAGACAATCATTCATGGGGTTGTCTGTGAACCAGCTGTGCCTGTAACAAAAGGCACAACGTGATAAATGGTTGGCATCACTAGAAGAGCAGTGTGATGAGAGTGAGGGGCAAGGGAAGAGAGGAGAGAAGAGGTATGAGTGAACTTCTGAAACCGGTTTCTTTGAAGTCTGTCTTTTCTGAAGTTACGGTTGAAGTCTTTGAGAGGATTCAGGATGGTGACAAACGTCTCCTTGCAAAACAGAGTAAGGGCCTCTGATTTTTTAGGGAATGGGGTCTAACATGTAACTGTTTCTTCCAGCCACAATGATTCTTTTCTCCTGCACTTGCTGTTTTGAATCTCACTCTTATGGGGTGAGATGTATGCCCATGTATCTTACAAGTATCTCACAGACCCATGGATTCTTTCGTATGTCAAGTCACCCAGAAGTTAGGCATAGTAGCTCTATTGCAACAGCTCTGCCCTATGAAGGAACATTTGGAGTGTTTAGGGAGTTAAAGTTTCCACTGTTGCAGCTGTCAACTGCTCAGCGTCTCAGTAATATAATACAGTAATGTTTGGGCATAGTGTGGAGGATGCTAGTGACTGTATGAGCCTTGTCTACACTATGGTGTGCAAAATCATAAATATGACACTCCACTGTTACAAAGGTGGAAACTTACAGAAATCATGAAACTGCTAAAAGCACGAAGCAGCCCAGTGTTTTAGTCTGTATGTAGGAAAGGTGCACACGTTTTGGTGAGAAAAAGTCAACTTGTTGCTCCTGGTTGACGTGAGATGAGTTGTGTCAGTGGACTGTTTAAATGCTGCAAAATATCTTAGCACATTATACTATTAGTTATGATAGCTAGATTGCATTGTAATTGAACTACCCATGTACTAGACTTCTGCCTTTGTCCATCATTCTGCTATGCAATGTAAATTTGTAGCTTATCTGCCTCCACTCTCATAAGATGAAATGCTGTATGTTGTTTCTGTACCCAGAAACAACCATTTTTCTTATTATCTAGACAATTGTTCAGTCTTTCAATGATTCAAGCAAGAGCGATGCTTTTATTTCAGGTTTCTTATGCTACTTTTTATTTGAATATGTGCAACATGTCCATAGCTGCATGCTATGTTGGTCAAAAAATATACTTTCCTTCATTTGAAGATACCTGATTTGGTGGAGAAAATGCAGAGTACTATAGAACTTTTATTTTGTGCTTTTTCTGCTTTTACCCTGTTTGACAGCAGTCTAAATCCAGCTCCCATTGAAGTTGCTAGGAAGGGAATTTTAATGTCATCCTGTTGTTTGGCCACTGTGTTAAAAATGAAAAGGGGATAGGACTATTTCCAATTGTAAATGCACTTACTTTTTTTGTAAGAAATTTTAAAATTTGAATTTATGTCAGTGTCTGGTATAGGTAGATAAGCAATCACAACAGGAGTTGCAAATGCAGAAGCAATGAAGTCAAGTTAGTACGAAGTTTATTATTCAAGTTCCTTCTTGAACAAACATGCCGTCAGTGTTTACATGAAATAGAGGTGCAAATGGTAAGTCTAAATATCATAGTGTTGACTTTCACTTTGTTCAAAATAATTGTAAAAGTTCCCAGCTTTAGGAATTGTGGGGATGAGGGAAAGTAAAAACAGCAAAAATAATTGCCCATGTTCTGAATACTAGTCTTGTTTTCAGTGGTGTTTGTAGTATTTTCCCTAGATGTAGCTGCAGGTGCAAGGAAATGACTTCAGGTGTAAAACATTAATCAATTTGCCTTTTTCCTCCATTTTCATTGCGTGTTCAGTACGTTTTTAATGGTAGTTGTTGTTTATTTTAGTCAAGTTAGCAGCAGACGAGAAAAGCAAGTCTGGAATCTTTGAGAAGGATTTTAAAAAATCTTCCACTTTTCTTTCTGTGAGATAATTGATTTAGTAACTGTTTTGCATTAACTTTTAAAATAATTAATAGAGTGATACTGACTATAAGTAAATAGAAAGGAGTGCAAGTTGCTGATATTCCTAACAGTTAAAACTATTGTTGTTTGATACTGAAATAACAAAGCCATGGGAATTTAGTTGTTTGCAGACTTTAATTTTCATGTAGTTCTGTCTGCTGTAATAATAAACCAAGATCTGTAGTGTTTATCCATCTGATAGAGTTACAATTTGCTATAGCGAAATGACAGTTAAAGAGGCAGCGCTTCAAAAAAAATCATAATTTATGCTATTCTTGAAAGTTTAAAAGGCAAGGCTGCTGTGTACCTATATCAACATGTTCCTGCACACCAATTTGCATAGGTACATACCATTATTATCATTGTTTTATAGAATCCATATCTGCACACACAAATCACTGTTCAACTATTTATTAGCTTGTAATTAGAATTGTAAGTCTAAACATGTAGTGTGGATGTATTTTGATGTCTCGGCCTCTAGAATCTTCTTTTTACATAAAGATTTAACAAAAAATTTGTCTCTGCAGCTCAGCCCCAGCTGTTCCATGCTTGCTAACCTGCGAGCTTGAGTGACCAAGTGTCGACATTCAGTGGGGTGTGGTGTGGACTCTGGTGCTGTCCCAGCCACAGCAGCCTCTAGGACAGGGGTCTTTGCTTTCTACACTTTAATCTGCTTGGAAAACAGAAATAGATGGGGCAGTTTTATGCAGACTGAGTTAGTTTCCTGTTCCAGTTCTTGTATAAATGAACATATTCCTACTTTTTTGTTAGCTGTGCACCGTGCAGCCTCCATTCACTTTCCTTATATATATATATATAAGGAGACAACTTTAATTACTATATGATCACTGTCCTTTTCTTAGGATTTTTCCAAAGACTTCTGCCTCATTTATGTAGAATAGGTGTTTCATATGAAGCAACTGTGTGGTATTTTGTTCTCTGTTCATTGTTCATAGACACTTTATTTACCATGCAGTATGCTTTTCTTTCTGTTCATCTTTTTAAATTCTAACAAGTGTAAGGCAATAAAAAAGACTGCTTCACTAGATCAGACATTTTAAACTGAGATTAAAACCTAAAGGCATGTTCAAGTTGCATGTCTTCACTTCCTTGCCTGGGATCTAGTTTGAACCTTCCCATCAATAAGGTAAGGGGAATGCCAATGCTTTGTTCATTGGACTAAGTGACAGTCAGCATTCTTTTTCCAATTTATCTGGTGACTGAATGGACCTATCTGAATGGAGTTATCTGCTTTGAGGTGTTTTGACATGCACAAAGATGTTTTTTGTGAAAGACCCAAGGCTCTGACAGAAATCCTTTTACAAATACAGCTGGGGTGATTTAAGACTTGCTTCCCTCAGTTATTCACACTGTACCTAAAAGGACAAATACAGTGTTGTTAGTATGGACAGTTTACTAAGATTGTTTTGTGTGAAAGCACTGGATTGTGAATTTGGACAGCTCAGGTAGGGGTACAGGTTCCCTTCTGCTGCTGTGCTACATGGGGACAATAACCCCAGTCAGCAAAATGCCAGGAAGAGCCATCCAGGGGGCTGATACCACCTTAATGATGCACAACATTTACCAGAAATCCTCGTCAGGTCTTCATATGCGCTATGTTTTCTGGTTTGCCACAATAGTCAGTCATTTCTTCTTCAGTGAATTGCTAGTGATCTGAATTACAGTTCCTTGGCATGAGGTAAATGGGCAATGAATTGTGCTTTTGGCTGGAGCTTGTCAGTGGCTGTGTCGCCTGGGGCTTAAACTGCTAAACTGCCTGGCTAATGATTGCTGGCTGATAATAGAGCATAGAGCTGGGGAGTCTTGCCTACTCATGGTAGGAAGTTGTTGTCTTTGGAGGGGCAATCTGAGCTTGTTAGCAAAACACCAAGAGAAGGATTTCAACATGTTGCCGATTTTCTTACATAAAAGCCAGGACGATGAATAGGGAGGGAATTAAAAACAAACAGGATCCTAGGAAGGGTGCTCATTATTTATTTTTCCACCCAAACCAGACAAAGTAACATTTACCATTTAGTTATGTCATTTGCAGAGTGCATAATTGGTAGGGATAGTTGAACTTTGAGTGGGTAATTTCTGTAAGTGCATCTGGAGTTTGTTGCCAACTGAATGTCCTTTTAGATGTATTACTTTTAGTCACGAAATCTCCATTGCTTTTATGCACCTCCTTTTATTTCAGTTAGAGAATTTAACTGAAAGTATCTCTTGGTCATAGAGTACTTGAAATATCTAGATTTTAGATTTTTCTTAAAGAGGATATAATTTGTCTTTTGATATTCAGTGTTCTTTATTTATTATCAACATGTGTCATCAGAGAGAGGTACCTGTCTGGTGCCCTAAAACAGTTCAAGAGTAGAAACTCAGATCTCTCTAATTAGTGCTTTAAGTAGCCTTCTTTCTTAGGGTTCTCAGAATAACTTCTCTCAACCTACTTCTCAGTCATTGGGCCCCCACTTTTCTTTGCCTTTAACTCAGACGTGCTACACGCATTAACAGTGCAAAGAAAACTTCTCCCTGATCTCAGTTCACCATCTGTATCCAGATTTGATCTGCTCAGCAGCAAGCCGAAGTTGCAGTTGTGATTAAAATTGTTAGCTTCAGTGTGGACTATGGTGAGAGCAGACAAGTCTTTAGGGAATTTAATTATGAGGATCTAGCAAATCCTTAGTGAACATGTGTGAACTCATTTTTCAAGGACTTTTTATTGACATTTAGCCAAACTGAAAATTCCACAAACTGCAGAATAACAGTTTCTGTATATAGGGAAAAGTTGTTTTCTAGCCTCTGGGTTTCCAGGCAGCAGAGAACAACAGGAGTACATAGGGAAGTGAGATTATTTAATAGCATGAATGTAAGCCACCTTGTTAACAATGCAGCACTGTGGTGGCATGTGATTTCTAACTCATGTTTTCTTTCTAGCTTCATTGAATTACTTGCAACAAAGACAAAAACCAAACTATAATTTGTTTTATTATATGACTCAGCATTTATTTATGATTATCCTGGTCACTAGCACCTCTTAAAGAAATGGCATCAAAGCTTAAAAAAAAAAAAGGTGATCCCCTAACTTTTCTTTTGGACGCTTCTGAACCATTTCATCGGGGAGAAAGAAAAAAGTAGCCTGCGGATAAAATTTCACTCCAGATGGTTACAGTTTGGCAAAATTATAAGCAACTGAAAAGTCAGACCTATCATGGGATGTCATGCAGACTTGATAATAGGCAAATATTAAAAAGCCATGCATATATGAGGTAAGTGGTAATTTGTTTTCCTACTCTGTTTTGGAGCATCAAAATAGCAACAGTTGAAACAGAATAGATTAATCCTGATTTTAAGAATGCATGTAGAAGTATGGTTACTGCTTTATTTTTAATAGATATTTGGAAAAATGAAGACTGCTTTCATCACAAAGGAGATGTTTAATTTCATAGTATAATATACAGAATATAAAACCACTTCTAATACTAGAGGTATCTTCAAGTATACTGTGGAATTAATGATAAAAAGTTGATGCATTCCAATCAGGGAATCTAGCTGGATTAATGTATACAGAGATGGTGCAAATAGTGTCAAGGATGACCACTTCAGTATTACTTTTCACAGACTTTTGAAACAACTCTACTGATGATATTTTTGTATTCTTTATTTCCATGTAGCTTACTCTGCACCTCCAGCAAAGCTTCCACAAGTGGAAGGAGACAGTAGTTCTCTGTTTAAATACAGAATAATGGTAGAGAACTGCAAGTAGTAGTATGAAATAGGGGTTTTCACACTTTATCATGATGTCGGCAATACACCGTAGTAAGGACAGAACAACCGCTGGCACAGTTAATGATGGCATTCTTTCCACAGCAATGCTGAGCCCACTGCTGTGTAATTTACCTTTTGTGATAAGCAAAGTTTGCAGCCACTGCAACATTGCTTGAATCTCACTTGTAATCTGAAGGAAGATGGCTTAACAGTGTTACCAGTAGTTTCAGTTGTGCAAAAACTATTTATTTGGTTCCCTAACAATGCCAATATCAGGCAGAGAAACAGCATCTTTTGCTGAATGCCACGGCAGGGTCTCTAAGTAAAAGTTTTTCCCTTTTAGGGAACATTCTTCAAGACCTTAAGAGAGCAAGTGCTTGCAATCAGAAATCAGCATGCACTTCTGTATTGCAGTGAGGAACATCATTAGCCTATGAAACTTGTCGCCACAAAGGCTAGTATTAATAAAGTGGATGTATCGCTTTATGAAGTAGCATATACATGAATAACTAATATTAATAAATTCTCTTCTTACAAGATTGTTCACAGGATTTTGTCACAGTGATTGTCATTAAAATTAGGTCATGTATATCATGGGGTGTCAGAGTACCTTTATGTGTTGTCAGGTGTAACTTTATGAAGAGGGCTCATCATACCCTTGTAAGTGAGGGTGATTGTAATACTATTCCACTGGCATTGGACCTTCTTTGTAAATCCATGAAAGAAATTCTACCTACCTTTTCTTTGAACAATTTACTCCTTTCGCTGGTGTGGTTGGCAGCAATATTGTGAATTTTGTCACAGAATGAGTAGGTGTGATGTATCTATATATAATTAAAGACAGTGTGGTAACGTAAGCACAGTGGAGAGAACATAAACACCCTTGATTCTGCTGTTTCTTAGCCTTTAAGTATGCAAATCTGCAGCCTTTTGACAGTTTTAAATATAGTTTGTGTGTCTGTATTATAGACTAAATGAAAGAATCAAAGTGGGAATGTGGGATTTTGTTAAGATAGCCAGAAGGCTTTTCAAGCCCATATTCTTTCAATATTGACACTTTTTTACTTGAGTGGGTTGGAAAACTGGCAAACATAACATATGTTGTATAAATAACTGAGCAGTATATCACCATAGTGCATATATGCACTTCTTTGTCATTCTGTTATCTGCAGTCTTTATAAATTTATTGCTCACTAGCAATGCAGACACAATTATGTCTTCATAAACATACTAACTATGGTGCTTTGCTTGTTTGTTTGTTTGTTTTTCAGGATTTTCTTCGCATGCTCTTGGAAGACATCCCTGAACAGAAAAAGTAAGTGAGAACCAGGCTAGAAAAGTCAAAAAATAAAGTAGAAATCAAATTTAAATATCAGCTGTGCTAGCCAGAAATAGTAGGAATTTTTTTTTTTTAGTATTGTTCAGCTTATTTTTTCAAGAGTGTGTGTGTGTGTGTATCTTTCTCTGAAAATTCTCAGATATATATATACAAAAAATACGAGACTTGCTGTGTTGTTGCTATATCCCATGCTCTCAGCAAACAGTGCCTTTAACTTGCAGCAGTGAGCACCTGTGTTCACTACACGATCTGAAGTGCCAGAAGCAGCTGCCTCCTCAAATTATAATGATCTCTGATTTTGGCACATGGCACCTTCGATTAAGGAGGCCACAGAGCTTTGTTGTGGATCTGGGAAACCAGAGAAGATGGATTTTCCCCAAGCAGTAGTCTGGAACCATCCCCTCTGTGTCACACAGTGTGTCAAATGGGAAAGGATGGAAAACACTGACAGAAATCCAGGCTTAATTGCCTGCCATGTCCTTCAAAATCCTGCTGTATGTGATTGTGACTGGCCAAAGATGATACAGCTGGTCTTTAGCAGAGCTTTGAATCATCCCTGCTTATCTGTTGGTTTGCTCTGTGCTACTACAGACTGTGTTACAAATAAAAATTCTTTTGTAGTGGAGCATTACATATTATAGTTTTTAAAGATAATGTATTCATTTGAAAAATGCAATTTTGGGAAGCATGATTCCAAAAGTCTTCATAAATCTTGGTGAGTAGTTCAGAAAAAAAAGGAGAGAAAATATTAATAGAACTCAAATGTATTGATTTTTTTAGTGAAATTGCTGTTCCTAGGGGTTCAGAGACAGAGAAGCTAGTTATCATTGAGATAATATGTTCTGTGGCATCATAAGTTTAGTCTGGGTGGTGTTACATTTTCCATAGGATAGATGATATTTTGTTTATATCATTGGATATGAGTTTCCAGCTTAATAGAATCATGAATATCAAATGGAATATCTGGGAAAGACAATTATTTAGTGGCATATTATATACTGATTTGTTAATAAAATTTGTTTTCTTTCCTTTGTTTCACTTGTGTTTCTCTGAAGTCCAAGCCCAGTGCAAATTGTTACTTGAGGAAGCATCCAATATTCAGCCTAGAAACATGGCAAAATATTTAAACTTTCAGTGAGACTAATGCAGATGTCTCCATTTACATTGCATAATACTCCAGAATGTATGGACAAAATTTCAGATCTATGGTAATTCATTTTACAGTCAGACATGTAACATATCTGAACTTCGGTACTGCCAAAATTACCTTAGGTGCAGATATCAACAGCAATGCCAAGAATAACAGAACAACTCTGATATACAGGCAGCCTTTATTGCTTATCTGCTGCAAAGATGTTGTTTTTCATTCTTGAATGTATTCTGTTGCTAGTAACAAATACTAGCCCGAGATAAAATCAAAGTGAGGAAAGATAAAAATAAAATATCTTTAGAGATCATCTACTGATGAGTGTTTTTTTGCACGAAGACTCATTGGTAGGAATGAAATGCTTTTCAATATTAGAGCAATGAAATTCTTTGTAACACACAAAACCTTCCAAACTTGTGTAATTCTACCAAGTAGAATTTTAATGTTAAAACTAAATGCTTATTACTTGAAAAATATTAAGCACTCTAATATGCTGACATTTTTAATGGAGGTTGGATTTAATCATTAAAAAAACAAAAAAAGATAATTTAGCAGTAGTAAACAAAGCCAAGTCCTGCCCTCAGCTGTGGCAGCAGAAGCAGACTAGCATAGCTATTATAGGAGCAGAATTTGGCTTATGGGAGACTTTTGTAATGACAACAGGATTAATATTGGCAGAACGCAATCATTAAATAGTGCAGAAATTTTCTGTAATCATTAGTTTTCTGCTATTGGATATAGCAGACCGTATCTAGATTCACACTCTTCCAGTACTTAATTCCTTTAGGTATTTGTTACAGGAGATTTTTTTAGAACCTTCTCAGAGATGAGCAGCTCCAAGATACAGATGTAACTTCTTAAGTGTCAGTGATTGATTTTTGTGGCCTTTTATGCTCAGAGGAGGAGGATTATATGCCTAGTTTATAGGGCTACTTCACTTCCTGCTCTGACTCAATTTTAATGGCATGTTAGCAGTAGGAATCCATTCTCCAAGCCAGGATCCTCCTGTTTCTGGACTGCAGCTGAATACTGACATCAGACAGGCCTAGAAGTCCCTTCTGGTCCATTAGAATTTCCTGATTTACCCTTAGGGCAGATTATTTCTTTGTGTGAAGGGCTAATGGCCTATCATTATCCTCCTCTGTTTTCAAAGCCTTTTAAAATATAACATGCACTCACTATAGCCTTATATTACCTTGACCTTTCTATAGAAAATCTACAGTACATCCCACCTGTAACTGAGGGATCATATTTCTTCCTATGTAATCTGAAACCTCTCTACTTTAAAAAAAAAACTTAAACCAAACAACAACAAATCCCCTCATATGTCTGCCTATCACAGTGCCCTAAAACTGATAAAACCCCCAGTGGCTGTGCTCTCCCCAGGGCTTAAACCCATAGTCTTTGCTGTAAATTGATCCTCTCCACATCTGCCCAACATGTGAGCCCTGCAAACATTATGTTTTTAAGGCCCTGTAACAGAGAGTGAGTTTCACCAGCCTCAGATAAATCAGAGTTTCAGCTGCTTGTGCTCTTCATGACTGCAGGATTTTTTGAGCAAGTCAATTCTGTTCTTTGTGGTTTTCTGGTGTTATTTTTTATTACATTTCATTCCACTCAATAAAATAAGTATGTGTACTAATAAAGCTATGGTTTTAATAATCTATGATATACAAAGGAAGGCTTGTGTTGCAGCTTTGCTATTTCTACAGTTAATAACTCAGGCTTACTAACCACATTCATTAGATGTCTTCATAAATTGTCAATAAAGTACTGAATCACTGTTAAAATAATGCTGTAATTTCAAGTGGCACAGCTATAAAGGTACATGTCTCTTTCATTCATGCTTGCTTTCTTCGTTACTCACATTGTCATGAATGTGGTTATTTTGACTGAGACAAACAGCTGGTAGGCACCTAAATCCCAAAGCAAATAACTGGGAAAGATTTTTTTGCTGTGTTTTTGATTCCTCCTTTTTTTTTTTTTTTTTTTTTTTTCCCCCTCAGTAAGCCAAAATAGATATGCTGGACAAAAAACAAAGGAAATCTTATCTGCAGAATCACTATTCAGTCACTAGTCTTTGTTTGCTCCAACTATGCCTCCATCTTTAGCTGGAATGTCTTACTTTGACAATGATTGACATGTATGAATGTATATATCTAGATGAAGCAAACATGCTTATTGAAGTATTTTCAGTTGGATGTGGCAGACATTTTATTATCTTCCTTTAAAACAAACAAAAAAACGAAACAAAGAGAAAATTTGCACACTTTCATGTACACTGTTTATTTGCTGCAACATCTTATTCTCAAAGTGGTTTTTCCTCCTTGACCGAGGAATTTAGATAAAGTTTGCAGAGTGCCTTCAGGCATTGTGTAATGGTAGCTTGATATATATATAGACATATTTTATAATGCTAGTTTTCAAATTAATGTTAGTATTTTACAGAACTTGCTCTGAGGCATCGAATCTAGCCATCAACAGTATGTATGCCTGTTTGGAGATCATTCCTAGGCTGACTGGTTTATCGTCTTAACAAATAGGCAAAGGATGAGCTAATGGATGTACTAGCATTCTCATTTTACAGTAGGGATCTGTAGTACAAAGCAACTGGAGAACCTGCCCAGCCTTGTAAGAGCTCTGTTGTAGTGGTAATCAATTGAACCCAGATCCCACAGTCCAATACAGTATCTAAACCAGGCGGCTGTTCAGGAAATCACACACACACCAGATTTAAGTCCTTACAGATGCTTAACTGCAACATAAGCAGGTGGTAAGTGCCCTTTCTGAATACGGATGCTTTACTGAACTGCCGCCTCTATAAATATCAGGCTCTGTGACCTTTCTCTAGGACATTTGTTTTGAAATAGCAGTCTGCTTGTGATCTGTTTTTTGGGCTTGATCGTAAGCCCAACAAGTTAGTCGAAACCTGTCCAAGGACTTCACAGTTCTCTTTGATTGACTATCAGCACATTCAGAGTAAATCTTTGCAATAGTCTGCATATTACTAGTATATTCAGAAAAAAAATAGTGAATGCCTGTAAAACACTAAAACAAGGCGGAGAAATAGTAGCATTGTTGTCTCTGCCCTTGAGAAAAATGTCAAAGTTTCAGGAGAGGCTGAGCAACTTACTAGTGGTGTTTCTGCCTCGGTTAATGTGGTGTCAGAATAGTGCAATTCCCCTCAGTGTCGTAAGCCTACTTCAAAGCCAGTGTTTTGAAATGAGCTGTTGTTGGCTTTGGAAGAAATAGAGAGTGTATTATACAAATGCACTACATAATAAATGTAGTGTTATTATTTTGCATAGATTTTTTTTTTTTCTTCCTGAAGAAATGTCACACTTTCAATTAAGCTTAGTGTTGGGGGGGGTTGGGGGATGAGGACAAAAAGGACAAACTGGCATTGTGAAGCTGTGTTTTTTTTATCCCTAGGTAAGACAAATTAAATGCACAAATAAGGGTATTTTTCTCTAGCTGTTAGCTTTGTTTCAGCATTGGAACACTAAGTTGTATTGGGTTTGATTCATACAATAATAAATAAAAAATTATTATTCCGATTGTACTGCTTGAGACAGAATAAATGGTACAATACCTTTGACTATATAAAAGTTAAGTGTCCAGTTTTAAGCTAGTCCTTTATGTGCTCTCTGTAGTAACTAGACAGAAATAAGAAAAAACATAATCTATCCTGAGGAAGGTGAACTGACTGACTGTTTGGAGATACTTCTCTTTCTCTCCATTCACTGTGAAAGAGACTCTGCTAACTAACTTAGACAAGACATCAATTTTTAGAACACTGTAGTAAGGTAAAGGTAATTACAGCCTGAAGGATCTGGCAGTCAAATGCTCTAAATTTAATAACAAGGTACTATAAAAGATGCCCAAATCTGGATATTTGGTAATTCATTTGAATGTCAAAGACTACCCCATTGCATATATGTTCAATTATATGTAGGAAATCAATTTACATAGGTATCAGACATCTAGAATGGAAATTTCATGAAAATTCAGAATCCTGACCATGTAGAAATGCTTCTGCCTGATGGCTGCAATTATTTGAACAACATGATCAGAGGATTTTTTTTTTTTCTGTGACAGTCTATAGTCTCCTAAAGATACAAGATATATTTTTACATTTCATATTTAGTGATTGGTAAGATGTCTTTGTCTCTATGAGAATTATTCTCTCTTCTGGGACTTCTTAGGTCATCTCAGGCAGGCTGGTACACCATCTCTTACTTGTTAAGATACTGTTGAAGTAAAGTTTGGACCTAAATTGCATGAACTATCAAAATTATCAAATTACAAGCAGTGAATAGACTAGTGCTGTTTCCACATTACACCTCCTTGGCCTACACCTTAAGATATGAGTGACCAAAAAATAAAGAAAACCACTAATAGAAAATGAAAGCATATATAAATGGCTTTGTTTTCATTGTAATCAGAATGTTCTTTTCCTTTAATCTGCAGCTTCCTCTGATGTTCAGTATGATGCTGTAGCCCGTGTATGCAAGCATATCTTAAGTAGCTTAATGACAAAAGGCAGCATTTGTAAGGCAAGACTTATGTTTAAGGCACTTGGTGTCTAGTTTTTGCCTTTGTTACAAAATTCCTGTGTATGTTGGACAAGCTTATTAAGACTAGATGGCTTATTTTTTGCATACACTGTTGAACAACCACTCAATGAGAAGCCAACTGACTCTCTATTTTGATCAGATTCTCCCAGCTCTAATTCACATTGGCAGAATTTTATTCTGTTGTGTAGACCTGCTCATTTTAATGGACCTCCTTCAGAATAGTGTTTGGTGTGAATAGGGATGACACATCTCCCAACAAAATGGTGTACAGTGGATGTTATTGCTGTTAATTCTACCTCAAAAAATGCTAACACATAGTTCTGCTTGGAGACAGAGGGTAAATTTTTCATCTTGGATTCAATAAGGATAATAATATCTAACCCAGTATATAAGCCATGTCTGAAAAAGTGTTGTTGTTACATGTGTTAATCCCAATAATTTGAATCTTTGGTTGTTCCAAATAATACTAGCCAAGTTAAAAAATGTGACTATGATCAGTAAACACATAGAAATTTTTACTCTGTGAATATGTACCAGGGTCATCCGCTAACTTGGATTCATCCACTAAGCTTGACTGCTTTTGAGATTCTCTAAGTTCTCTAAGCCTTAGGTTTCCCATTTGCATGTCAGGCATAACAGTGATTGCTCTTCCTCCCATTGGCATATAGTGGAAGTTAGTATTTAAAGATGTTTAAAAATCATTCAGTAAAAATGAGTGATGTATTCATTTTAAATACTTATTAGTCACTGATACAGTCCATAAATAAACATCCGTTAGGGTCACACCAGAGCACAGCTTTGTCAAGGGTTAGGGGAAAAAAAAAGAGGCTTATTTGTCATGTAATTCAAATAAAATTTGTATTGGGTTCCTTCTCTTCCTGCTTCAGAGCTTCTAAATGGCTGTTGTTTTCATGAATGTGGTGTTGGTTAATGGTCTACATTACACTAGAAGTATTAGAATGAGTCTTACCATGCACAAGACCATGAACATCTATTCTGCTTCTTCAGAATATTCACTTTCACTGAGAGCTTACTGAAGTTCCTTTTTCAGTACTGGCACACTGGATGGACCGTGTGATTATTTTTTTTCTCTTAAAGAGAAAGTTCACTCAACAAGAAGTACAGCTCCTGTTCATACTTCACATGCTTCATAAATGCAGTTTACCATCTTACATTTTTTCTGTCAATCTTGATAACCATTGTCTTTATCATGTGAGTTTTAAGCATACAAAAGCTGATCTGGTTTTAGTTTGCTTATATCACCTCTGGTAGTATTATTAAGTACAATAACAAGAATGTAGTACCACTGCAATACAACCAATGCTTGGAATTCAGGGTTCTCCTCAGCTTCTAAAGGGTTAATTGTCATGTGGAAAAAATTGTATTTTTGTGTCTGTCTTCCAATTATTTTTTTTTGTCTTTCCTTTTTAAGATCGGGTTTAACTGTGGAAAGTATTGTCCAGAACTGGCTTGACACTTCTGGAATACCAAAGGTAAATACAAAATACCAGTTAACAGTTCTTTCTGGAGTCTTGCATTTCTCATTACATTATATGCTTTTTAAATCTTTACCTGAACTTACGACAGGTATGATTTTAAATGAACAGTTTTGACAATGACCATTGTCTCAACAAACCTGCCAAATGGCAAACCTTACAAAACTTATCCTCTTGCTTAATACTGTAGTTACATGGAAGTATGCTTTACAGTATAATGGTGGACTCTGCTACATGTCAGGAGCATTGTTCACAGTTTTCAGTAGATTAATTACTCGACAGTCATATTGACAGCAGTAACTAAATGTTAAATTATTTGCACTTTGATATTTTGTGAATATTGTGACATGCTGAAGAATCTGCTGCATGGGTAATATACTTCATTGGTGTTCCAGGTCTGTTGCAGTTGAGACTGAGCATTATTTTCTGCTTTTAATACTGAAAGATTTTAATATTAAGGTTTTAAGTCCTGTGAACTGAAAATGCTTAGTTGTGTCTATGCTACGTGAAGGCTCTGATTATTCATTTTGGTCCGAAACTGCTATTACCTGAAGAAAGATACCTCTGCATAAATATTCCTAAAAACAAGTTTTATTCAAAGTATGTTTTTACTATATACTTGGGAATCAACTTCTAACTGTTTTCCCCTAAGATGGCATCCTCTAGGTTGCTTGGGACTTATCTTTCCTAGTGCTTGCATTTGTTTTGACTTCACATTAGCATTAAAACAAACAAACAAAACCAACAAACGTTAAAGAGTTAGAATGGTAAGTCCTGGTTCGGATGTGCAGAAGTGAAGGTACTCAGGCAGCAAGACTGAGGCTCTGAGGAGTAAGCATGTTTGCAGGTAGAATTGTCAAAATAGCTGGAGAGCTCAAAACAATAAGCAATGGCCACTGAACCTGCATGGTACCCAAACAGTGGCTGAGCTCTTCGCTTGGCAGTGTGCGTGTCCGCTGATCTCTGTATGGGCTAGAAGGCTCTTTGGGAAGTTTTGCCATGAGATCAAAATGTTCAAAGGCTGATATTTGAATATGCTGTAACATCAAGGTGAAGGGTTTATTGTTTGTTTGCTTGTTGGTTTTTGGTTTGTTTGATTTGTTTTTGGTTTTTTTTTTTTTTTCCCCCTGTAAAATTATTGCAGATAAAATGAGCTTTAATTGGAAGGGAGGAAAGAAAGGGACAATAAAGTATCATCATGCATCTTGATGTTCAGTCATTTCTTGAAAAAAGACCGTGATTTTAATGCTTTGTTTTGATCAAGGTTTTCTTTCTGACACAAAATTCAATAGATTGTAGAACAGCTGCTTAAAGTGCAGGGGAGGAGCTGATGTGGCACAGCTGTAGCTGTAAGACACTGAACTGGCTGTGTGAAATGAGAGAGTTTTCTGGCATTTTACATACATGTATGTCTTTGAGACTGTGCCTTATTAGTATCCCACAATCAACTCTAAAATCACAAATAAGGAAGAGAGGAGCAGACTAGAGAATTGAAAATTATTTTAATTAATGGGAAAACTGAACTCTGTTTTCCTGAGTGTGTAATGTAAGTTGTTCAGAATAAATAGTGAGCAGTTTCATTATACCCTGCAAGTATCTATTGGTTTTTTAAGCAAAACAGATAGCAAAAATATCTCCACATCCAGCAGACTGGATGTAAATAATTGTAAATTTTCTTTAAAGACCACGGAGATTTCCCTGACAGTTTGGCTGCTTTGTAAAAACAATTTCAACAGGAATGGTGCTGATCTAGTATTGTTTCTTCTGAGAACCAGGATACTGACCTCTTCGCTCTGTCTCTCTCTTCCCTCAGTAACCTTTGTTGCCTTCAGCAGTACTCAGTCTCTTGTGGAACTAGTTTCCACTTTATTGAAGGAACTGGATGTATTGTCATTCAGTGAATAGGAAACTCTGTTTCATTCATTTGTTAAATCATTTGGGGAGCCCTTATTAATGAAATCAAGACTGCAGAGGTTGCTTATTAGCTCTTGATGTGTTAGTATCTGTAATTGAAATATGACTGTATTTACTGACTACAGAACTACAAATATACTTGTGTCCTGTACAAGAACTGATATTGAAACCCCCTTAAAAAGTATTATATTACCTTTATTTCAACAAACTATTAACTTGGCTAACACGATGAATCTGTGTGAAAAAGGCACACAGACTACCTTCCTGCATGCAGGTGAACTACTTGCATTATATACAGCAGCCCAGGAACACCACCGAACGGATTTATTCTCTCTCACATGGGTTGCCAGGCGAGTGGAGTAGCATGTGTGAAGAGGAAGGTTTCCATCAGCTCCCTTGGCTGAGGTTTTGTGGCTGAGCCAGCCACTCTGGCAGCATGAGCAGCGCAAGGTACAGAGCATCCACTGCAGCTGAATACCAAGCAATTGGAAAGCTGCTGCTCACCACCCTTGATTTACTGACTGCACTATGGAGTCCCTTAGCATAACAGTCAGTCACTCTTAATCCTGTCCCTCTCAGAGGGACAAAAGGCATTTCTTAGTGGCTTAGTAGATGCCTATGAGGAATAACTTTATTGCGATTTTAACCATTTTAAATTTACAAGTACCATCTAAGGCCTCACTGCATTTGGAAAGTTCCTTACTGAAGAGACTGTCCTCCGTAATGAGATTGGGAAACAGGCATTATGCTGGCCATTCTGAAAATCAAGTCAAAACATGGTTCTTTGTATCTTTCTCATATGAGTATTTTTATATTTTGTAGTGGCTGTGGTTATTTCCATGGCATCTTTCACTTCTATATTTCAGTAAGTTTTGCTCAGGAAATTCACATCATCAACTATAAATAAAATTCATCACTTGTGGTTCATTTGCAGCATTAGCTACCTAAGTGCTTTTAAGAATTTTCTTCCATGGTTATATCCAAATGTATCACCTGTACACAACTGGTACTCCCTAACAGTGTCTAGCTTAAGTACACTTGAAGGGTACTTGTGCAGAAGATGGATGAGGGTAAATACTTTCCACTCCCCAGACTGCTGAAAAAATGTTAGGTACAATCTTCCTTCCAGTGGAGGAATTAGCATTTTGTGTTCTTTACAGTCATATGGCATGGCATCTGTCTTACTGAAGATCCTGTACTCCTTTACCTGTGATTTGTTACATTTGCTACCTCAAATCCTGTCTCAAGCTCTGTCCAGGGAACCACATATATATACCCCTTTGTGCTTGTAACTATTGAAACTTTAATATTTGTCAATCTATGTTATCATTTCATTCTTAGAAAAATCATTTGATCTTTTCTAAATATTGTGCCAGTTTCCTGGATCATGTATATACCACCAGTAATCAAGAATAACTTAACCTAAGGGAGATATACTGATAAATAAACAAAAAATTTGGCCTCTTGCCATGAAAAAAATAATCCTGCATGCCAAGTTACACTTCCAAATTTGGTATTTTCTAAAGCATTGAAGGTTAATTTTATAAAGAAGGGTGTGTGGTAATGCTTGGCCAGTTCTGTCTTACATGGAAGAGTGCCACAGCACAGTGGTTTTTTTCAGGCTTGCTGTGCAGGAAAGGTTTTCTCACACATAAAACAATCAGGAACATAAGAGATGAAAAGCAGGCATTTCTGTAATACAAGCTTTCATGAAGATTTTTTTTCTGGGAACACATCGTGGTGGAGTTACAGAAGGTGAAGCATATTACTTTGTTGAAAATAGCTTTTATCAAGTCAAGCAACCTTCAGCATGTACTTCTGTCTTAGAGGTGACTCACCAGGGGATTATAGCAACTTTTCATCATGTGCAAGTAGCAATGACTTAACACCACTAACTTTAGTCAATGAGTTAAGCTGGCAAGGAGTAGAATCAGAAGAACAAAACAGCATTTAAAGCTGGAAAACACCTATGAAATCCCTTAAGTCCACTTCATCCCTGCTGCTGCTTTGTCCTCTTAAGTACAGTTTCTATTGTCTTTCAGTCTATGTAATGTTTAATTAAAGACTGAAAGACCGTATGCTTCTTGAGAAAGATTTTGTCAGTTCTTCACAGACTTGTCTTTGTGTTGTATTGCCCACTTATTCCTATCTGAAGTTCTTATTCTACCCTAGATAACTGATGTTTTAAAAATATGCTTAAAATCTTTCCCCATTCTGAACTCTGTTGTATACTGTTTAATTGAGAAGTAGACCAGTAAACATTAGGTAGTCTCTGCATCTCAAACTCCTACACATATTTTTTAGACTCCTTCCAGTTTCTCCACCTTTTTTCTTTCTTCCTCTGAAACAGCATTGTTTCATAACATACTATTATTTACTTGCTCTCTTGAATGTTCACTGGGTGTGCATTTCATTTGGTACCTTGAGTGATGGAAACAATCTTCTTCAGATTCATTTTTGAGTGGAAAAAAAAGAGTAGTTGGCCTGCTCCTTGATGATTTTTAGTTTCCAACAGATCCTCAGTGTAATCTACAAGTCTTATGTGATCACATAGCTGCAAGCAGTAAGATAAACACACTGAATATCCCCTCAAAATTATGAAAAAATTGCTAGAGGTGATAGCACTGCTGTATTCTTCTCCTAGTCCATTTTGCTACTTTATCCTCCCATGAAAGCTTAATTCTTCTCCACTGTTCTACCTTAAACAGTATTTCTTGATGGAAGTAGGTACTGTCAACAGGTATTTCAGAGTATGTAGAGCTTATGGTGTGTATTGTGAGAATACTACTCCATGCTTTCTAATTCTGGATGATCATTGGAATACAGCCTCCTGTTACAATACTAAGAATTTTACCATATAAAAGGAATTCATATTCTTCCCCTTTGCACTGCTCTTTGTTACTGTGGTAAAGCATTAGTTTAAAAGTTACATCTGCCAATGTTATTTGTAAATCATTTTTATTTCTGGAAAAAACAGAGTCAAAAGGAATCTTCCAGTAATGAATAGTCATTTATTCATAGTATTTCTACTTTTATTTGTATATGACTGGCTCTTGGATTGTCCTACTTGAAGAAGAAATGGATTGGAAAGGAAACTCATAGCAAAATTATTAAAAAGTTTGAACTTAAATAGAATTTGTAAAGTGTTCTAAATCAATGCAAGTAACATTTCTGTGATTTCATACATTTTAGGAAGATGTTACAGCAGCTCAACTACTTAATATGATTTCTGATAAGGCAATCTGTCGTTAAGAAGGTTCCTGGCTTTTCCTCAGTTACAACCTTTATAGATTTCTTGACAAAATTACTAAGACAAAAATACAGATGAAGGGATAGCTCTATAAGAGAATGCATCGCATGGTAGCAGTTATGGTCAATTACTAACAAACCAACCACTTTTTTTTTTTTTTAAAGTGCTCTTATTAAATTTCTAAATTGTCTTTAGCAGTTGTTCACCCAAGTTTTACAGGTGTACTAGAAAATTTTTTAACAGAAAGAATCAAACTTATTGGATCATAGGTTGGTTTTGTTGACATTTGATATTTGTCATTGCTAGTCATGCCTTATCTTGTAATTTTTCTGTCAGGTCATACATAATAACTGCATATTGATGAGTGACAACATTGAGAAAGCAAATAAGTGAAATCCTTATTGTTTCTTGAGATACAGTAGATTTTAAGGCACTGGCAGTGAGAATTACCTATTAAATAGGAAAAATCTCATTCAAGGTTGTAATTTGGGGAAAACAATTGCGAAGGGGCTATGAAGAGGTAGAATTTTCTTATTTAATAAAACGTAACAAGTTGGTATTAAGTATTATTCACAAGAATAACACACAGCTACTTAAATACTGAAGTATGTTGGGTTTTTTTTTAATCTGAACATGGAGACGTGTGTGTGTTTTAACATTAATGCAGAGGATACAACTGCTGATAGTTGAATTCTAGTGAGTTGATACTTGAAAAAGAATCTGAAGAAAGCATAACTGCTGCTTTAAGATAAGTACTTATTATTGCATGTGGAAAGCACACTTTGAAGAATAGGTCCTTTACCTCAAGAAATGTGGTATTGTTTTGATATCAGCAAACTTGCAGATTGGAAGATTAAAAGATCTTTCCAGGGTCCTTAAAAATTTAAATGAGCATAGGTCAACAATATAAATTGATTAGTGGATTTGCTAACATGCACAGTAAGAAAAAAGGTTTTGAATATGAATTTTTAGTGCTGTGTTTTTCTGAAATTAGCAGTTGTACTGCCAACATTGCATTCCATTTTCTGAGAGGATGGAATTCTCAAAAATATAAAAATGTAATCAAGCAACATGTATAGTGCTGTAGTGTGCATAAATGTCAGATGAATCATGAAGAGAAACAAATCAAGACAGATTGCACAGACAGACTTTCTCTCTATGTCATCAACTCTTTGGAGGATGTTTTAGATTAAGACTATCCGTATGAAAGTCTTTCTAGACAGGCTAAAGTATGTGGAGAATGTGATATTACCCGGGCAACTATAGACCGGTCAGCCTCACCTCTGTCCCTGGGAAAGTAATGGAACAGCTTATCCTTGGTGTCATCTCAAGGCATATCAGGGATAAGAGGGTCATTAGGGGCAGTCAGCATGGCTTTACCAAGGGTAAGTCATGCTTGACCAACCTCATAGCCTTTTATGAGAATGTAACAAGGTGGATGGATGATGGCAGAGCGGTGGATGTGGTCTACCTTGACTTCAGTAAAGCTTTTGACACAGTCCCTCACAGCATCCTCACAGCTAAATTGAGGAGGTGTGGTCTAGACAATAGAGTAGTGAGGTGGGTTGCAAACTGGCTTAAAGAGAGAAGCCAGAGAGTGGTGGTCAATGGTGCGGAGTCCAGTTGGAGGCCAGTATCTAGTGGAGTGCCTCAGGGGTCAGTACTGGGGCCAATATTATTCAACATATTCATTAACGACTTGGACGAGGGAATTGAGTGTACTATCAGCAAGTTTGCTGATGACACTGAGCTGGGAGGAGTGGCTGACACGCCAGAAGGCTGTGCTGCCATCCAGCGGGACGTGGACAGGCTGGAGAGTTGGGCAGGGAATAACCTGATGAAATTTAACAAGGGAAAGTGTAGAGTCCTGCATCTGGGCAGGAACAACCCCAGGTTCCAGTATAGGTTGGGAAATTACGTATTAGAGAGCAGTGCAGGGAAAAGGGACCTGCGGGTCCTGGTGGACAACAGGATGACCATGAGCCAGCACTGTGCCCTTGTGGCCAGGAAGGCCAATGGCATCCTCGGGTGTATTACAAGGGGGGTGGTCAGTAGATAGAGAGAGGTCCTCCTTCCCCTCTACTCTGCCCTGGTGAGACCCCATCTAGAATATTGTGTCCAGTTCTGGGCCCCTCAGTTCAAGAAGGACAGGGAACTGCTGGAGAGGGTCCAGCGTAGGGCAACAAAGATGCTGAAGGGAGTGGAGCATCTCCCTTATGAGTAAAGGCTGAGGGAGCTGGGTCTCTTTAGTTTGGAGAAAAGGAGACTGAGGGGTGGCCTCATTAATGTTTATAAATATGTAAAGGGTGAGTGTCACGAGGATGGAGCCAGGCTCTTCTCGGTGGCAAACAATGATAGGACAAGGGGTAATGGGATCAAGCTGGAACACAGGAAGTTCCACTTAAATTTGAGAAAAAACTTCTTCTCAGTGAGGGTGACAGAGCACTGGAACAGGCTGCCCAGGGAGGTTGTGGAGTCTCCTTCCCTGGAGACATTAAAAACCCGCCTGGACACCTTCCTGTGTAGCCTCATCTGGGTGTTCCTGCTCCGGCAGGGGGATTGGACTAGATGATCTTTTGAGGTCCCTTCCAATCCCAAACATACTGTGATACTGTGATATTTTGTTTGGGGCAAACTAGATCAAATAAATTGTAAGGTCTGTTACTATTTAAATAGATCCTGTGTTGATGTAAAGAATGTTATTGTCATAAAATGGCCTTCTAATTTATTTATAATAGCTATTCCTAGAAATTGTACTTAAGATACTGCTAAATAAGATGGAACAGTGGTATCTTCTTGTTTGTTGAATAGTTCAAAAATTCAAGAGAATTGCTTATATAAAATGATACATCATTAGATGTCAGTAAGGACCCAAATATATTTCAGAGCTCTTCGAGTTCAGGCATGGCTTAGAGTATTATAGTTTTAGAAGGTTTGGGAAAAGTTTCTTCTGCATTGCTGATTTTAGAAGAAAAACACAGACAGCCAAGATCAGAATAGCATTGTTATTAATTCTTACGTGATCACATTCTAAAATTGGAAACAATTCTGCCTTAGTTTTGGCAGTCACATAATGCTGAGTAATTTGGTGTCTGGGTTCAATATATATATTAATTTTTAAATACTATATTTGAAAGTATTTGCCATAACATTTCAGTACCTCTGTTCAAATTTCTAAAAGTGAAGTTTAAACCAGAGTTTTAGGAGTCTTAATTTAGCCATTAATATAATAATTCAAAAAAAAAAAGCTTTTGAGATTCTCAGCTTGGACTTGAGTCTGCATTAAGGCTGAGGAGGATACTTCACTGAATTCAGTTTTATGATCCACTAAAATGTTGGGTTCCTTCTCCAGTCAAAAGCTAGATTTTCACAAACGTCTTTCTGTTTTTCTTCAGGCTGCCTTTCAGTATTGTATATGTCCAGCTCAGATATACAGTAGTAGTAGTAGTATAGTAAATTTGTGCGAGTAATAGCTTGTTCAAGAAGCTGAAGTGCATTTGAAACAAATGTTTTAGAAGAAATGTTCAATTTCTGTTCAATTTCTGAAATAATTGTGGACTGGATTCCACTCATTTGTTCATTAGAAGCTCTTTTAAGTTTAATAAATCTCAAGCAGTTGTTCTGGTTCCCCTTTCTATTAATTGCATTGCTGAACACAAAAGCTGTGTTATGTGCAGAATGACTGAGCTTATCCCTAGTAGAAAGAAGTTATGTTTGGCATTTAAGGAACAATAGCAGTTTGCTGCCTGGCTGATCAATGCTGGATCAAGTTCACATTCCCAAGCTCCCACTCTCCCACCTACATGTGCAGAGGGTGGAAACATAGAAGAGAGAGGGAGGACAGGTCCTCTTTTACACAAAAAATGTTGAACTGAGACTTGCCTAATAAGGACACAGCTGGCCTTGCACAGCATTAAACGTTGATTTTAATCCATTGCTTGTAAAAACATCCCAAGCAAAGCACAGAAGTTAGCAACCACTGCTTGTCACATCAGTTGTGTAGGACTGTCCAGTATCCATGTTCAGGCATGGTTTTCTTTGTTTTTCTCTGTAATTAAAAAACAAGCAAAAAAAAAAAAAAAAGACCCAACAACACAGGGCTTTCACACTCCTGTGCAGTTTGGCCAGCCAGTAACTATCCACTGCCTACCAAGATCTTTGTGTTGGATGGAGCCAAAGTGAATTTTACAAAGGATTCTCTTATGTCAAAGAAACTTGAGCCATAGTTGTTGTCCTCTGGTTTCAAAATGTCTAGATTCAATTTACTTTTAAATTGACAGAATGCAGAGCCAACCTGAATCTGAGGTCTTGCTTCCATACATCATTGTATTGAAAAATGTCATATCTTGTATATTCACGGAAAGGGTTGTCAAGCATTGGAAAAGGCTGCCCAGGGAAGTGGTGGAGTCACCATCCCTGGAGCTGTTTAAAAGATGTGTAGATGCTGTGCTTAGCAACATGTTTCAGTGCTGGACTTGGTGGTGTTAGGTTTATGGTTGGATATGATGATCTTAAAGGTCTTTTCCACCCTAAACGATTCTATGATTATCTTTTAAATATTATCTTGCTACTTGTAGAGGAAGGTGCTATAATTTGCAGTCTGGAGTGCGTTGGAAGTTTGTAGCACATGGGAATACTTCTCAAGCATAAAGGCTTAAATATAAAAACAATAATCTACTTTTGCAGTTGCTCCAGAGAGACACCTGTATAGTAGTGAGAGCACCTGGCAAAATCAAGAGAAAAACAAAAAGGCATTTTAGCATACTCTAAAAAAATTATTATAATATAGATAAATTATTCCAATATGACACATACTTTACATATCACTATATGTTATGTACTCTTATTCAGTAATAAGCATATTATTTAGAGAACCTGTGGTCACGTGGTCAGAGATACTTTCTCAGATTATCAATCTGATCTTGAACTAAATAGGTGGCTACAGTGATTTATCTTTACCCAGAAACTTTTTCCACAAGGCAGGGTTGCTAATGTGGATATGAAGGATGTATTTGCATTACCCCTTCGAAAAAAATATTCCTGCCACAGTGTTTGAAAGTCATGTTGCAGTGTACTGAAAGTATATACTCAAAGTTATTGTTTCAACAGGTTTTTGTCTCTTGGAGGTAGAGATCTTTTCAGGAAGGACAAGTTTGAGTTGAACATAATGTCTCTGTAGGGGTGTTACATTGAAGAATATCAGACATATAATAGCACGCTGATCTGAAAAGAGCATGTATACATCACCACAGAGGCTCTTGAAGGAATCAGAATATTTGGATTTATGGTATCAATATAAATTACCATATTTCCTAAAATACAGATCATGTCAGAACAATGTGATTTTCCGTTTCAGTGACTAAAGCTGTCCTTGTGAAAACTGCACAAAACAAGTTGGAGGACTTGGTGCTCTTACAGGAGCACATTCTGGGCTGAATTTCTTTACTATCTTTATCCACAGCAGTGAATGGCATCAGCCTTAAAAAGTAGGCAGTATCATTCTAGTACCTTAGAATGAAGTTAGAGAGGAGTGCATTTATTTTTTTATGTGACAAGGAAAAGTGTAGAGGGGTACAAAATTGCAATTTGTAGACTGGTGAAGTTATCTGCACCTTTTAGGAGAAAACAAGACATGATGGTAAAATCTTTAGACTTTTCTGTGTGCTTGCTGGTGTCCACATAGTTCTGAATATATAAATGCAAGCCTATGTATACGATGTAAAATTCCGTAATTTAGAGGAAAATAAAATCTCAAGGCATGACAGGCTGGAAAATGACTCAACCACATTAATTATCAATTTCCTCTGCTTTGCAGAAGCTCTTTTGAAACTAATTTACTGTAAATATTTCCATTCCTCCATTTTCAGTTTTTTCTTTTTGCCTTCCAGTATCTGAGGACTGCTGGCAAACCAACAAAATGGGCACTAAATCAGTGTTCACATTAGATAAAACAACCTTCTTAGCTTATCAATATTGAATGTTTTAGCATGAGAGTAGCACAGACTGGCTGAAGTTACAGGCAAGCTGTGCAAAGTGCATGATTATAATTTTTCATTGAGTAGTGAAATAACAATAGTAGCCATCACAGTTTGAACAATTTTAAACTAGTTTCTGTTTCAATTTAAAATTAAACAGTTTTCTGTTGCACAAATATCCTGCATATAGGCTATATATGCAATCCTGAAAGTTCATTGTATGTTGGACTGACTTGGAGAATAGCTGGTGTAAATCATTGCCTAAGTTATTTACCAGGGTATTGGACCTCCTCTATTTCAGAATTCAGTTATGTTTAATCCTTCTGCTGCTAGAACGAAGGATCCTGGCATGCTTTGACATGCATAAACGCTTGCTTGGAACCTTAGTGGTGTTTGCAACCTAAGTGTTACATAGGACAGCTCCACTAGCAGTTTCCGAAAGTCTTCCCAAGTAAAGAAGGACATAGAAGATGGACTAATCTCTTAATTTTCTGTTGTGAGGGGATTCAAGTATGACAATCAGTGTCATGTGGACAGCAAACAGGGCTGTTGACGGAGCGTGATGCAGTCATTCTCCCTTTAAGTTGGGTGTGCCATCACCCTTTTATGTGGTGTAAGGAAGCTCCACCTTTTGGAGTATGGAAGAATGCAGTAGGAGACCAAATGTTGTTAAAAATATTTTTTCTCCCTTTCTTCCCTTTCCGTCCTCCCCTCCTCTTTTCCACTTCCCTGTCTCTTTGCTATGCTCTCTCTCTCCCACTCCCAGTTTTCCCAGCAAAATTTCCTAATCTGGTCCGGAGCTCCATCTTACTGAAGCACCAATAAGCAGAGTTAACAGCTGAACACACAGCTGGTGTGCTGTGACCACAGCTTGTTAGGCCCAACCTGCTGTTCTTCCTTTCCTCTGCAGGCTGCCTGCGTGGCCATGCTGGCTCTTACCTTACGCTGCAGTGCAATCATCTCACACTATACAAGTGTTCAAGTTGCGGCGTCCACAGCAGCAAAGCACTAGGGAACCCCAGGTGTTGGCTCCATGAGGTATATTACTATTACAAAAAGTCGGTAACGATTCCTGTGGAGTTTCCTTCACTGCTGTGCAGCTGCTAACAGGAAAACAGGAGCTACCTCTGAGTTTTAACACACAGCGTGTTGGTGTGCTCAGGGATTTTCATCCCAAATCAGCCTCAGGGTCTGCAGATAAATGTCTCATGTAATTTTTTTTCCCCTAGTTTTCTCCAAACATCTGACAGGAGAGGAAGTATAATTCTTTAAAGGATTTAAAGTATAAATCTTCCATTGTTTCTATGACCCAGTCTTTCCCATAACTTCTGTGGGAATGCACAATCTAATCTGTTAACTGATCCAAGGAAATATTGTTTAGGTAGTTGCATTAATTTGTGTTTGCCATTAACATAATTTTTTGTTCATATTCTTGTTCGTTCTCTTTGAACTACGCTCTGTTGTTCTTTCTTCATTCAAATGCACACAGTTCAAGAGTCAATCTCCAGGAGCTTTCAGAATTACCATTTAGTAGAAAATCCATTGTGGCTTTAGAGAACAAAAATACATTGTTGATACAGGTTTTAAAGTATACCTGTTGTGAGTGTGAAATAAACATCTATAGTAAGATTTTCTACTGTGATATCTCTATTTAAAAGTTTTTATTTGTGTAATGCTTCATAGTGAATTTGCTTCTATTTAAAGCATTGAGTTTGATCTTGGCTTTGATCTAAAGCGTTTGATCTTGAAAGAAGGCAGTAAAACAAAAAGGGTAGGAGAGAGGTTTTCTTTTTTCAAGTGATAAAGTTAAAGCGGTACTGTCAAGATTTAGTGTCCACTAATTGTACCTACCTTTGTCTACTTAAATGTGTTTGCAAAGTCCATCTAATTCTATATATGGGAAGGTTTGCTCAAAGACATGCTTTAATGAGTCTTATTGTTTTACAAGAGCACAGATTTTCTTTTGAAGTTTTCGGGGAATTGTCATATGTAGTGCAGAGTATAAAATGTTTTAAAATTACTGAAAATACCTTACTAGCATTATTTTAACTCTACCAGGTGTGATGCAGTCTGTACTTTATTGTCCCTCATTTTAATGGTAAAGAGAGAGCACGTAATAAAATCTTAGCGTAAGAATTTCTAGTAGTCAGATTCTGCATGGCTGATGTTACTTGAGTCTCTCCCATCATGGTGGATGGAGTCTGAATATACTTTTCCAGGGATGCAGAAACATCTGTTGAAGTCCCATTCCTAAATTTAATCACCTGCTTGCAGTCTCTTGTTGAGGCATCAGTAAAACGAATAAAAAGCTGTTTTGGTTCTTGTTTTAAAGATGCATTTCAGACCCTTCAAGGTAATTTAGTAATTGGATTCTCTAGAGGTCAAGCAAGTATTGGAAATCTTGAAGTACTTAAGGGGGATGATACTTTCTCTCTTGAACTGACCCCATGAGGCTGTTCTCTGTAAAGGCCTGTAACAGAGGGCCTTTATAGGAGGGTTCATAGGAAAGCATCTTTCACAGTGAGACTCGAGGGGAGAGCGCCTCTCTAAAAATTAGGCAGTAAACCCGTGACGAGCGCGCACGCAGAGGTTGGGAAGGGCCGGCCCTTCGGTCAAGGGGAGCCGGGCCCCGCTCCGCTCCTCCGGGGCGCGCAGAGCCGCTCCCGCGGGCAGGGGCCCGACGGGCACCGCGGGCGGTGCTGCAAGCGGCTCTCCGGCCGGGGGAGGCGCGGAAAGCCCGGCGGGGCCGCCCCGGCGCCGGCCGGCCCTTACGTCTTTAAGGCAGGCTCCTCCTCTCCGCGGGGCTCTCGGGGGGCCGGAGCACGGAGGCGGGGGACCCCGCGGAGGTGTTTCATTTCCTACCGAGAGCTGCGGTGTACCGCCACCGAGCCCGGGGACGGCGGGACGGGATGGGACGGGGCGGGAGCGGCTCCGGGTGGCGCTGTGGCCGGGCCGGGGGGCGGCGGGGGCGGCGGAGCGGGCTCAGCGGAGAGCAGCGGGGATTGTCCGCGGACGAGCCCGCCTCAACGTGCGCTTTCTCCCCCGTGTAGCCTTTGCTGGAGGAGGGTGAGACTTGGGAGGAGTGTCAGCTCGTCCAGCAAGTGCGCGGCGAGGTGAGGGGAAAACCTTTCGTTGGTGCTACGTTGTCCCCCGCTTCTTTCCCTTGAATATCTCTTTCTTGAGCCTTCCACCTGATACCCTTTCCCAACCCCGCCACGCTTTCACTTTAAAAAAGTAATCGCTCTTGTATTAGGAGTAAAAATATTTATATGGGGTAAACAACCCGAGTATTATTACTGTATTAAATAATAACGACCTCCCCATCTAAATTTGGCATTGGTAGTCTGGAACAATATTCGAGTGGGTGGATGGAAATAGATTTCTTACTTGAAATAGAAAGTGTAAGGGATAAAGTGCAGATATTTTTCCCATGCTTTTTGCACACTGCCATGATAACTTTCCATTTTGCAGCATGGTCTGGCATCAAACACATCCTTTGTGCAAAAAACCCTTACACTGAAAGCTCTAAGATGAACACCACTTCACACTTCGACCATGCACAAGTAACTAACCAGATTACCTAAGACCGTGTCATTCTAAATGGGAAAGGTGCTTTTCCTGTTTCCAGTGAAGCAATGGAAAAAATTGTCTTGAGTCTGCTTATAGCTGCTTATTAATGCTGAATAGCTGTGCTCAGGTCATGTCGTCTTCCTAAAAAAGCACTATGGTTTTGAACTCCAGGTCACAAAATGGATTCAGACAAACCAGAGGATCAGAAAAAGTGGCAAAAAGAAAAGAAAACAGGATGAAGTAGTTTTCCAAAAGGTAAGGACTCATTATGTGCGTTTGTGTAATGGGACAAAGGGCAACACATCCAAAATGCTTTCTGGTGACGCTCTCTTGAACTCTATAGAGATGTTCTTTACCTTCTTTAACAAGGTGATACTAAAAGGGTGTTACTGATAAAGTTTCAGTGTCATGCAGTTGTGATGGAAAGAAATTAATAATCTTTTCAGATGTCTGTAATTTAGGAGGCAAATTCTCCCTATATTTGTATTTAACTGGAACATTCCAAGGAAGAAAGAGTGCTTTCATCAGAGAAATCAATAGCACTTGAGAGCTTCTGACAGGACCTGCACCACTGTTCAGGAATTTTCAGATACTGGTAGCTGATAAACAGTTTTCATGGTGGATATTGGGACAATAATAGGTGTGATATGTACATTGAAACACATGTTCTGACTATGCTCTTGGCTCTTCATTCAGAGAGTGAGTTTGAAAATCTTCTATTTGCAATATAGATTTCAGTTAGTGAAAACATGTCTGGATATTTTAAAAATTGCTACGGAGGATTTTAAAAACTGAATACAACACAAACTATTTTTAAACTGGTGATTTTTGATTTAGCAATTTTGAAACATTTGTTCTGCAATGTTGAGTTGACCATTTAAATCACAATGTAGAGAAGTCATTAGCTGACACTTCTACTAAGTAACTGTTTTCTGTCCTTCGAAGAAAAAAAAGTGGATAAAGATGCATTTCCAGATGCATTATTAGAATCGTGTGGGTTTTTTTCTTTCTTTAGTTTTACAAACAAATCTGTAATTATTTTCTTAAACCCTTTTTACCTTTAAAGGATTAAAATAGTGTGTTGTTTTGCTGTTTCGGCAGTGCTTCTAGAATGCATGATGAATCATTGCTGTTTCTGTAGCCAAATTCTTGCTGATAGCGTGGCTGCCAGCTCCTGGGATGTGTTGCCTTAGTATGGGCATTGCAGTATATGACAAATGTCTACCAAGTGCATTGTTCTGTGTGGATGATTTACCAGCTCTATGGTGAGCTAAAAACCATCAAATAGCATCCTTTAATTCATTGCTACTTTTATTTTGTAACTGGAATACATCACTTGGGAAGGATGTTTGTGGTGTTGTACTTTAGAATGACATGATTTAAACAGAGAGAGCATAAACTTTTGCCCAAATGGTTGCATTGCTGTTTATATTTCCGGATGTGAATGTTTTTTTGCTTGTATGTGTAGCACTTGTATTTACAATCATTCTGTGTCAAGATGAAAAAGGATTTTTTTAAAAGTTAAAAATAGATCATTGTGAATTGTGAGCAAAATGCATTCATGGTACTCATAGCGCTAGTACAACCTACGGTGTGCATACATTTTGAAGTAATTTTTAAATGGTATAGTCCCCTGCTACATCTTAGCAGTCAGCTTATCGGTACCTTGTGCTGTTATATCCTTCCTCATCTCTTCTTATAAGAGAAAGCTTCCTCAGTGCAAAACCCCTTTGTACTGATAAAATTCCATTTCTGTTTGCGGGGGGGTATTCTCTTACTACTTCAGAGTTTGCAGAGAGAACTTCAGCATGTAGGGTTGCCGTGTTAGAAGTGCAAAAACTAAGTTATGCTGATGGCTTTTTTTTTAAACAGTAACTCTCGAGTAAGGTCTGTGAGCAGAAATGTGAATTAAAATTGAATGCAAGAAAGCACATTGTTGTAATATCTGTAAGTATTAATAATTATTGGGAGATTCAGTGCAGCACTGCATCGCAGGGTACTTAACCCCATGGAAAGGAAACGGCATAACAATAACCTTATGTTTGGTTGTGAAACCATTGACTAGGCATTGAGGGCAGGGTTCTTCATGTTCCTTAGAAGTCTGGGTCATAGCAATGGTGACTTTTCTAATACACTTAGCGATGGGAGAAGAGAAGAGAAAAAGAGAGAGACCTCCCTGGTGCTGGCAGAGCTTTACTGTATTATTTGGCTTCAGCATTGGTTACAACCAGGTTTCCAACATGGATGTAGCAGTCAATGTGGTGCCAAGTCAGTGTGGACGGTGCTAACCTCTGTTCCACTAGAATTCTTGATTTTTAGCTGTGTCTGTATTGGCTTGTAGCAGAAGTGGCACCATAACAGCAGTCTAAGTATTTCTTTGGGGATGAACAAGAAAGGAAAAAGCACATAATGGAAAAGTAAGGCAGCATTGAGGAAAGTAAGCAGAGGAAGGAAAAAAGACATGGAGTGGGAAGAGGGAGGTGAGAAGCAAAGCAGTAAGTTAACAGAGAAGTCAGAAAGCTGGTAACCAGTTCATATGTCAAGTGTATTTAAAATAAGGATACTGATGTATTTTGCTACATCTAGAAGACTAAGCTTTGCATTGATCTTGCTTATCTTTTCGAAACAAGCACAAACTTATTAAATGCAGCTTCTAAACTTTCATGTGCCTGTGCTGTCCGATTTTCCTCTGTCATTTTTTTTCTTCATGATAGGAAGTCCTATTTCTAATACAAGATGGATGACTTTGCTATACTGAGACACCGCCAAATCAAAGCAACTGCTTCTGAATCCAAGTACAAAATCTAGGACAGAAAGATAACTCTGTGTGGAATAAGTGAAACAGAATTGTGGAGGAAAGGTTGCTGACAACTACCGGGGAATTGCTTCTTGAAAAAAAGTTGCCTTCTAAACAGTTAAGTTTGTAGGAGCTGACTTTACATACGTGTATGTGTATTACAAAGAACACTGGAAGATACCATGTGCTGGATCAGAACTGTGTAACTGGTAGCATTGATGCTGCACAGGGGGCATTTGAACCGGTGGGGAAGCTTGTGTAGAAAGTTGTGGTGCTGCTCTCCAGTGTGGACCCGCACATGATGGATTACAGCAGCATAAGGAGTTCCATGGGTGAGAAGGACTTTCTAGTCAAGTAACGAAGGATTCTTTTTCTTTTGCTCTTTTTATCTCCTTTTTTTTAATCTCTATTTTTGAGCCTCTTTTCCCTTTCAAACGTTCTTGCTGCTTTGTCTCTGTAGAATTTTTTTTTTTTAACAGCTTTTATTACAAGCTTTCTTGCTGCTTTTTTCACCCTTCTTTTATTTCTCCATTCTTCTTTGTTGCCTTCAGTCACCTTCAGAACTGTTCGTTACTTTCTGTTTACTTTTCAGTTGCTTTTTCTGTTTCATAAGTTATCATTTGCTCACCCTGTTTTCTTTTAATAGTGCCATGCATATCCTCTTCTTATGACGTGTGCATGCATATACACAAGTTTAAACCCACTCACCCCTTGCATTTCTGCTTTTGTCATCCTTCCTATTCTTGTGCATTCTTTACTCCTAATTTAATCTTATGCCGTCTCTTCATCATGTTATTTACCTGGTTGGCACATCTGGCAGTCAGTATGTGTTTCAATACAGAATGTTGTTTATGTGAGAAAATTAGAGAAGGTAGAACAGACTTTGGAAATAATTGGTTGGCTAGAATTAGCATTGTTTTATTATGAAGAGTGTGATAGAAATGCTAAGTGTTGGTATTATTTTTGTTGTTATACTGAACTGTGCCTTAAAAAGAAAAACAACCAAACCTCCATTGTCAATGCCAGTGCTTAGTGTTAGGCAGAAGAGAAGGATCTTTCACTCAGACGAGTGGAATTGTAAGCATGCGATCTGTATCCACTGTGGAGTTTGAGGGAAAACATATCTTTTTATTAGGACACTTACTCATTTTTATATGAAGTTTAGTGTTAAAACATAAAAGCTGCTTTGGAAGTACTCCAGTGGCAGAAAAAGTGTCACTGGATGAGAAAGCTAGGGTACACAGTAGTTAGGGAGACCATTGACAAATGTGTGTCTATATGTGCTGGGTAAGGAAGATGATTCATGCAAATTATCAAAATTGCATTTGTCTGTTACAGTTTCAGTGTGATACTATACTGAAACTTTAAGGAAGAATTCAACTTTTCCAGAATAATCTCTACTGCTTTCTCAGAAATACTGTTTTAATGTGTTTAAAGTCTGTCTGCTAGTTTACTGAAAATGTGATTGTCTTTGATTTTGTCTTTGATCTGTGGGTTGTTGCTATTGGTCATTCTTCTCACTCTAAAGATTTACAATTGCCAGTATTTAAGATCTGTTAATAATCTGAGCAAATATGACTTTGTGGAAATAGATGTTAAGTCTATAATAAAAAAAGAAAAACAAAATTTAAAAAGCAGTTGTGATACGTGTGACTAATGCTAAATGCTATGACTCTTGGTCCTTTAACAGTGAATTCATCAGTGTAACTGAAACACAAGAAATGGATCTTGTAATTCATTAAAATGAGTTGTGGTGTTAGACTTCAAGTAGAAAATGAAGATTCAGCAAAAAATAGGTAGAAAAAATATGATGTGGTAAAAGAGAGCTTTTACTTGACTGGGGAATTTATTCAGAGTTATGTGCATCTGCTAATTCAGCCGAAGGAATATTAATAAATAATACATTAAAATTACTTTAAAACTTTAATTGCCATGTATTTTTTGTTTCTCAAAATGAATGTTTTCACTTGAATCCACCAAACCGAGAATCAAAGTAAGGATCAAATCTGAAATACATCTCTTGAGCTTGTACACTGTGTAGTGCTTAACAGCTTAAAGAAACATTGTAAGAAGCCCTAAAGCATTCTTCAGCATGTTCAGTGGAGTTGTTTGCTGTACCAAGTTCTGTTAATCTCACAGAACTTTCTAGGAACCCTGTAAATGTGTTTGCTGGCCTTCGCTGATTCCAGAAAACATTTATTTCCTTTGGCAAACAGGGGTTTGGATAGAAAATTTTATACTCGCTTCATGTACAAGAGCTGAGTTGCATTTAATGTAGTTAAGCTATCTGAGAAATAGAGACCATGATTTTAAAAACTTTTCCCTTGAATACACATGAATATAATTTTATGCCATTAAAACTAAACATTTTCAGCATCTAGTTTCCATCTCTGTAGAAAAATGTGTATTTGTGGGTTGTTTGGAAACTAATTGTACAGCTCCGGAAAACTATTATTTTTTAGGATAGTGCTGCTTCAAAGTTCACTTAGAAAACATTTAACAGGACAAGAAAAGACTATGTGTAAAAAATACAAAAATTTGCATGGAATTTTTGTTTTAGCCACAATTTTTCTTTTAATTAGTCCAGTTCAGACCTCATGATTGGCTGTATTTTATTTGCAGTAGTGTTTTGTCGAGATCTTAGTTTTGTTTTTAATAGCACCCATCTCTATTAGCAAGGAAGTGTGGTTGCATAGTGTATTTCACATTGCATCTCCCAGATAGTTATTATTATTATTATGCTGTCAGAGGATGAATGTTCTTATTAGGCCACATTTTTAGATCAATGAAACAACTTACCATTATGCATATGATGATGCACCCACTCCCTTCCTTTCAGACTCTGAGATGACCATTTCTAAATTAGGAGAGCTCAGGCCAGCATGGCCATGTGTTGAAATAGTTTAAAGTTTACAGATAATTACCTCACTGTTAATTATAGCTGTCCAAGCCAGTGGCCATCCTGTGCAGGGAAAGATTCGGGTCACTTTTGCAGGTTTGTGCAGAATAAGGCAGTTTTCACAGAGAGCTTTTTTACTTTTGATTTGTAGGATGAATTAGTTATATGCCTGTGATGGAACACTGTTTAGCAATCAGTGTTGTTGGAGGCATTTTAATGACGCAATGTTTGTGCATGTTGTGTAATACTAACAAGGTGAATTACATTACTGGGATCTGCTAACGCCACTACCATTTCAGTGTGCTGTTGTTTCTAGTTATAAAGCCCTATTTTTGGTTGTTGAAATGTGTGCCTTTGTACCTTAGCTTACAAATACCTGTTGTCTTTAATAAAACAGGAAATGGAAAATGTGAGAATGGTTTTGTTCTTTCCAGAATAACAGAAACAAAAAGCATTTGATCAGTGTTAACAGTTCTCAAATGTCTGTCCCCAACAGTGTTTATGCAGCGAATTCTGAGCAGTGATGTAGAGAGTTTTGGGACCAGAAAGAAGTTGGTCCCTTTCGGGGCATTTGCAACTGGAGCAACTTAGTACATTTGGAAGAAAGTGATATACTGCATTCAAACGCTCCATAAGTTTTCTTCTACAGAATTTCCTATGGACTTTTTAAAGTAGTTAAGAATCTACACTTGTGCATGACAGCTGAATAATCGACATGATTTAAATGTCCCCAGGTTCTTCTTGATGTGATTGACTGTAATGACTCAAGGAGGTTTACTGGTCTGCTGACTCAAGTGTGTGCTTTATATCAGTCTTGCATGTGTTTTATTTCAGTCTTACATTTCTTATGCATTGTCAGAAATAGGCTTAACAATTTTTTGATGACCAGTCTTAGCTATTGTCCTCATTTTGTGTCTTTTTTTCAGTTAAGATTATGTTCACATACTTTGTAGTAAAAGCACATGTACAGGAGTCTGTAAGTGTGGGCATGGTTATTTAAAGAAATATATGAGCAAGGCAAAGAAATATATGAGAAGGCAAAAGCTAGACTTTTTACAAAAACAATTTAAACAGTTTTGGTAGTTCTTAATCTGCTTTTTGATGGCCATAGTACTAAAAGCAATCATGAGCACAACTTACTGTCATCCTCTCCTCTCCTTCGAACCCCTCTCTCAAGAAGTTCCTTTAGACCAAGAAGGTGGCTCACTGTTACAGGCAAATACATTCTTTCTTGCTTTAATTAAACAGACAGGACTGAATTTCTAAAGGTCTGTAAATTGTACTAGACTCATTTGGTCTGTGCTGCATGTATTTTCTCATCTTTTCTTGTGGACACAAATTGAGTGACTACTCATAATTGTCTAGTTTCTCTCAGCAGACGCTTCATTTCTAGGTTTTGTGAAACGTTTACCAACATTTGAAACTAGACTACAGTATGTCAACATTAGCATGATATTTATGCTATGTAAGTATCTATAAATCTCTATATATGGTATATAAATATAGAAAATACTTTTGATCTGCTGAGATAAGACGCAAGCTGTCCAATATCTGTCATTTTATTGGGGCTGGATGAGTAAACAGAAAACGTTTTCGTTTTCTCTTTGTACTGTTAAGCTAAGTCGTTATTCTACAGTGAGCTCCACCTAGGCACATTCCGTATCTGAACAGTATTCCTGAAGCACAGAGTGCTGATACTTAAATTTTCCATGGTTTTGATTCAGAAATGATTGCCAGTGACAACTTGCTTAATAAAGAATGTACAAGAATTTTGTTGTCCTCCTGTGCTATAACTGTGTTGTAGTTAACAATCATTTTTCAAGAGAAGCTTTTGTTTTTTATCCAAAAAAATTGCTGACGGGAAAGAAGCTTAGGTGATTATGTTGTTCTGTATGTGTCTTTCTCCCTTCTCTGCCTTTAGTTTAGGCATCATTGGGCATTTTCAGTTAAACCTTAGTGCTCTAAATCTGCCATGTTCCTACAAGATGCTGTGCGGTAGCCCCACATAAACACAATGCAGATGTGTCAGCTCCGTTTCTGGGAATCCTGACAGATGCATGAGGGGTCCATGTTATGACTGTCCCGACCACGGGAAACAGTTTTGTGGACACTTTGAGGCTACGAGCTGGTTTGTTCATGAGACACAAGGTCCTAAGAAATTGAATTAAATTACTTCTGCTTCTTACAGAATTTAATGTTTTGGTTTTATGAACTGTATCCTATGTACTCGTCTGGTCACATGCTCCAAATGTGATGAACACCCTCATAATTAATTTGCCTTGCAGTTCCTTCTTCACTCCTCACACAAATACCTGAGGAAGAAGGGGCTTAAGACTTAGCTTGGAAGACTGAAGAGTGTCTCGCTTATGTTCTCTTATCTGTATTGCAAAAGGAAATGAAATAAAGCTAAAGAGCATTAAATGTTTCCATGTTCCAGATCCTGTTTATTTCAAAGAAAAGATGACCAGCTGAGTGCCAATTTTGTAGTAACTATGGTTGTCTTGTTTAAATTTGAGAGATTACGCTGTGTTTTGGCTGTACTTCTGATGAATTCAGTGAAGCTACTCATATATTTAAATGGTTTGCTGAGCCAGGCCTTAGTCATTCGTCCTCAAGACAGTCTTTCCAGGTGACCACTTTTTTGATTGAAGAGGAGATTTGACATCTCTAGTTGCTCAGAGTGCTTTTTACTGGGAGATGCTGGTATGATTTATACATCTTATCTATCTGTCTATCTATCTCTCTATCTATGCTTTCCTTTGAAAAACTGCCATGCTTGTTTATCAGCACAGGGAAGGAAACATATATGACAACAAAAGGCTTTTCTGTATTACATGCATTTCTGATACTTTTAGAGCAGCTCAAAATTGCAGGATTGAGGTGTATAAAAGTAGCTGAGAGATTCTAGTGATCTCAGAACATACTACCTAGCAGTATGAAGACACAGTTTTAATCCGGCTGTTTTTTTACGAAGTGTGTTCTATAATTGCAAAGTGGTGGGGCTTGTTTGGTTGGTTTTTTTTTGTTTGTTTGTTTTGTTTTAGGTGGGTTTTTAAAAAATATATATAAGGACATCACTATAATTTCATCAAATACCTCAAAAACATGTAACCTGTCTCTTAAAATTCTCTGTCCTTCAGAATTGAAATCAGAATGTTTATCTTGATTTTACAGATGATAAGCGAAGGCATGGAGATGGTTAGGTAGCTTGTCCAAAGACACCTAAGAAAATTGAGCAGTGCAAGGAAATGGTCTGAAGCGTTCAAGTTTGGAGTCATAACACAAACCTTCACCTGAGGGCTCTCTGTGTTATAAAAACAAAAGAATTCAGCCACACACTTTTTCATGAAGCAATCAGTGCTCTGTGCGCCGAAGTGCAGACTGATTGGTGACGTTTTCACCTGTAGCAGAGATGGGAAGAGAAGCTAGCGCTGTGACTTCATCTCCCCAGTGATGCTGTGAAAGGGCCAGTGCATGTAGCAGTGTAACTGGAAAGATGAACTTGAGCATGGGAGGGTTAGTTTTATCAATGTTTATATTGCAACAGAAGATAATTTCTAGTAATGAATCAAGTCTATGGTTAGTGATTTCTGATTGTAAGCATCAAATATAAGTGTTGGCTTTGACTGTATTTTAAAGGATAATAATTTAAAGGACAACTATTTACCTTTTTGCCTCAATGAGTATATGCAGTCCTACAACTTCTATTGCAGGGAGGGTAGAATAATTAATAAAAGCTTGCTAAAGCATGTTTTTTTCAGTGCAAATAGTTTTGAATGTATGGTATGATAGGGTGTTTGGGGCCTTTTGCTTGGTTGAGAAGCCAGAAATGTGCCTGTGTACTGTGTGTGCACAGCACAGAAAGAGGTATGATGGACAAGTCTGCTCCTGTCTTGTTAAGCTGGAAGTAATGAAGAGCTGCACCTATGATAAAGAACAACTGCATACATAATTCTTTACTATAGTTTTCTTAATGATGTGTGTTGCTTCGCAGCTATCAGAAATATAGCATTAAGTATCTTGTGTGAATGTCCTGTGTAGTGGTTTAGCCTTCTGGTATGAAGTGGCATGTAAGTAAGTGTTTAATTAGCTATATTTATTTAAAAGTATCTGGTCAGACTGTCAGATTCTCGTATGGTTTGTCAGTAACACAGGGACTTATTCTGAAAAAAAAAAAATTTTGTACTTCCTGGGTTTATTTTGTATCTTGCACTTGTTTTTAATCAGTTAAAGCTTGCGAATGTTCTATATAGGAATTTGTTTGAAGTGTTTTTTAGAAAGGGAGATTGTGTAATACGAATGACCTAGATGGCGTGTAGACACCCGGTCTTTTCATTTGTTTTCTCTTGTCCAGAGCATTGAGACAGGAAGCATTTTTAGAATTATTTTTAGATTTCTAAAAGTCAACCTTGATTTCCTCATGTAACACTAATCCTTTGGCTAGCACTGAAAGCAATATTGTTTACTCTTCCGTGGTGCCATATGCTTGCGATTTTTTGCTTTATTTTGGGTGCCTGTGTTTTTTTTAAGAAAGTACTCAAACTTTCATTTATATTGGATTGTAATACTTGAACTTCTTGACCACAGAAGAAAGTGCTCCCTGTTGTATCCATTATTATTCTCACTGTGTGTCTAAATCTGGCCCAGCAAGGATTTTGATTTATTGCAGTCTAGTGAGATGATCATGTCTAAACGATCACTTTCTTGCTCTATAATTGTGTTGTCTTTATGTCATCACGTCTGTTGTGACAGAAAGGTGGCTGAGAAATTAGGAGTAAGGAATTCTAGTTTTCTTGTTAGCTTACATTCTGCTTATTTTCCATCTTAGCATTCAGCTGAGAAGTGAGCTGTATGTCCCAAAACTTCTTTACACCTAGGTCATGGTGCTGCTGCTGCTTTAGTTGATGCATCCCTCTTTTAAAACTGAAAAGAAATTGGGTGCATCAGTGTGTTTCTCTTTTTCCTCACCGTTCAAGTCTGGGAAACTTCAACAGAAGTGTTGTCTTAAACATGCCTAGGCTGCAGAATTACTGATTATCCGTTCTTGTCCCCCACAAATTAGCTGTGCTATGTAGAGGGGGTAAGGGGTTTCAAGTTCTGCATCTTTGTAATGTAAAAATATACTTACCTAACTGTCTTGTTACAAGTTAATATTTGTAAAACATACTGAGGTTGGTAGATATAGTGATTGTTAGAGTTCAGGGAGTTCCTTTGTGGTCGCTGGTGTCAGAGCAATGACTTATGATTTCAAGTGAGGGAACTGATATGTGTCAATTGCTCTTTGTGCTAGACATCGGCTTTTCAGTATCTTATCCGTATTTGCCTTGCAATACAACTTGATGTGTCCAAATCATATGCTAGCTAGTGTTTAACTGTGTTCCTTTCATCAATAAAAAGCTAGTGTTTTTCAACTCATCTCTTCCTGAGTCATCTTCATCTGAATGTTTTTATTATCCTGAAACCTTAGAATAAGACGAATTATTGAACTGTTGTAAAAATGTCTCTTCATGACAGAATATAAATCCCTTGTGACTCATCACATCATCTGTGGAGAAGAGTTACTTTTGAAGACTATTGTGCAAATTTTACTTGGCCATAAAATTGCCAGTATCTGTTAAAGTTTATGAAATCCTGATTATGGACATGGAAACATGAACACTGGATAACTCACCTACAGATTATAGCTCAATATTAATTACACAGAGGAAAAACTGGAGAGAAAATGGATCAATATATGATCACTTTTATTACTGTGATTCTATTCACGATTTTTTTAAGTTTGTAAGTCACAAAATGGGAGGTGACCAAGAGATGAACTGTTATCAACGCAAAAAATACCCCTGAGATTTTATAATGCTCATTGCTACTCAGGTCTTGGCTGAGTAGATATAGGTAAGCATGGGAAAGGAATTGTAGAAGGAGGGTTGAAGCTCGAGGTTTTCTCTTTGTGTTCCCCCACCCCAGCCAGTACCTGCATTTTACACCAAAGAGGCTTCTGTTGCCCTGTGGGAGTGTTACAAGTAGCCCCACCGTTGGCCTGTAAAACACTCCAAAACTAGACATGCAACTGAAGTTGCTTGAAGTAACAGATAAGGAGAATTTAGCTACTTAATTATGTTGCATTTGCTTTTAATCTTCGGAGTTGGGGGGGTAGGAATGAAAAGATATATGGAGGTAATGTTAAGTTAAAGATTCCCTTACAAGGATATCCTTCATATTCTGGATGCTACCATGTAGTGCAAATGTATGGCTGGTTGTGGTGTTTGGTTTGTTTTTTTCCAGTTTATTGACTATCTTGCCATCTTGGCTTAGTTAAGAGTGGACTGGGTGGGTGTTGTGCAATGCAGAGTCTTTCCAAAACACTGGCAAAAATTAAACAGTGAACCCAGCTGAGTTCCCCTGAGGGTTTGAGCTGAAATTCTGACTTTCATATTAAATTAGGCATGGTTGCAAGGCAAGAATTATTTGAAGTTTTTGTGAAACATGGGACTGACAGAACAGGCAGCTGGCCTGCAGATCGTTTGCATGTATGTTTTCTTTGTTTGGTCAAAAATATATTCAGGATACAAAAGGTTCTTATTTATGGGGGCTTGAAGGGACAGAGATGAAAAGATAGTTCTTATATCTTAGAAATAAAAATGAACCCTGAAACTTCTTTGCTCAAGTTTCTTTCATCTGAGGATTCCCCTCCCAAAAGGGCTTCCCTCTTTTTTCTAAACACCTGAAGCTTCATGCATCTATCCCATGTTTTTCAAGCAGGCAATATTTTGGGTTTGTTTTCATTTGTTTGGTTTTTTGTTTGTTTTTCTGGTTAGACTCGAGTTGCATTATTAAAATACTTTAGCACATATTCTCTGTGATGTGGCACTGGCCGGATGGACTTACCATTTGCTTCCTTGGCCTGCTTCATATCTGTATTGCTGTGATTCTTCATGGCAGGGTGCTGCAGCTATTCCTGCCACTACCTTGGGTTATATTATCAATGAGAACAATGAAATGAACCTTGTTCCATGCCACTTCAGGCAGAAATTTCTATTAAAGCTTGAGATGACCCATCATCACACCACAATCTAATTTATTTTTTTTTTCCAATTCAGAATTGTGCAATGGTTTGGAAGCAGCCCTATATTTGACAAGTTTAGATTGATAGATAGAAAACAATGTTAAAGTTTCTGGCAGTCAGTCACCCATCTACACTTGAGTCCCGTCCTTGGTTGGTGCTGGATTAGTCCCTTGCTGGTGTCGGGGTCAGCAGTGCCGGGTGCTTGGAGGGGAAGGAAAGGTGGAGCAAAACAATTGTTAAGTCAGTCTCTCCACAGCAACACATAGCAAATGCAGTCATTTTATTTTTATCTCCTGTCTTGCATCATGCATGCGTTTTCACATTAGTTTCTTACCATGTTTCCTGCCCTCACTTTCTTCGCTACTTAGTCGGGAAGACCTGCATTTCGGCAACCTTTTTATTACCTCCCTTTGCAAAAAAGCCTAGAATGAGGGTGAAAATCCATTTCTAACCAAAAAATGTTTATAGATACACTACTGTAATAAATACTTGTCCCTCACCTGATTTAAACCTCTATTAAGCTCATTTTTTGCTGGTTTGCCTATGAAAAACGAAGATAAAAGTGTAATCTCTGCTTGTTTTGTTCTTTTTAATGAAATCAATGAAGTAACTGCTGGCTATTACTGATACACTTGTCCTACGTTCTTTTCTTTTTGTGACGCTGTTCATCTGTTCTTGTGTCATATAATATGAAAAGATATATGGAGGTAATGTTAAGTTGTCATATAATATGAACTGCCGAGAACCAATTGTTCATGAATGTATTTGTGTTAATTTTATAAAGGATTTTAGGCATATTTGGATGCACAGAAAATGCTAAAACCTGAAATTATGTTAAGAATGTGATGGTTTCATTTTAGCTTAGGTATGAATAACACTGCATGAAGGTATTATCGCTTAATCTACAGTAAAAACAGGATCGTAATTTGGAAGCGGGAATTACACGTGGCTAAAGAACCAGAACATATTTTGGCTCCATCCAGCAGCCCTCCCAGTCACTTCAGGTGCTAAAGGAAGGTGCGATCATCTTCAGAGAACTAGTGTTTTTGAAGTAGGCCTTTCTGTTATGTAGTAGGCTGCTCCAAAATAGGTTTTTTTTTTTGTTATTTGGGATATTTTTTCTTTTTACTCACATGGCAATAGAGCATCTCTTTAATGTTCACCTGGTTTAAATGTTTTTATAGTATGCTGACAGTTCTGATAACTACTAAGTTTCTGGGGAGAGCAGTGGCTGTATGGAGCATTTGTTTCTTGATTTAAGTGTGAATAAGACTGGCAATAGCTAAAAATTAGCTGCATCTAAAGCTGCTGAGTGTTTTGGGTGAGGTAAGCTGTTCTTTATTCCTTCTCAGTAGGAATGGCTCCTAAACAGCTAACAAGGGAGTTGGTATTGCTTAAAATACTTTTTTGTTTGTTTGTTTCAGCAAAAGCCAAAGATAGGATAGAGATGAAGATATATATCAACATCTGAGGCTCTGAACTGATGCTAGTTCTCTAAACTTTCTACCTTTTGCAGCCTTAAAAGCAAAGAAAAAAAGAACAGAAAAAAATGAAGTTTTCCACTATTTACTCTGGGGGTTTTGTTTTAGTTATTTATTTTTAATGCATAGCATTCATTCTGGAAATCTGCAGTCCATACAGGGAGAGAAGACACGTTTGAACTGAGCAAGACACAAGGTCTGAGTATGTTGTGTGTAAGCCAGTCAATGTGAATGCTCAGTTAACAAGCTCTTTTAAAATTAAAACTATTGCTAGGTCAGTTGACACGGTGGTTGGTAAACTGAGGTAGGGCAAGCAACAGCTGATTGCTCCTTTGCTGAAAGCAGGAGCTGCTGAGCTTGAAGTGTGTGTAAAAGTCAGCATCCGATCAGAAGTAGTGAATGAATATTTACAGTCACACCGTATGTAATTGGGAGAGGGCTGAGAAGATGCCTGGTTATTACCTCAAAGAGAAGGAAGACAGATTTTTAAGAAAAGACAGTATGGGAAGTTGTGAATGATGCACTTGCTCCTCGGCGACGGAAGCGAACCTGAGTTTAGATGGGATCGAAGCTGTAAGTTTTCAGGGAAGGAGTACCTGGCCTTGTTAAGAAAGGCTTTGTCCCACGTGGGATTATCCATCTCCCAGGGAGCGTGGAGGGAGCACAGCAACTCCCAACCTTCACAGCGTCTTGGCTAGGTCACTGTTAGAAAACTTCTGCATGAAAAGTTTTGAGTTTAGTATTTTTTCTGTCTTGGCTCCCATACAGAAGCCCAATGTTCAGTCTTCTTTGGCCACATTGCTTGAGGATTAGGTAACAAGGGAACCCTTTTGAAGACTTTATAAAAACTTCTGCCTGCTGCTCAGAACAGTCTGGAAAGCTCCTGAAATACAGGTGCAGGGAGCTTGGTGGGGAAAAGACACCTTAAAACTGACAGTGAGAAGTAGAAGCTGTACACACTGGGATCTCTCATACAGTGTCTTTGGATTAACTAACTGCAGGATAAATTATAACAAAAAGCAAACTGGTTAAACCAGGAGTTCCTGTTATTAACATCATAAAAGTATTAAAAATAGAATTCAGAGCAAACAGGATGTCGGGTCATAACTGTGCAGTTTCAGTTGCCTGGTATTCATGCAGTTGACCTTCTGTGCTGAGATCAGAGAGCAGTGAGGAGCCCCGTGACTGTGAATAAAAATCCTGTTTTAATCTGGTCGCATCAACATGGCAGCTCCTGGAAGGACTGGGCTAGCATGTAAGGGTGGTGCGGGGAAATTAATTGGTGCCTCCAGGGAGTATACACAGAGCTTCTGCTCTGGAGGCGACACATCCTTTCTGAAAAGCTGTAATTTTACCTGGAGCAGTCGCCAGTGGAACTACGTATTTTCTTTTTAATAGTAGCATTATAATTTTTTTTTAACTTCTCTGGTATTAAATTTGGAAGTAGGCTGTTTGGAGTACAGAGACTTTATTCCAAGTTCCTGAAGTCATTGTATAAAACGAATTAATAAACCGATTTTTTTGGTAGATGGGCTGTGCTGCCCAGCCGAGAGGATGTAGTGAGCAATCGGTGCATGGTGGGAAGTGTTTCCCATTGACCATTTAGAGTAGAACTATTAAGAAAATTCTTTCTTCGACCCGACAGACAAACGGGCACGCCTGCAGCTTGAAGCCCGGACCAGGCAGCACTGACATTTTAGCGCAGAGCACAATCTGTGTGTGATGGCAGATGAGAGTCAGGCCGGCTCCCAACAGCTGGGGTGCGCGGGGCCGCTCCTGCTGCCCGATGCAAAATGCGTTTTTCTGTCTTCGTGTTGCTGTGGATGTGGTCAGCTGTGCCAACAGCACTTAGCTGAAGTTAACCTTCTGTGCTGTGTGCTTTTCTCTTCTTAAAATTTCTACCGCTTTCAACTGAAGGGCAGACTGCCTTAAGGAGCAAATTCATGGATGTGACAACAGACAAGGTAAAAAGTATCCGAGATACTACTTTAAAGAGTTGATAGCAAATGCTGACATTTTATTGAAAATAGTGGTAGCATGGTTGTATAAAAAGGAGACCTAAGAATGAATATTAAAGGACCTAAAAGGAAGGCTGTCCTTTTTCAGTGTTTGGAAGAAACAGACTGTTTCAAAGTCAGCATATCTCACTATACAAACATCTTTCTTAATGTTCAGATGACTTCTGAGTCATTCGTTTGGTATTATTTTAAGAACTCCTGAAACTGTATTTAGTGTCTGTGAATGTGTATGTAGTTTCTATTAATCAATATTATGAAAAATTGTTTTCCAGATAAGCATACCTTGGTAAATAAATGAAATAATAATAGGATAGAGGCTCAGAATTTCCCCAAATATGCACTGTGGAACAGTTGCATGTCAGCAGTAGACAAGATATGTTTTGGAAAATGAATATGTTGCCACAAATGGATCTTCTGCAGAGAAAAAAAAAAAAGAGTATAGGGGAGTGTTTGAAAGAAAGAGTATCTGTTACTCTGTATTGGTCTGGGTCTCAATTTTGTGATGATTCACTGAGGTTAGTAAAACTCTACATATAGATCTTTATTTTGTGCGACTGCCAAATTCTTAGGTTTTGGTAGTGCCCTACTTTCTTATTTTTCTTCTTCTTCCTTTTAAAGGAGGGTGTTGGCTTACAGCATCAGAAATTCTGTTCCATATCAACATATATATTAATGCCATACTTTAAATAAAAGTTATTTGTAATAGGTATTCCTGTATTATTTCTCAGCTTCTTTTTGCCAAGCCATTTGTTTACTGAACCTTTGAAAAGAGAGATAGAATTTTCAATTAACTGAAGGAATGTATTATACAACATTCAAATACCACACCCAGCCTGCTTAGGAGGACAATACTATTTTTGTACCTACATGCCCTTGAATAGTTAAGGGGCAGGTTTTGGGTTGATGTTGGTTTATAGTGGAAAAATACAAGTCTGAAGCTATTGCTTGAGAGGGCAAAATGTGTAGTTGAAAGCAAAACACTGGAAGAACATACGGTGCAAGAAGGATGGCCTTCTTAAAGAAATGCAGCTATATTAGTCGAACAGGATTGACAAAGAGCCCTAGTTTAAGTTTTTATTTCCTCTCAGACAGGGGGAAGCTTTCTCCAAGATCTTATTTATCTTCTTAAAGAAGACACAGTATATATACACACATACACACACACACACACACACACACACATGTGTATATATATGTGATTTGGCTTTCCTCCCTTCTCCTCCCCCAAAACAAAAAAAGAAGTGTTTTAAGAATTGTGATTGTCAATTTTTAATTGGTTTCATTATAACTTCAGTTAAAAAGACCTGGTTTTCGAAAGAAATTTGATAATACCACCTTTTTGACCTTGTTGGGAAGGTATGATTCATCTCTTTCAAGCCCTTCCTTGGTCCTCTGCAAGAACCATGTCTTTTCCTGTACTGTCTGTGTTTCAGCCAAGTGTCTAGGCTTGAGTAAGACCACACATGCATTTGGGTCTCTGACAACAGAGGATGTGGAATTTAATTCTGCAGAGGTGGGTTGGTCTACAGCAAATGTACTCAACACCCACAGAGGGCTTCCTTCCTCCCGACCTGATGTCCTTGCCAGCTGTCCCTGCTCACTGCCCATCGAGGGGGGTTCGCATGGCCAGCTGTGGGCAGAGCTCCTCTTACAGTCCCACATCTCTTTCTCCAAAGGTACGGTAGAGACGAAACAAGCTTTCTTCAAGGATGTGGGCAGTCATGCAGGATGATCCTGCAGCTCAGATGGCTAATCAAGTGCAGAAGACCAGGTCCCTAGGTGCTCAAGGCTAGGCGGAGGGTGTGGGCAGGGTCTGCATTTCTCCCTTCGGGCTCTGAAGGCATCCAAGAGCCAACCTGTTGTAACCTACTCACGTGGCCCCTTCTGCTGGGAAGCAGCCACGGTAGTTCTCCAGAGGATGCAGCACCATGCAAGCATGGAGGATGTTACAGCTCCTCACCGTGACTAACGCTAAAAGACTGGAGCTGGGAGCTTTTAGATTTTTTTGTTGTTGTTTTTTTGAATCCTCGTGTTACAGATTTCTGTGCTCTGAAGTGATCAGGTCAATAAACTGCATGACTTCATGGAGGAAACTTTAAGATAGATACCAGAAAAAAACATACTTTTTCTGTGTTCTGACCCGTAACTGTCCCTGCTTTCCCTCTTTCTGTCTCCGTTATCTCTTGGAAGTCACAAAACTGAAGCTTTTTATATTTTGTATGTGTATCCACAGGACAATGAAAAGCCACAGGTACTGTGTTTCAGTCAGCAATACACATTATTGATGGTAGGCTTTCATAGAATAGATCATTAGCAGGCACTCCTCCATTGTGGATTGATAGTAACTTGATTATATTTTAATGGGCCACTTGTCCTGATTTAAGCTCCTTTTGTTTAAATGTCACTAGGTACTTGTTTTTAAAATAGGGCCTTTATGAAAAGATGAAAAAGACAGTACATAAAATCATAAAACCTAATCTCACTCAAGATTCAACAAATTCTGGTTTTTGAGTCAGAAGCTCAGTCTTCACTTTTCATCTTTGTACCAGGACCCTACACATAGGAGCACAAAGCAGAGGCTGTTGCATACTTTTCTGTGGAGGAGTGTGCATGAGAGTAAAAGCAGCTTTTTTAGCCCAAGCCTTACTTTGGCTTTCTGTCATGTCTGTCCATCAGTCATGATGGAGAAGACCTGTCTGTTTGAATGAAGTGGTTTTGTTTAGTCCTATGTCACATTTTAGCTTCAGTGATTCCATGCTTTATAACTGATGCAAAGGAGCTACTTTGTCTATATTAGAATACAGTATTCCATGTAACAAAATTCACTTGTACTCTTTCAATAAATGTATATTAGTTTAAAGCAAATGTCACTGTGTACATTTTCTCTTATGAAACTGTGAACTAGTGTAAACTTTGTGTAACATAAAGAGTGCAATGGCACTCTACTGGGTGTAAAACAATATAGAACTTGGTGCTCTACATCAGCTTACAGAAAAGCTTAATAGTTTTGTGATTGTTTTGGTTCACCTACATAAATGCTTATACTGTCATATTTTGGCAGTTGCATGACAAATAATTGTCTATTTTAAAAGGTCATGGAAGAGTAATTTAAATGTTCAGATACATTAGCTATTTTAAAATTTTTTCATTCTCCCTCTTTTCAGTGTATTGAGAAGTTCAGTTGCATAAATAGGGAAGTGATTGAGGTCCTCAGTAATCTGCTGTAGGCTCAGTGTTTGTGCCTTTCAAATTCCAGTGGCTAGGCTTAAGCAATGTAAATCGTTCTGAGATCCGTACAGCATGTATAGATAGAATGTCTCTCCCCGGGAGTTTCTGGATCTTCTTCCACAATGCAGAAACACCAGGTCAGGTAGCACTATTAGAAAGACCAGTTTAGAGAGATTAGTGTAGGATAACACATGATGGTCTGTCCAGCCACATTACAGCAGTATGGCTGTAGGAGTAGGTGCGCCTAGTGACTTGGATTGCTTCTCTTAGTTCTTCACAGAAGAAATGGTCAGTACTTTGCTGTCATAGAAAAGCACTGAGTGTTTCACATCTGTAACAGTGGAGAAAAAAAAATGATAACTACAAAGGTTTGGGCCAGTGTGTGCCATATCAGATATATGTGTGCCAGATATGCATGCTTCTGGAAGAGTGTTTCTGCTCAGTGGCCTGCACAAGATGTTCTTTAGTTGAGCCGGCTTTAGATGGGCTTCTACGAAAGATGGAGATTACAATTTAGACAAATCATGACTCCTTCTTAACAATTCTTCCATATCATCTGCCTTTCCTGTTTTGTAGCAAGTTGTCTCCTGCTGACTGTTGCTGAAACAGTGGCTCCAAATTTTTCTGCTGTTGTGTTTGTTTTGCCATAGCCGTTGTTACTTACACTGAAGGAACTTTCCTGGGCATTCTGGAGGTTCCCCTGGACTTCACCTTTTCCAGATGAAGCAGTGTAGCTCTGTGTTAGCTCTGGAGGGACACCTATGGATCTTCCTCATCCTTAGCTGGATGATGGTCCTCAGTGATGGAGGTGGCTCTGTAATGTCCTGTGAGGCTTCCCTTACGAAGTGGAGGAGTTCTGTGTTTGGCCTCGCAGATCCCCTCTGGAAATATCTGTGTTCACTGATGGTTCCCTGCTGGCCATCAGTCAATACATTTTACCCAACTCTTACAGAATGAAATCGGATTCATCTAAAAGGACCTACTTCCTGCAAAATTGTAATGCACACTGGCATTGGTAATACTGTTTGGTTTTTTTTCTGAACTAGTAGAATCCTATTTATGTATTACTAGTTGCTAGGTTTGGGGTTTTTTTTTGTTTGTTTTTACTTCCTATTTGAAAAGTTTGCATTAGTTCAATAGCATTCCTGTTATTCTGCTGTGCTTACTCGATTTATCTTCTTCCAAGCTTCTGAATACCAACTGGCAAATAATTTTCACATTCTGTATTCCTCTTCTGTGCATGCACAATGCACAATGCAGGATGTCAAGGCATGATCTTACAGCTGGTGAAGTTGCTGGCTGTGTTCAGGTTGGGCTGGATTCTTCAGCCTTAAGATCCTCCAAGGTGTAAAACTGCGAATGCGTCATTTGACTTCAGAAGTCACACTAGGTTTTTCTGTCCTTTCTGCTGAAGTCCACGCACTGGCCTACCTCATGCTTCTGCAGCACTGCCACCAGACAAGAGATTAGATCTGAAAATTGAGTCTTCCAACATTACTTAACTTTGAGTGGCAACCACAAGCTCACACTGAGTGTTTTATCTAAATTACATAAGTCATTCTTTCTTCCCCCTTGCCCTAAATTGTTTCCTACAATGATATATTTGCTTCAAGGACATTCCCATCTGATTTCAGAGAAGAGGAAGAAAGCTGATCAGCTCCCAGGAAATTCCTTTGGTAACTGCAGGGGCTGGACTTGTGATACTGTGGTATTAATAGTTGCTGTTCACAAATTTTATGGATGTTGTCTTTCACCTCCTAAAAGGATCGAATATTATTTTAGTCTTGTTTCCTATCATGTCCGCTCACATAAAGCTAATTTCAATGCATGTGTGTTTATCTGTATGTTTTCTCTAGTAACCTGGCTTATTTAAATAATGTATGACAGAAAGACAGATGTCAAAGACAACTAGTACATTAAACACTAGCCAGATAGAGGAAGGCGACTCAGGAAATAATACCTTTGAAAGAGAGCTTGTGATTTGTTAGACACAAGGAATCTCTCTGTAGAAAGGCCCTAGAAGTACCTGAATAAACTTCACGTGAGTTTATAGTCAACCACAGGACACACATCCAGGGGCAACCTTGACTTAATGGATTCTTATGCTTCTGAAACACAGTTTTGCTGCACAATGCTCCTTTGTGATGAGGCAAAGCTGTTGCTCATGCAGCTTTATTATTCTCCTACAGTAGTGTCAAAGGGACAGGTAGGATGTTGGTGGCACCCACAACATGGAATCAGGATGTGCAGGTCTGTTTCTCCTTTTGATCCTGATGAACCGAATTATGCAAACTATTTCATTTTGGATTTTTTACAAAGGATTCAACATGATAATTGTGTTCAGTACAGATGTCTGCAATACCTATTTCAATGGGTGTCACAGAGAACGCACAGTGTGGTGATTCCCAGTGCATGATCTGTAGACCTCTATTCCTCAGTGGTCTGTTTGGCCATGCATCACTGGTTTTATCTTCCATCTTTAAAGTCTCACTATCTGTCCTTTCCTGTACGTGTAGCAGTTTTTCAGGAATGATACACATAACACAAAAATAAAGAACTTAAAAAAAAAGATTGTTCAAAACTGCTTCTTGTTGTTGCTGCTGTTTGTATTGCACCAGTGCCTTATGTAGTGTGGAGTTACTACGTGTACAGCTGTATAAGGGGAAAATACAGTTTTGTTTGTTGTGATGTTAGCAACTCAATGCTCTTGTTTCACTGCAGAGTGTTTCATGAACAAGACTTCCTGACTACATATTTTGCTTTCTGATACCCTCAAAAGTGTATTCAAGTCTGGGGGTTTTGTCTTCTGTTTTCTTGAACGTTAACTTATACTGAATGTGGATCCATTTAGACAGAATCAGTGGTAAGCTTCACCCAGGTTGTCCAGTCATTATTGAACTCACACCACTCCAAAACTGGATTAAGACTCCTGAACCAATTTCGAAGCACACTGCTTGGCCTCTCCTACAGAGTGCATGTGAATAATATTATTAGCTAGACAGAAGTATTTTCAGACTGTCTTACACACTAATGTAAAACACAGGTGGAAACGCTTCTCAGCTTATGTACTGTGACTTTTCTCATAGTCTAGTAGTTCACGGTCATCAATTAAAAGTGCTGTGTGCATGTCATTAGTTCAGATGAATTATACTTCGGTAATGAAAAAGAATCAATTTCTTTAACTTACACAAACTAACACAAATCCATTTAATTTTCAATTTATTCTTGATTCATCTGGTTTGCTGCTCAGTGGCTAAAAATGCTGTGACAAGTGTAGCTTGTTTTACTTAGTTTCCTCTTTGGGGAAAACCTAATGAGGCAGGGCTTTTTACTACATTAATCTTACTAAATTTTAGCAGTCATCTGTTTACCTGCCATGAACTTTGGCATATGATAGAGAAGAGGAAGAGACAGAGCCAAGCTAATATTCTTAGTGACTTTAGGTAAAACTGCCAGCCCATCATAGCAGAAACCTAGAAATCTTGCATCATCTGTGTGGATGGAGCAAATGCCAAACTCTCTGGTTCCACCTGAAACAAGAGTGGCTTGTGAAGCTGGTTCTGTTTGATGTTGTGCACAACCTTAAAGGACAGAAAAATCTTCATTTTCATGCTTGGTAACTGCATTAACTCTGTTTTAGGAATTTTAGTGTGCTGATAAACATCCTTCTCTGGCATCACATGTATGAGGAAGAAAACATTCTTTTTCTCTAAGTATTTTGTTGTAGGCTACGTATGGGTGGTAGGTGCCTACATGCATCCCAGCTCGCAAAGTTTTTATGCTCCGTTTTCCAGAGGCCCATCTCTGGCTGTCATGCGTTGTTGCAGCTCTCAGAAGAGTAGATCAGTGACCACTTAACTCAGTTGAGATTCTTCAGTTTTCTTCCACCCCCACCTCTCCATTATTTTCCAAGTTTCCTTACAGAACTCAGAGAAAGCTGGGGCTTGATTAGCTTCCCCCAGCCCTCACTGTGGTTTTCCATGGCATGAACTATTAAACTCATTAATCTGGTAGCAGAGAATGGGAAAAAACAAGATCAGAAGGAAGATGGTTTGCCTGTTCTTATCCAAAGCTTTCATTCTCTGACGCTCTGATAGGCACAGGGAACTGAACAAAGATCTGGGGCTTGCTGTCACCGTCTGGCCCTATGCTTGGGCCTCTGTTGGCCCTTTGGTTCTCTGTCTTTTTTGTCTGTGTCTTTTTCTCAGCTTAGTGGGAGAGCTGTACTAATATCCTTCTCCCTTGTAAAATGCACATAAGATGTGAAGAATGACTGCTTTAAATCAATCCTTACATTTATCACAGAAGCACCCTGTAGTTATGTCAGCTGGCAGATTCTCAGTGCAGTATGTTCTGTTGCTTTGGAGGCCAACAGGTCATGCAAAGATGGTGATCTTTGTTGTTCGTATTTTCCACCTAGTGTCCAGTATCAACTGTCTTCAACTGATGAAGGTGAGTCTTTCAGAGACTGAGCTCACCTTTCTAAATTCAGTGGGCAGGGGAAGATTACTCTCTTTCTTGCAGATGAGGGAATACAGGAATGCAGGGAGAACTGGTAATGCTTTGTGCTCTTGTACAAAGTAGTTGCATTTCTTGTAGAGCTGTTGCAGTAGTGGTGCAATACATCTCATGTTGGAAGGTTTCCTGCTTTGACTGTGTAGTTCGGCGGTATTTCGAATGTCAGCAAGAATGATGTGTAACATCTTCTTAAAGTAAAATACATCGAGGAAAAATAAATCTTGAACCTAAATTTTAAAATAATTACATACATTTACTTATTCCTGTTGAATCTGATTAAGTGACTCTCGCAAGGATAGAGTTTGATCTCTGGAAGGGATTGTGAGACAAGCCTGAACTATCTAGCTGAGAGAACCATGGGGTAGATGCAGAGTGTAGCAAATAGCTTTATACTTGGTGTTTATAAAATGCTATGATCAGACATTAATTTGTGGTTTTCAAAGTGAGACTGCGCCGGTGTGTTTGCTGTTGAGAACTACATGCCCTTCCTCACTCTGCTTTGCTGAGCAGCTCTGAAAAGTCGTATTGATTTGATCTGATAGTTGTTTTTCTTTTTTTTTTTCTTTGAAGTAATGCACCTGATATGAAGGAATCTGTCTTGTGTGAAATTCTTCTTGATTTCACAGTGAAACCGTGTCACTCAAAATATAAGTTTTAGGATAGGAGGTGTTGATATAGTCCATCCTTTTTTGAAAAATCTCAGCAGGAAAAATGAAATGTTACAGTGTCTACTGAGACTTTATGACACACACACTTGTACAATGAACCCAGTTCACTGTGTCTTAAGTATGTTAGTTTTTTTAAATTGATGCCAGATTTATAACGGGTATTACAGATGTGTACTGGGTAACATTGCTCACCCTGACAGCAGTAGCAGTGGTGGCAATGCCTCCCTTTTGTTTTCAGGTAATCCAAAGTCATGTGCTGAGCATCTGTACAGTATTCTTAATTCCCATATTGGTAGGAGCTGAAGGCAATATAGAACTGAGCGTATAGAGTACCTCAATACAGGATAAAATCTGCCAGTGTGAAAAAGTAGTTTCCTAAGAAGAAAGAGAAGGCAGAAAATACAGATGTCCATTGATTTATTAATAGACAGTACTTTAAAAAAGTGTCTGTTGTATCCATTTTCCAAGGAACACTGATTTCAGCTCTGGAAGGGATTGGAGGATTAGGTAAAATAAAGTACAGCCCGAGCATTTTAACACAGAAAATCGATCATTTCAGAAAGACAGGTAAATATTCAGATATACTCAATGTTCACATCATCTCTTAAGCTCAGGCACGTAATACCTTGAATAAAATGTGGTGCTTAGAAGTTGCATGATCTTGTCATTATGCCTTTATCCCTCTTGCAAAGAACAGTCACTGTTATTTTTATTTCCTTTCACGATTCTTTGTCTTCCCTGGCAGCTTTTTTGGCATCTATGCTAACTCTTTATTTGCTTTGTGTAGAGATCTAGAATCTGAGTCAAAATTCTGTGCTATGGTCAGAAGGTTAACTGATGTATTTAGACAATAATAACTATTTTAGCCCAAAACAGTGCTTTAGTTGCATACCAACACTTGATAGTCCAGTTGCAAGATCACTGTGTCTTTGATGCTCAGCAGGAAAAACTAACTTCAGACATCTTGTGATAGAATTTGGCATATGCTTAGCGTAACCGCATCACTGCACCACGTGTAAATGGATGTCAACAATGTCCACCCTTTAAGCTGGGACATAAATTAAACTCTTCATAATTCACATGGTAGGGGGGATGTAAAGCAGTAGTATGGTGCTACTCTGCTTGATTATGGTCAACATATGTTTTGAGCAGTAAAGCTTGGAGCTTTGTAGAGAAAATGCCCAAACTTTTGCTAAACAAGTTGTTTTAGGACTGGTGATCTTAGACAGAACTTACTGGGTAGAGTGGGTGGGTAGGAATGACAATATTTTCCTTTTTCCTTTGTTTTTTCTTTTTCCTTTCCCTTTTTCACAACTGTTAATCTACCTCTAATAGTGCACTTCAATCTTAATGTCAGAGCACTGGTTATTGCAGCACGTAGGATCTGTACTGAAGCAGTGAGTGCAGTCCTGATCAAAGGCTGTTCAACAGGTTATGCTAATTTACTCATTTTTGGTGTACTTTTCTGCCATGACAAAACCTACCAGATCCTCTGTGAAATGAGGAGTCAGTAAGTAGTGATGCCATCCAGAAATGGATCCTAATTGTAGGTGAACCATTTGTAAGCCTTGTTCTTGAGATGATATGGTGTGAGGATGAAGGGAAAAGATGTAGTTTAATTACTGATCACTTTCCAAGTATAACTCTAGAATTTTTTAAAAAATGCCTAAGGTTTTATATTTTAATTGTTCATGTGAGAATAGATACTGCATTTTCATGGCTTGTGTTCATTTGCCTCATAGGCTGAACAGCACCATACTACCTGCTGTGTTCTATGGTCGTTTCTTTCCCCTATGTAATATGTTATGGTTTGGCTAGTGTGTATTATTTCAAACCTCTTTTTGCTTAGGGAATGTCTGTAAAACAGAGTGTGGAAAGTGTGCTTTGAATACCAGCATATTCAGAATTAAGCACTGGAAAAAATCTCCTCTCCAGAGCTTGACTGTTAAGCAGTGTTTCTTAGTTCCAGCTGTGTTTTGATGTCAAAGCATGAAGACGTATTCCTGAATTATTTGTTTTATGATCTCTATGCTATTGACACAAAATGAAGTTTTATGTCAATTACCCTAGTATCAGCAATGACTTTAGAAAACAACGTCCAATTTATTCCATACTTCAGAGTTCTCTTGCTCCAAATGTAGGAGCCCCCTCAGTTTGGTGTCTTTCCCTTCTTTCAGAAAGAAATAACAAATTATTCTTTCTTCTGTATCTTTCGGTGTTGTTTGGACTGATGGAAACCACCAGGATTTTCCCAGTCTGTTGTTACTGTATTAATGGAGACGGTTTTTGTGCTGAAGCTGATCGTGCTGAAACCTGAGGATAGAATCATTTCAGTTGGAAGAGACTCTTAGGATCATTGAGTCCAACCATAACATGACCTAACTCTAGCACAAAACGATGTCCCTAAGAACCTCATCTAAACACCTTTTAAACACCTCCAGGGATGGTGACTCCACCACTTCCCTGGGCAGCCTTTTCCAATGCCTGACAACCCTTTCTGCAAAGAATTTTTTCCTAATATACAATCTAAAGCTCCACTGGCACAACTTGAGGACATTTCTTTTGTCCTATCACTTGCTCCTTGGGTGAAAAAGACCAACACCTTCCATGGTACAACCTCCTTTCAGGTAGTTGTAGAGAGTCATAAGGTTTCCCCTCAGCCTCCTTTTCTCCAGCCTAAACAGCCCCAGTTCCCTCAACCGCTCCTCATAAGATTTGTGCTCCAGGCCCCTCAACAGCTTTGTTGCCCTTCTCTGAACTCTCTCTGGCACCTCAATGTCTTTCTTGTAGTGGAGGGCCCAAACCTGAACACAGGATTCAAGGTGCGGCCTCACCAGTGCTGAGTACAGGAGCACGACTGCTTCCCTAGTCCTGCTGACCACACTAGTTCTGATACAAGCCAACGTGCTGTTGATGTTCTTGGCCACCTGGGCACACTGCTGGCTCATGTTCAGCCGGCTGTCAGTCAACACCCCCAGATCGTTTTCCACCAGGCAGATTTCCAGCCACTCTTCCCCCAGCCTGTAGTGCTGCCTGAGGTTGTTGTGACCCAAGTGCAGGACCCGGCACTTGGCCTTGTTGAACTTCATAAAACTGGCCTCAGCCCAAAGATCCAGCCAGTCCAGACCCCTCTGTATGGCCTTCCTACCCTTCAGCAGATCAACACTCCAACCTGTCTTCGTGTCATCTGCAAACTTACTAAGGGTGCACTTGATCCCCTCATCCAGATCATTGATAAAGAGATTAAACAGAACTGACCCAAATACTGAGCCCTGGGGAACACCACTCATGACTGGCCTCCAGCTGGATTTGGCTCCGTTCACTACAACTCTTTGGGCTTGGCCATCCAGACAGTTCTTTATCCATCGCAGAGTACACCCATCCAGGCCGTGAGCTGCCAGCTTCTCCAGGAGAATACTGTGGGATACAATGTCAAAGGCTTTACTGAAGTCTAAGTACACAAGAAGTCTAACTTGTTCTCTACCTTCTTCAGCTGACACTGTTAAGTATGTAATTGTGACTATTCCAGGGCCAGGTAAATGGAACTTTGATAAAATGTCTTTCTGCTTGAAATAGGGCTTTGGTTTTGATGTTGATGGGGCAGGGTATCGCATCTGAAATTCCACCTCATGAAAAGAGAGGTGGCCCAAGAGAACTGGCAGTGGAACCTCTTGCATCTGGAGTGGTTGTTTGGTTCCAGGTTGATGCCAGAAAGTACCATCTCTTTGTTCTTCAGTGTCCCTTGTTAAACGAGCTTTATGGACACTTGCCTGCATCAATATAGTGCCTGGATTGTGCAAAGCTGTTGACTAAAACAGACTTGTTTTTGCTGCTGTGTCCTGTTGAGAGTGTGATGAGAGGAGACCATGGTTTACTTTGTGCATTAATCTTCTTTTTCTAGTTTCAAAGCCTGAAATTGGTATAAACTTAGAACTTGCTGATTTTTGTGCTCCACCTTATCTGAGACATCATGTCTAAGCAGTGTTTTGCTGTAAAACTGAAAAGTTGTCAAGAGGGCCCTTCTGGTTTGCTAGGTAGTTGGGTACAGTAACTTTGAATACTGTCATCATGTTTTGTTCTAGAAACAAAGAGCAGGGGACTCTATTTATCAGCTTTCAAAAAATACTAGCTTCCTATTATGCAAAAATGTTAATTCTTTATTTCTAAATAATTTAAAGTTCATCAGCGTTTTTCCTTAACTCCTGGTCCTTTACACACATTGTAAATCATGCATCGAAACAAAATTCCTGCTGTGTTTCAGTTGCATTAGCAGAAACTAATTTTTAAGTGAAACCAGCTGTTACATGGGATGCAAACTCCACCGTGTACTGGGATCCTTTTTAGAAGGCAAGGAGACAGCATTTATAGCAGACACTGCTGTGGAGTTGGTCCTTGTGCCCAGCCAGAACGTCCAGAGCTTGATGATCTTCTGATTGTATGATTGTCACCTAGAGGTGGCAGCATAATTGGAAGATGTAACTCTCTGTGCATTTGTGTAGGCCTTATGCTATGGAAAGTTCTCCCATCAGGAGGTGGCTGCAGCATCAAGTGAATATTATTGTTCTTTTATATGTATTTAGACTGGCCGGTATGAACATACACATTACTTCTGCATTATTTTGTGTCAAAGTGCCAGTTGCAGTGGGCTGGACCCCTGATTTTTTTTTTTTTTTTTTTTTCTGATTCAAACAAATAGTAGTTGCTGTTAGCAACTGAATGATAAAACTGAATTTAGGAAGAATTGTAAGGTTTCCATAGCTTCAAAGTTTTATTGGAAGATGAGCAGCTTGCAGTATTTCTCCTCCTCTCTCCCTACCATGTAATCCTCAGGCTACAATCTCTTTCTGGCCACCTTCGAGATGCATTAAAAATTGTGGTTCTAGTTTGTAACCGGGGTTTATTTAAGGAAAAGTAAAGGAGAGGCATAATTGCCTTCTGGGGATTTTTGTGTAACGTATCTTTGTTTCTCCTCTTTTCCTTGAAGCTTCTCAATAAGTCTTTTGAGTGCTGTGGTAAGGTCAGGAGGCAACCTAGAAATAGATCAAGTCATGGAGAGACATTCCTGAGTATTTAGAAATATCTCATTTGCTCCTTATTTGCTTATATTTTTAAACTTCATTTGTTAAAGTCGTGGGATGTTGTCATCAAATGAAATATAAAGGTTGCAGCCACTTCAGACTTTGATGTGTGGGCATTCCTGAAGTAATGTTTCTCAGTCATTGTGAGACTGCTGTGCTAAGGAGTACATTTCTATTTTAGAATTTGAAACAAGTATCATTAATTTCAACATCGTATGTATTTCACTAAAAGTAAGTAATAACACATAGAGTATTCTTAATATGTTGCAAAATAAATGAATACTACTACAGTTATTTTTTTTCCTTATTTCAGATTAAAACTGTTAGGTATTTCAGGATCGGGCTTTTTTTCCCAACCTAACACCCATGTAACAAATAACATTTCTGTGCTGTTAACAACTGCTCATCATATTTAGATGTATCAATTCATTTCTGAACCTACAATCCCTTAAATAACTACTTCTGCTAAATGTGCCATGGGTTTTGAGGGCATAGCTGAATAATGTAGTTTTAATAGTTTGTATTTGACCAGAGGTACTATTTCTTGTAACTTGAGTGATTTTCTAAATGTAGCTTTTGTTTGGTTATCTTTACACAGAGATAACAGAGACTTATGCACAACCATGTTCAGTGGTGGCATGAAAGGACCATGGAAGGGGTTGGCCACTTCTAAAGAACTTGCTCTGATGTTGTGTGCTGCATGATCATAACTCATGTACACGGTGCAGAAGTGACAGGAAGGGCAACCGAGTCTCAGCTGACACCAACAGGGGCTTCGTTTCACATATTCTGGAGTAACTTGGTTGCTAAATTAATACCTACTTCTCTGGCTGCTGCTTCACGGGAGAATTGCAATCAGAGAACTAATCCAAAAAAAGATGCTTTTGAGCCCATTTTCAGCAAGTTAATGTGGCCATACCATGCTGACAGTGCTTTCTATTTCTGCTGAATAGCCTGCCACAACAAAAGGGAGCTAGAACAGAGTAGTCAGTGAGCCATCCAGGAGACACAAAAAGCCCTTAGATCCCAGCCCTGTAATGGGCATGCATTAAACATAATTTTTATAGAAATTATTTTATTTTATTTTATTTTATTTTATTTTATTTTATTTATTTTATTTTTTCTAAGAGAACACTCTAAGGATCTCATAATCTAGAAACATACAGATGCATGGTTCTTTCAACGCTTAGGACAGCAACTGTTCCTTCCAAAGTGTATACCTTTAATCTTTGGTTATACTACATAACTTGGAGTTATAAATGCAGTACTAAGTTTCAACCTCATATGGTCCTTTGGGCGAGAGTGTCCTTGCTACTTAGGCTTGACTCTATTTGCTACCACCTTGTGTCATAGCAGCCTTATTGAACACTGGGTACTTATTTGTGTGTCTGTCAGACCAAGCCAGAGTGAGCAGGAGCAGCCGCAGGCTTTAATTTCTCCTGTGATCCAGTGGCACTTAGCTTTGGTTTTAAATTTATAGTTAGGACTGACACTGCCTAAAATGTCAATACAGGGGACCACAGGCCTGCACCAGCTCTCCTGGGAGCAGGCTCCCAAGAGCAGAAACCATTCAGATCTCCAGAATAATGTAGTACACAAAAAATATCTTAGATAGGTTTGCATTTTGCAAAAGGTTTCTGCAGCTCCTTGTTGTCTTTGAAATAAATTGCTTTTACTGTGACATTAAGCAACATGTCTGTGCTTTCCTTTGAGCAAATGTTGGGATTAGCAGGGTTTACTTTCCAGAGAAGGAAACTTCTGTTTGCTTCAGGTGTTACGAACCCTGGTAGAACTCTGATGTTGAGAAAAAGCTGTGGCTGTAGAAGTAGTAGTCTGATTTTATAGGCACAGCATGTAATGTCACCCTGGTGGGGCTGCCTTTGTCTGCGTCCTTTCATTTTGTCTGTATTTTGGACTGACCACAAACGTTGCTTTTACAGTCATGGCCACATGAATGATGTGAAAGCCAATGTGGTTGTCATGGGATTAAATTGCACACTGAGATTAGTGATGAATGATATCTGGATGTGTCACTTGCAAATAAAGTTACTTCTCTGAAAATAAACTTGAAAGCATAGAGAATATCATGTTTTTACCTACTAACATGAATTTGGATAGCTGTCTTAATCAGAGATCAGAAAGTGTTGGGGTTGGGGGTCACACTGGAAACCGTCGTAGAATGCTGCTGTGAAAACGGTGTCCAGTTCTGTCTCGTTGAGCATGTTTTTGGGCTAATAAGATGATCTGCACCAAGACCAACATTCGCTTTCCTTGATAAAGGAAAAGAATGTACTCTTTCCAGGAAGGCACTGGTTGAAAATACACCTGGATATTTTATTTACTATGTAATTTCACTTGCAAAATGAATGAATATATTCTCTGATTTTTCAGACATTAGGTAATAATATCTTTTCTTGTTTATTTGGGGGGTTTAAAGGTGTAATATACAGTGAGATGTCAAGTTTTATGGAAATTTTAATTTTTTATTTCTAGGAGTGCAGCCAGCTTCATCTTACAGTATTTCCTGAACTGTGTGTTGAATTTTTATTTTAAAGAGAAAGCTGTAAAGAAAATGAGGTGACAGGGTTGCTCGCTGTTCATAGATAGCAGCCTGTGAGTTTAAATGAAAAATCAGCAGAGAGAATCTTGTCATGAGTTAGGAATAGCAAGCAATTCAGCTTAAGATGTTGGTTGTGGTGACGATCCTTGGGCATTCCTATGGCTGTTAGCATCACAGTGATGACTGGAAGTTTTGGGGTGTTTTTGTGGTGGTTTTGTTTGGTTGGTTGTGGGGTTGATTTGTTTGGTTGGTTTGTGGTTTCGTTTGGTTTTGTTTGGATTTTGTTGTTTTTGTTTGTGCGTGCGTGATGGTGTTGTTTTTTTGTTTTTTAAAGTGCCAACAATGCTAGCCACACCATTAATTTTTGCATAAGGACAAGCATCTCCTTTTATTATGCTAGCAGTCTTATCTGCTTTGGGTTATCTCGCTATAGCTGCCCTCATATGTAAAGCAGGAATGACACACAAAGAAGAACAGACTTGACCCTCGAAACTGAGTTCTTCATCTAATTAGACATCCTTCGAAGAGTGATTTTGGCTGTCTTTTTTGTTTGTTTGTTGTGTTTTGATTTGGTTGTTTCTATTAACCTTTGAGTTTAAAAGAGACAGTGGAACAAAGTCCCAGAATTACAAGAGTTCACAGAGAGTTAGGTGTGTTGATTTCCTAAGTGACTTGATGTAGTCCTCCATGTCATTATGGAAGAGCTGTATTGAAGAATTGCCTTTAATCAAAAACTACTTTGCAAATCTCTGAAAAACGATAGGAGACTTCAGTTTGTGCTTCATAGATTGTTACCTATTTTGACTTGGTTGACCATAGTTTTTGTCCTGCCCACTGTTGCTGAAAAAATGACATCTTCAATGCACAGGATTAATTACCAAGCACAACTTTTTAGGCTAAAAAGTAGTCCTGGACTGAAAGCAGTAGTATTAATTTACTACTACTACTACTACTACTACTACTACTAATACTAATAGTACTAGAAAGCAGAGAATAGTGGGAAATTGGATCATATCAGACTTCTCAATGTTGGGGTGCATTAATGACGAAGTCATTGCAGGGAATCTGCTGGAAATTTTCTTGCAGCTGGTAATTTAGCACGTATGAAGATCAGAGTTCTGCTTTTCAGTCCCTAGGCAATCTATAAAAGTCCAAAAACTGAATGTAGTGGGATAACAGTGTAATAGTATAAATCCCCTGTGTAATGGTAGCTAAAGCAAACAAATTTTCAGCATAACCTGACTGCGTAGCAGATGTGGCTGTTGAACTAGGAGCTGTAGTCGTGAGCCACTGGGTACTTCATCTTTCTGTAGCAGTGTTCAGGAACAGCTAAATTAATTTCAGCTTCCTGAGTGGAAACAAAATCATGCTTAAATCAGATTAGCAGGAGCCTGCAATGAGAGTTCCTATTGCAAATGTCTATTGCAAACAGACATTTATCTTAAATTACTGTTTCAAAGAGAGATTATTATTTTTTAATTGTATTTAGCTCCCTTGAACAGTGTCATACTGAGAGAGCTGCCATCTGAAGGACTGTGTCCAGGGAACAGATGCATCGTGGACGGGAGCGATGCCGGGTTCTGACACGTGCTGGTACGCAGATCCGTAAGGACCACCTACAGCGAGAGAGGGTGTAATTCAATTTCCACACTCACTCAATCCCCATGTCCATCAAGGTTGCAGTTGTGAGGGCAGCTTTTGTGATACAGATGGGTTTTTTAGTACAGGCTAAACAGAGGCAACTAAGCTCATTTCATCAAGCTGTCTTTGTTTTGTTTTTAATGTTGCATTTCTTCATGAAGGAAGTTTATCTAGAAAAGAGCATTTAAGCTCCACTATAAATGTTTAAGCCTCTCTTTTCCATTTGGTAAATCTTTTTTTGCATACAGGACCATATGCCAAAAGTACATTCATCCTTTTACAAAGTTGGAAGTACACAGACACCGTGGACATATTTCCTGTAGCTTAGAAGCCAAGATTCCCAGAGCTTACAGGGGGTTTGTGAATGCCTAAGACTGACTTAGCTGATAATTCCAATGAGGAATGGTAGAAAAATAGGAGAAAAATATTCCATTATGTATGAACAAAAACATTGGAAGTATGCCTTTGTAAAAGTGTCAGGATTTGCTTCATAGGGTGTGTGTAAATCAAAAGCCCTCATTTTCTCATGCAATAAATTATTGTAAAAATGAATTCAATTTTGTTTTTATAGCTGAGATATAAATTTTAAGACTTCCATCCAGGGCCTTTCAAAGTTCTTGTTTTCACTGTTTGCTTATGTGAATCCGACTGTTTCCAGTTGCAAAAGCTGAGGCTTAGCTTTTGTCTAGTTGCCAACGTGGCCACAAATTGGTTTCATAAAGTATTTAGAGTCATCTAAAGTCAACTTGCTAGAACAAACCTTTGGACAGATCTCCAGTGGCCAAGGCATGTGTCAGAAAATGCCTTGATAATGCACACTTCTTATGCATTGTTTATGTGTTTTCTTGGTTTAGATCCTATAGTAGCCTCCTGCTAGTTTCTAAAACCTTCTATGTTGAGTTGAAAAATACACCTGTACTGAATTTCATAATTTTATAAACGTGTAAGTTAGAATTATTTTATACTGCTCTACATACACATATTACTTTGAAACCTTTATTTTCCTGTATTAAATTAATTTGACCCAAACCAATATATATGATATTCCTCAATAAGATTGGACACAGTGTGCAAATGTCGTCAATAATAAAAGCCGTGGACAAGGTGGTCAGGAGAATGTTATGTGTTGACTTCAACCTCTGCTAGAGTTGGGCAAGGCTGCTGCCTTCAGCACTTTGTTTTATGTTACACTCTTTAATGTTCACATGTTTCGGCTTTGCACTGAAAGTTTAAAGCTAACCAAAGAATACAAAATAATAAGAAATTTAAATGATCATAGTGTGTGTATGTTAAGATGATTACTCAGAAGGTTCTGTGTGCCCCACCCTACAATCCTGATGCAGATGAGTTTCACTGAAATCTATGGGAATTCTGTCTCAACAAGTACTGCTGCAAAATCAAGTTTGCTATGCCTTAAATGCCCAACATGTAAATCTGATGCAAAGCAGTTTTAACTCAGATTTCCTAGTTTCTATGAAGTGCATACAGGTCTCTTTTCGAGCAGTAGATAGCCTGTGTAGCAGAATGAAAAATAAAGTATTAATGTCCACTACATAAATGTGTTTGATTTTAGTATTGTCAGAAATAATGTGTCCTCTTTTTTGTTATTTTTGGGGTTCTTTAACAGTACTGTTACAAGATGGTTCTCGCAGATCTTTTTCAAAAGTTTTAGCCTTAAGTCAGTTCAGTCAGATCTGTTCTGTCAGCATTCATAAACTGTTGCCAGTGTCCATTCAGTGTATTATGTTTTGATTGTTGTCCTGCTTGTTTTAAAGGGTTTGTATGAAATTTATATTTTTCCTATTCATGGCATATTATTGTATGCACACCTGTCAGAAGAGTAGTGCAAAACTATATCTGTGCTTTATGTCAGGAGCTACTAATTTGCTCTGCAAAGCACAGTATTCTTTACAAGTTGTGATGAAGGTGCCAATGTGCAAAAATGTATGTAACATTTATCTGAACAGTAATTTCTCTCCTTGCTCCATTCAAGTTGTAATAAAATTTATATTTAAAAATGTCCTGCAGGTTAGTTATTCAAAACATTTGCTGATTTGTATATTTGTGGAAAATCAATTTATAGTTACTCAGAGTAGCACTTTTTTCACCGTAGCAGACTAGCAGGAACAACTAATACATGACCAAGCTCTCTTGTGCTAAACTAAAATGCCTGTGATAGTTACCTAATATGTTTATTGAAGTATCATATTATATAATTTAATTATGAAAATATATGTGGCAAGTTAATATAGCTGGAAAATTAACATTCAATTTAATGTGGACAAATAGAGATCCTTGATTCAAGGCTGTTGTCTCTATGCTTGACTTTCCTTCTAGTATTCTTTCTCTTTTACTTTTCATTGAATAGTAATTCCACTTTAGTCAAGACTGCTTCTGTCTGCCTTTCACAATAAGGTACTTCAAGCATAGCTTTGAGCATTGTTTCAAATACAAGCTAACTGTTGAGTACTGAAGATATTTTGTATGAGAAATAGAAATACGTGGATTTTTCGTAGTAACTGCACAAAATACAACACTGTTTACTTCTGTTTATAGCCATTTAATTTTATATTTGCTTTGCATTAAAACTTAGAAATAAAAATGTGGTAGAAAATGAGTTAACAGCGAAATACAGTTTGACAAAATCCTTCTGTAGGTGCTAGGTAGCATCATGTAGTGCGTGGTTATTCTGCCTCAAATTGCACATTACTGAATTTAGCTGTTTCAACCACCAATAGCAAAAATTGATCTGTAGAATTTCTTGATTTCCAGGTATGTTTGGCTGTATCCCTTACATAACCAACAATGCTGAAAGCTTTTAGACGGAGCTCAGGAGAGTTTTACAGAAGCAGCGTATAAATGTCTTTTGAAAACTAAGTAGAAATCTTTTCTGTTCCTGATGTACCTCCCGCTTGCTCTGGGGGAAGGTGTCCTTGTGTGTGCAGAAGCGGCCACTTCATGGCTGCAGTTTATTTCGTGGTGTTTCAGCTCAGCCGTCACCTCCACACGCCGCATGCTGCCAGTGGTCTCCTTGGGGAAGTGCACGGTCCTCATCAAGGGTCAAACACAGAAAGTGTGGGGAAGTGTGCAGCAACGAGAGAGACGTTTCAACTTCACTTACATTGAAATACTAGAAAAAAAAAAACAGGGTCTTTGAAAAGTGGTGAAAGGGTGGAATGTGTAAAGTGTCTGCAGGAAGAAAATGTCATCCTATCAATGGAATTTTTTTTTACAGTGTTTTCTTGCCTTCTGTTGAATTTCATAATACCCCATAATACCCTTCATTCCCCTCTATTCCCTTTCAAAGCCCTCTCTTTTGACTGAGCAAAGTATTTTTCAAAATCTGCATTGTTCATTTTCCTTTTTGTTTTTTGAATGCTCAACTTGAAATCTAGTCAGCTTCAAAATATTAGTTGAAAATATGTAAGGTCCCCCCCCTCTTTGTCACTTCGACAAATTTTGATGTTTTACAATCCAGTTTCCTGGGGAGGGTTTAAAAAATTATTTTTGTGTTTTATTTTGTTTTTTTCTCTCCCTTGTTACTGTGTGAGTAATATTTAAAAAAAAAAAAAAGAAAGAAAAAAAGAAAAAAAAGAAACCCACACTAGAGAAACTGATTGTCCAGAAGAAACAGTAAGATGTCAAACATTAAGTAAACATTCCAAAAATAGAGGAAAATCCAATCACCAAGAATTGGGGAAAAAACAATGTATAGATAATGAGTATTAAAAAGTGTAATGGAGCTCACAATTTTCTCTTACGGATAACCTGCAACACATTTTTAAAAAACAGAAAGCAATATTTGATTTGCTGCTCTAAACAGTAGCAGGTATACATGAAAAGGGGGAGAGGCATTCAAGAAGTAGCTGGCTAAAAGCCAGCAGTATGTTTTCCCATGATTTTGAGGTCTCAGCAGCCTGACACGCCAGCCTCCATTCTGTCTTTTGCTTTGTACTTATCCAAAATCTGGATTAAACTAACCCCTTTTGCTGTCTGCCACTGCAGTTTGGAGCTATACTGTGATGTACAGTGTGTATCTGTATCGCCACAGTACCACTGGCCTACACAGAGAGGTGGAACTGGAAACCTGAGCTTTAAGAAATAAATAGGAACAAACATGAGGGGAAGAGGTATTGTATACATCAAGAGGCCCTTAATTTGGTTTCCTTATTGTGCACTACAAATGCCGTCATTTGAAGGGTTGCTAAGCATAAGTCAGTAATTTTCAGTATTCAGGCCAGTAAGCTCTAATTGCCTTGGTGATCTAAATTTAACAGTGTAAATGGTGAAAATGACAGTCATGGCAATTTGGGGTTTTGTTTTCCCTCCCCCCTCACTTCCCACTTTAAAGTCAGTTCAAACTGTATGGTCAAGGATCCCAAGCAGATTGAAAAAAGGGAAAACCTATTTTCCAGAGCAAACCAGTCCTCAGCACTGTGTGGATCTCGGGCAGCTTTGTGAAAAAATTGCATGCTGTTATATCACAACATGTCTTTGTTGTCACTTTCCTATTCTTTCCCTTGAGATGCCGCTCAGAAAGCCACAGATCCTTATTATTTTGTGCCATGCAGACACATCCAAAACTAATCAGCATTGTAAACACTTTGTTTCTATTTGGACGAACTGTTTTTTGACCACAGAGGTTAATATAGAAGGGCAGTATGTAATGGAAAAGCTGCTTATTTAAGCTGGCTTTGTTAATGATACAGACCTGCTGAAATACCTTTGCTTTATTTGTTTATTCCAACCAGACTCCCTGTGAGCTGATTGACATTGTGAAATCACACAGACCAGCGCCTACAATTTACTGTAGGCATGCTTACATAGTATTCATAATTAACAGAAACTACAGTTTCAATAGACTCTTTTATTGCTTCTGTTTACATTAAAATTGCATATAAAATAAAGTGCAGTTGTTTTGAAGATGAGGAAATATGTGCTGCCCTTGGCAAACCTAGATGCACCTTCTTGATATTTCAGCTCTTGAAGCAAAAGGATATGTTTATTGTATATATTTCCTTGAAGCCAATGCACTAGCTAACACCTAAAATTAACAAAACTCTTATGCGAATGCACGCTCTCATCTTGTTACAGAAGGCAATAGGATAACATTTCTTCTTTTTTGTGTTTTAGAAAATCATACACATTTGGGGGCAGATGAAAAAAGGTTTTACTTTTATGTTGTTATTGCCCCTGGAATTTTAAGATTTGTTGAAACTAGTTTCATGTTGTTTAAATGCCAAAATTAAAATTTCTAATTAATGTGATTATTAGGTGAGAGATAATGATCCCAGAAGAGCATTGAATAAACAGGGCTACAGTACGGAAAAGGAGGAGGGAAGTAAAGAGGTGGAATATGATGACCGAGAGCAATATGTAATTTCAAGGGTGGAGCATGTCCAAGACTGGTTTGTGATTGGATTTAGATTAAGAAGAGCTTGTGCTTTTAGTCTGAAGAGAAGATGAATGTTATAGAGGCATCACAGTAAAGGTATAATCAGGTTAAAGGACTTTGTGCTCCCGCCAACAGGGTGGAACTGAAATTGCATTTTCAGTAAGTATACCCATGCCTTTTGGCCTTTTCACAATAATACTGCATTTCTTTTGTCATGTGCCTTACCAGTTCTTGGAGTAAATCAGTTCTTATGGGCTACAGTGCTTGTTTTGAACACCGGTGAAATTCCTTTCATATCACCTTCTTGCCTCTATTGCCCATTTGCAAATAGTAGTGGTTACGACCTTAGACTTATCATTTATCACTTGTTTTTAGGGATGCTTATGAAAGAAAATTGCAGTCTGTTCCAGAGTTCAGTCATAACATTAAACGAGTAATAGCTGAGAGTGTTTTACGTACCAGTGCCAGCCTGGGCATTTATAGCACAGCTGGTTTCTTTTCCCTGGCTTTAGAGGTATATGAAATACAGCCAGCTTCTTTAGGAACAGCTTACAGGGAAGAAAAAAATCTAATACACTTGCACTCACCTTCCTATGTGTGTTTGGATTTTTTTCCAAGGTTAAAGTTTTTCAATGGTGAAATCTAAGGCTGTTTCACATGTTTTTTCCTGTCTTTAAAGTGGGTCTTTCAGCTTCTCTGGAATTCAAACAAAGATAATTGGCAAAATGAAGACAGATACACTGATCGATGGCTAAGCTGATTGTGGGCAGGAGACTGCCCTATTACCAGTCTGTGGTGAAATAACTCTAAGATTGCCAGAAAACCAGAAGAGAAGCAGGAGGTCTCAGTGGATAGTGCCTGCTTTGCTTGGGCCGCTGCAGTGCACGCACCATGGTTGTGAGGTCTTTAATTTCCAGAGGTGCCGAGGGCTCTCAGTTCCCAGCTTTCTAGGGCTTGTGGGTATGTATACATCTGAAAGCCGGTGCTGCAGCAGCTTCCCAGCCTGAAGTAGTAATGCACAGAATCTGCCTTAAAACCTGACCTATTGTTGTACCTCAGATCTGTGCGTTTGAAAATAATCGGGTAGTAAAAAATGTTAGGTTTCCAAGAATACGTTGTTTATTTCAGTGTACTTTTTAGACTGGACTGGCTAAAGTTGTATATGGATTAATGAGTTCATTGTATTCTGCAGATAATAAGCAGCATATAATAGAAATTGCTCTATGAATCTGTGTAACATAATACAGAATCCTCATGTTTTGAGCTGTTTTGAAAACACAACCACCATACTGTTGCTGCAAAATTCTACAGTGTGACTTCGCCATACATTTATTAAACCCTGTAATGTCCTTTTAAATGAGGCATTTAAGAGGGCCCGATGCTGTAAACTCATGAGCACATGTAAGCTGCTGTTGCTTTCAGTGGAGGTACTCATGCATGCAAAGTTAATTATACCTAACTGTTTGCAGCATTGAGCCCATAAACTGCAGTTGTCTTGGGGTTTTGTTGTGGTAGGTGATGAAGTGGCCAGGATTTTGAGAGACATATGCAGGCGTTGCTTTTAAGCAATGGTAAAAAAGTACACAGCAAACTAAATCTGTGCTGCCTATTTCTAAAGAAAATAAAAAAATGCTATCATTTTTGTTTATATTGTTTAAGATGGAGCTATGAAGGGTTAATTTTGCCAGTGGAAAATATTTATTCCTTCATGTAACCATAGCTCTTCACTTTTTATTACTATAGCTGTCCGAATTTCAAAGAATTACAAATGTAATTAGGCTCATCCTAGAGTAATCAGTTGTTAAGTTTTCATTTCTAAAAAGTAGGAGTCTGGTGATAGATTATTGTCTTGAATCAGTGAACTACCTTTGACATTTTATCTGGAATAATGATAGTGAAAGTAATATTTTAAAAATCTCTTACAGGCTGAGAACTTTAATGCCAAGTTTCTTGCTGGAGGGAGTTTTTATAGTTGTTATAAACATCTGAAAACTGTGGTTTATAATGGAAACTTCAGGTCTGTTTTAGCCACAACACCATGCACGTATCTGAAATGAAACTTCTAGAGATTGATTTCACTAGACGGAAAGAGCTGATGGAGTGGGCACTTGCCTTTGCTTCTTAAGACCGAGATCCGTAATAAGCAGGTATTTTGCTTGTACTGTGGAATGGTTTTAATTTCAGTGTTCAAAAGCATGCATTACTTACTTTAAATTAGATTTAAATGATCCTGTTACCAAATGATTTCTCAAATTAGTTGTGAGATTCTAGTGTTTAAACTTTTCATGTGTTTTCTGTCACTGCGTACAGCATTGTAGGTACTCACTAGAGCCAACTTTCAGTCAACTATTTCCATTAGCAGATAAGATTATGAATTACTTTTGAAGCACTGTACTTAGTAGTTATCCAGCCTTTCATGTATAAACAACACTCTACTGCTGCACAGTCAGCTCACTGCTCCCTGGCATTACCTGCATGATTGTTTTCACATTTCTATGTAACTTCAGTGATTAAGTGCCAGTCTTGTGCTCATTACGTGAGCAAATGTTCCCTTGAAGTTAGTGGGAACGCTCTTTCAATAAGGAGTTACAGAATGAGGCCATAGTTCAGCAAATTTTCCACATATCCTTCCTGGAGATTAATGCTTTTTCCTCACCGTCCTTTTCTGCAGAGGGAGAAGGTAAGTAGCATGCAGCCTTAGAAATAAATAAATAAATCCTGTTTTGTGAAGGATAGGCTCCAGTAGTAAATGACGGCTAGAAAACATCGTAGAAAATCTCTTTTTGAAAGTGGAGAACCTAGAACCCTCTTCCATTTCAGCTGTCTTTGTGCCTGCTTCTGGAAATGAAGTTGCAAGTACTTGCATTTTATATAAATACATCAAATGATTCCAGGTACTCTGAAATGTGACATCTAAAACTAATGGTGGGGAGAGGGTATGAAATTAAGGTCTTTCAAGCAACTCATTTAATCTTCCTTACAGATATATAAAAACACAAAACCAAAACCCACTACAACTTTTTTTTTCTTTTTTCTTTTTTTTTTTTTCAATTATGGGACTTGTTATTAAATAAGAGGGGTTTGGAGAGAGGTAAAAACTTTTCAGTGAGTTATTAGGTGAACATATCTTTGCATGCTTATGTGCATAAACCAATATAGCAAATGAGCATAATACATTACATTTATCCCTATTTTATAAGAAAATTAATGTTTTTAAAGCCTTTAGTTTTAGCCCAACTGTGAGAGTGAATGGATAAGGGAGTTTGTGTATTAAATGTCATGTATTTTTTTCATACCCCTTCACAAACTTAGTAGTTGCTTAATACGTCTAAAATATTTTTTATTTTTTCCTGTCACTTGCAGTGTGATAAAGCCAGCATCTTTTTCTATAATTAATCACAAGAAAGTTCTACTTCGGGAATCTTTTTGAGAGAGAGCTCTTCAGAGGCAAGTGCTTTGATGTAATTCTATTAAATTGACTAGAGTTGTTCCCACACAAAGGTGTAGTTCTGAGTCAAGAAACAAATCCATTATCTCTATTTAAAAGTAATTATTAGTGTTGTGTCTATCTGTGGAAGTACTGGTCAGTAAATGTGATAAAATAACTCTTACTGCCTTTTAATAATCTGCATTTCTTCCTTGGCATTACAGAAAGTCTCACCTGAGAAACATGAGCAGAATGTAGCACTTTTATCAGATTTTATTTGGTAATTACTTCTGAAAACAGTAATATTTGAACTAGCTTTTAGGGTTTGTTTTGCTGGGTTGTTTTTAGTTTGCACGTGCTTGCTTTTTTGTTTGGTTGGTTGGTTGGTTTGCTTTCCTTAGAAGTCCTGCTCCTACACATGCTAATGTTGTGAAATCCTGTCTCAAGCCACTCAGTTTCTTGTGCTCTTTCAAGGTAAAAATCCATAAGTCACATGCAGTTTGTTAAAGCTCATGTCCAGCAAGATTCAGCTTGGATTTATTTTTATGGTTAGTTTTAATGCTTCTATATGGGATTTTGAAAGAGAAAATCTGGCATCTAGATCCTTGCTAATAACTATGGCAACTTCTTAAATGGCATTGGGCATAATAAGGTGTCATGCCACACTCATCTTCTTGTCCTTAGATCTTTTACAGGCTTGATCCTGTTTTCCAATGGTAATTGTCTTCCACAACAGTTTTAAATAAAATCTTATCCATATTTTTTAAATCAAGAATAAAAAGTAATGGGATATTCTTACTCTGTTCCCTACCACATTCATAGCCATAGAATCTGAGTCGCTTCCACAAGTGCATTAAGCAATGGACCGACATCTGTTATGTGTTGTTTATTGTCTCAACTTCCCCGTGTGGAGAGAGCAGCGTGCAGTGGAGTGTTTTCTTTTCAGAAGGGGTTTCTTAGGCTTCCAGCGGAGAGCTGTGGAATGGAGGAAGAGCCGGCTGTTGCCTGTGGTCCATGGTCGACAATCAGAGGTGGCCTTTTCGGTGTTACCAGCGCAGGCCGCAGTGGCTGGGTTAGAGGTGGTCCTGGTGGGAACCAGGGCAGAAACTGGAAGATCAGTCTGACAGGCGTGTGGTAACCAGTGTTGCTGGTGTAGTGATGCCGTGTTGTCTTCTGAAATGCCAAAGGCATCACATTGAGACAATGACGTAATTGAGCTGAGAAGTGGCTGCGGCTGTGGAACTCTATCACTTCCAGCCATAACAAAAGAGTTCTCCCAGGCAACTGGAGATTTTTAGTCCTGGCCGTTGTGAGATGTTACTTAAAACAAGAATCCAAGAAGCTGATGGCAGTGGATTGGCATCTCTACTTCTTCAGTCAGTGAAGACTGGAAAGTCTAGTTACTGCTCTTCTAAGTTCCCAGTGTCACCTATGTAGTCTCAGGTTTAGATGTCATCTGTTATGTTTGTTATATAATAAAGCTGTTTGTGATTAAGGCTTGCTTGGAGGAAGTATGTGTGTATTTCAGAAATTTCTGAGTCCACTCCGTCTGATCAGTTGCATTCTTAACAAATTCAAAACAAACAAACAAACAAATATACGCACTACAGGCACACACAAAAAATCCTGACACTAAAAATCCTAATGAATAATCAAATCAACTTGGTGTGTTGGAAAACTGTTGTGAGTGTGCACAAGCTGTGCTGGACACACAGTGCATCAGAGCCAGATTTCAGGTCAGAAGAAAATACTGCTAGCTGAGGTCTGGAAATCCAGTTGATCTACAAATGTTGGAAGTCAACTGACATTAAATCACTCATAGCCTGTTGTTCTGAAATCAGAAGGGTAGAAAAGAGGGTTGATTCTTGTGGATTCCAGGAGTAAAAGGTGAAGTGATGGAAGTGCAGTTTCCCGTCTGTCGTTTCCCCCAGGAAGACTTGTGACATTAATGCTTTATGGTGAAGCTCGACCAGCCCTCATGATTGCAGGGCTGTCAGGTCTAGGACCTCTGAGCTGGAATTGACATTACTTTCTTCAGCAGCAGCGAAGCTGATAAAAGGTTAGAGAAGGAAGTAAGTTCTCATCTCTCTCCTTTTTCAGGTTCTTTCTCTGAATGATTCCAGCTGTTTGGGCCGACTTATCAGAAAGGGCCGTTTTCTGGTGAACAAATCATGGTCTCCCCAAGACCTAAGAGTTGGGAAACTAATAGTCAGTTCCTACGATCCTTGAATATCTCAGTCCCAGATGAACACTGGGCATTAACTGCGTCTTGCGCTGGTAGGCAGAGGTAGAACAATTTTTTGTTTCAGAAATTTCCGTGTATGTACCAATTTCTCAAGGAAAAAGAAGATATCTCTCATGCTAGCCTTTGCTCAGTTCTGTTGCAAGGATTTTGAACTGAAGAGGTAGCTTAACTGCCCATGGTAGTTTCTAAAGATTTGGTACTTTCAGTGCTGGGTGATGAGATTACTTGGCTGGTAATTTGCAACATAGCAAAGCTTAGAAAAATTAGTTAATTTTCTTTGGCTCTCAAGTTTTTCCCCCTCTTTCTTCTTCTAGTACATAGAGTCAAAAAACAAAGGAAATCTGAGGGGGCTGTCACTGATGGTCATGGCTAGCATGCAGTGACACTGGTTCTTCAACTCTTCATTGCACAGTTAGACTGGCCACTGAAACACTCAATTTTGGTGTCTGCTGTAATCTGCAACTTTCTTTTAATGTCTCAGAGGACATACACTGGTCTGTTTGTTTTCAGTGATATAGGTGACAGTCATTCAAGGCAAGATGGTTTATACTGCCGTTGATCTCAGCATCAGCCCATAGCGTAGAGCAGCTGAGACCTAGGGTGTTTTGGGTGTATGAATGAGGAGGCAAATACTTCCACTTCAACATCTGCTATAATGTGGGTATTAAATCTTTCCACCAGTTACTAAGACATGTTGGTCTTCTGTATGAACCCTTTAATTTGTAGCAGTGTAAGAGGCTGGGAAATAAAACCAGAGTTCTTCATGGCTTTGTTTTTACTAGTTAGATAAATGGTTTGTTGAACCTGCCTCTGTTGGGTTTGCTGTTAGATGAGAAGGTGCTGTTAATGCCGGCTGCTTTCATGTGGTTGGAGAGCACTATCCACAGGGATGATGTTCTGATCACCTCTCCAGTGCTGAGGACTTCTGAGACCAAGTGAAAGGGTAACTGAAGATCTTGCTGTTGCCATCTTCAACTTCAGTTTGTGTCAGAGCAATGCTGCCTGTTCCCGGTGTGTCTAAATAATGATCCTGTGGAGTGTGATTTTAGACAAGGAACCTGGCTTCTTGTCTCTACTTTTCTCTTGCCGTGGATATTTCATCTGAAACCAGGCTCAGCACATGCTGGAAGCAGGGTAGTAAGTGGCAGAGATGATAATCTGCATTGAATAGACAATGTGTAGCTTGTTATGCTTAAAAGGGAATTATTATGCTTGGGGGTAAAGTTATGGTGAAACATTCCTTTGAGAAAACTAGCATTGAGGGAAAGCACTGTATAACTTGACTGAACCTGTAGTGGAAGCCACCTGGTTTTCATTCTGCTGGGTCAGCAGTATGTTAGATCATAAAGGTTTAATAATTTCTGACATTTCAGTGCATTTATATTAGATTGCAGATGCTAAATTTCTTCTTAAGTGGATTGTCTATCCATTAAGTAAATTATGGGAAAAATATTTTGTCCTACAGCTTAAGAAGAAAATTTTCAGTTTATGGACTGGTGTCAAAGGGTGGCTTTTTAAAAACATTACTGGTAACGTGTAGCCAGAGTATCAGACACAGAACATGAAAAACAGCTTTGAACTTACATTTATGCTGCTGATTCCCACATTGAAAGTCAGCTTAAAATACTGATAAGATTAAATCCTTGCGTTCTCATGTCACAGTATTATAACATATATACCCATAGTTTGCCTGTCTGCTTTTGCTTCCATACTACCTTACAAGTACTTTTCAGTGTTAAGAAAATTGAGTGCTAAGTTTGATGTATTAGTGCCAAACAGTAATATGATTTGATTTGTACAATGATTTGTACTGTGTCAAAATCACATTTAGATGCAACAGGACAAAAAGAACTGTATGGATATGACAAAGTTTAAGCACACAAGTAGTCCCAAGAGCCTTCTCCAACTGGGCATCTGTAACACTTAGGAAGTACAACATTGGTTATGCAAACGTTACTTGACAAAACAATGTTAATTTAAGTCAGGTTTTGAGGGGGGCATCTCAAAGATTTGTGAAGTACTTGCCCATCAACATCTCCTCTTTCAAAGATGCTGAACACATGGCTCACCTGGAAGGATTTTCCCAAGTTTCATTGAGCATATCAGGTTAAGTTATAATTAAAATCAAACACACACACAAAACCTTTCTGAACCCTCTAGGAGCCCACCTTAAATTGTAGCTGTGGCATTTATTGCTTGCATATCGACAGTTGCACTCTGATTAACTGATATTTTTGTCCTTGTATTTGAAAAGGAGCATTAAAAAGTCAATGGTCAGTTGACTTGTGTGCATATTTAAGTTTGTGCATTTCTTTGGGATTTGTGTCCTTCACCCAACAATGTTTTCATATATATAGCTAGAATAAATCAAACCTTTATATTGGAGTAGGTAGTGGCCTTAAAACAATTTCTGACATAGATGATCTGCTTCCAAAATCAAGAAAACCCTCATTTTGATTTTATAAAGAAGAAAGTAATTGGGAACGAAATGCAAGTGCAGTTGTTTACTAAATAAATTGTTATCCCTGTCATTTTTATGTGCTACTAGTATGAAGCAAGTGATAACCAGACATTATTGTCCCAGAAACAGTATTTTGAAATGTAACACAAACCAAATCCTGATTAACTCGCTGCGATCATTACTTCCTGAAGTAAGACTTTTTGAAGCAAAGTTAGTAGGAATTTCTTCTCCATTATAAAAAGCAGTACAATTCTTTGTTGTTGTTGCTGCTGTTGTTGTTAAAAGTAGATATTACAAAATTAGTTGCCATGCACAGAAAAAAAGTCTGATCAGAGATTGAGAAAAATTGCACATGATGGGAAGACATTTCCTAGAAGTATAGTTCATAAATAGATGAGAATGTGTTACAGGCAGAGATATTTGTTTTGCTCTTAAATACAGTGAGGTCTGGTTATCTTTTGTGAACGTTCAAAGGGGAAATGATTTTTCAGCAAGAGGGAAGTCACAGACTGACCCCAACAAAGTTAACCAGAACAGTCTGCTTCACTACACACTTCTGAAATTTTGTCAGCCTCTGGCATAGATGGGTTTTATTTTGCGAACCGGTTCAAAGCATTTTTTTTGTCAGCTGCAGATTACTTTTTTTCCCTGCGTATTAATCAAACTGCAGACTAGCTCTTTCAGGCTTAGACACCCTTAAGTAGTGTATCATGCTATGCTAGTTAACAGCTGTTAGCATGGACATTTTTATTGAATTCATGTGTAACATGATATGAGTACATTTTAGCCCCTGAAGGTAGTGGGGGGAAGCCTTGTTTTCATCTAAAAGAAGTCACTGTACAGATAAAAACAGCATCTGAAGAATATTGTTTGAGGTAGACAGCAACAAAGTCTGTCTAAAAATGTTGTTGCGTAAATAGTGTTTTATTGAATTTTCAAGCTAACAATTTTCTGAACAGCTTGAGGAAGGGGGGGATTTGTTTTTACAAAAGTTTTTTGTTTAATTGCAGCCTGCAGAAATCAGCCCTCGAGGCAAATTGTCTATATGGAAAGTTTATAACGTGAGAGTCATTCAGGGATTTGCTTGATCTGTGCAGGATATAGGCGCAGAGATGGCCTGGCCCTATAAATCCTTTCTCCTGTGCTTTCTTATCTGCAATTAATGAGGAAATTCTGTATGAAGGGAACTATTCACTATTGAACTCTAGGGTGGGTTTTTCCCTTTCTTTCGTAAGAGAGGGGTAAGAAGGAATTCAGTTTGACTTCAGAAAATCTTGTAAAACTGTAAATGAAAAGACACTGCATGTTTTGGAGGGGGGATGTAAGTACCTTCTCCCAGATAAATATGGGAGAAAGATATTGTGCCATAGAAACGTGAAACTTTTCTATGTAATTTTCAACGGTCAAATCACTTTCATTCTGTTTTTGGCCTTGTTTGTCTTGCATTTCAGCCAGCGTTTTCCAGCGCACAGTAGTGATTTTTTTTTCCCTTTCGCCCCTGTTTTTGCTCAGTGTAAACAATTCCTTGCTGTGGTTACACAGACAAATATAGCAGAGAACCCTTCTCTGGGAGAAGAGTCTCCCCATGCATTTCTTAACCATTTTTGGGAAGAATCGATCTATCTGTGCACGCGAAGAGAGGGAGGCAGGAGCTGTAAATTGAAGTGACATCATATATATTACTCCCATTGATCCGCTTTTAGACGAGAACCAGGATAAAAGGAAATGGCATCAGGGAGGAAGTATGCTCATTTAGGCGCAGATCCCAGTGTGATAATGGAGTAATAATAGAAATCACGCCACTGTCAATCGGTTGCTGCATTAGTCTGAGGCACATTTCCCCTCCGAGGAGGCTTTCAATGACTTCATTCAAGTGAAGGCAGGAGCAAATTCAGCATACCAGCTGTACGACTTTAGTGATTTGTGTGCTGGCTTAGGGGTGCAGCGCGGGCGCTAGTTCTGTGGATGCTCCTGTAGATAGATCTGTGTCACATTTCATGGCTGTGAAAGGTCAGTAGTCAAATGTTTCAGTGGCATTTTTTCTCGTATAAAGGGTGAATCTGGCATTTATTGCGTTTGTAAATGTAGGAATTGATAGATACGCTCCTTCGTGTGGGTGGTCTTCTGAGATATGGGGTCGGTGACCTCTGTAGCTGCCATACCAGATCTTTGTTTTCTTTCTGCTTTCTACAGGTTAGGGGTAGGATTCAGAAAACTCATAGTTTTGTTCCATGATTGTTTGTAGAAAGCTTTTCAAAGCTACTAATGTCTTTTAACACAGTATAATGACTTAAGTGTCTTGTGTAATAATATGAAGAAAATACATATGCTTTTTCTTAGTTCCCAGTTAATCAGTATACGTTGAATCTCAGCCTCTGTAAGCTGTTTTGGAGTTATTCTGAGTTATATTTTCAATTTGATTACTTTTTCTTGAATTCTTTCATCTTGCCTTTTTCAAATACAAACCTACTTTTCATACTCTCCATCATTTGCACTTTGTTTTAGAGGTAACAGCCTAATTATTCAAATTTTAAAACCACCACATCAGGTAACACAGGGGAGGCAGGGGACAGTGGCTATTTAGTGGCAGGACAAAGTGAACTCCTCGAAAAGGCTGAAAAGTTGCAGGAGGGTTTTTATAGTCTTGGGTAAGATAAAGTATACAGTGCTGGGATACAGATTTATAGTGGGCTTCATGTTTAATTAGATGGGACATGACAGAAAACCTCTTGAGTGCTTGATGGCAACAAATTAATTTATTCCCTCTATGTAGTTCCCAGTACTCACAACTGGGGGAGGAGGAAGCCTGGGAAAAGCAGTATGATTTCCATGTGACAGGCACAGGTTGGGACAGGAGCTGTCTACTTTAAATAGAAATAGATGCTGTTGCAGCAATTGTTGCTGTAACGAAAACTATGTCTTGATGCTCGCCACATTTCCTGATTGAAGTGAGCTACATCAATAATTGCATATATTTGAGCATTGTGATTGAGCATGGTCCAATACTTCAGAGAGATTATGTATGAACCTTTTTTGTTTTCTTTTTTTAACAGGAAGACTGAAATTTTGTGTGTGGAGTGTTAGGGTTGTTTACTTAATGTTTTCGACGGGGCAATGCACATTGACACAGTGCTGCATTTTGCTGTAACTGTGTTGTGTGGGGTTTTATGTATGTTAGATATTCAATATGCATTCACAGAATATGAATTTTTGTAAAGGAAAATGACTTCACAGTACTTGAAAATAAATCTACTTTTTGTTTTCTCCAGCATTTACATTTTGGTAGCACTTAAAAGCAAGGGCCCTTTTGTATTAAGCATAAGGCAAACAAATGGAAAATCCACAGCGTGTACCCCAAACAATTCTCATGATGTGAAAGATGAGAAGTAACAGGTGGATTGGACAAATAAGGATGGTGGTGGGGAAAAAGAAAAATAATGGAGTATGGGGTTTTTGACTGAAAATTCAACTGAAATTTTATGCAGTTTATTTGTAACTGTTAAAAAGCTGCTTTGGTGATAGCGTTATTCACATTGCTGTGTTCGGGGAAAAAAAACCCTGAATGAATTTTGTAGTAGTCTGTGTCGTGAAACTTTGACGGAGCTTTCTGCCTCTTTGCTTAGGATAGGTTTCTCTCTTAGACAGAATCGCGTTTCTTAAAAGGGTTAGAAATGAAAGGGAATGTTTGTCCTGTTACTTTGTGTTGGAAGTAGCAGGAGAACAAAACAGAATCGCTCCACCCACTGGTGCCCCTTTGGTTTGGGGTCTGTCAGCATTCCTTCTGCGGGTGCCAGGGTTTGCTGCCTCCTACCTTAGACTGCAATTAAATTGTGAGTTGGTAATGAAAAGTCTCATCTCAGGCAGCTGGAACATGGGAAAATGACGGAAACCATGGTCTCAGATTTTTTTTTTCTCTGCTGTCTCAAATCTAAACTGATAAGCGTTTAACCTGTCATTTTAGAATACTCTTCAACCATAATGCAGCACTAGGCAGAGGTAAATTAAGGGCATGGCTGCTACTCTGCTGATGTGCTTTTGTTTGCTTTAATAAGATTCTGAAATGTTGTCTTAAACAGTAGCTTTCTGTGGGTGAATCTGTATAGCAATTATACTGGAGATGTATTATAAAATAATAACTCTCAGCTGTTCTGTAACCTGTGTATTCAAGCAGCTGTTTTACAGTTTCTACAATTTAAGTATTGCTCTGTAGTTAGCAGAGAAAGCTTTCTGAATCAGAAGTTACCTCTCTGTGCGTGGCATTCTGCAACATTTCAGATTTTATTAGTGTTCAGAATGAATTCAGTTTCCAAGCAGAGGCACTTCCCAGAAGCCTTCCCTGTTTTATTTTTCAGAGTTAGACTCCACGATAAACATTCAAGCTGATGCTTTAGTAGTTGTCCTGGAACTGAAATATTCAATAATTTCAAATGTCTGACTATTTTTAACAACTTCATTTTGTTGGCAGGCTTTGGTGTCACTTAGAAAATGTTCTAGTAAGAGCCAGTAAGATGTGAGGGTTTTTTCAGTCTCAAAGAGTACAACTTTAGTAATAAAAAATTGGAAAGGAATCAAAATGCAAGGAAACCAAAGCATCAAAATCCTAGAGATCCCTGTTCCTCTTTACTCTGATTTAGGTATTAATGCTAAATTTTATCAGACTAATAGGGAAGAAAATGGCACGTTGCTTAGTTGGTTGTTAGCAGCAATATTTCACAGATTAAGACTTACCGAAAGATCCCTGATATCTTCATGGGCTTGCTGTCAGAGATCAGGGGTCCAGACTTGTTCAGTGTACATCAACAGCCCTGACTGTGGGGTATGTTGCTGGAAGAGGCATCTCCTATAGCTGACTTTGTTTTTTACCTGTTAACACATCAACTCAGCAAATGGGAACACAGACAGCAGGGCGGGACCAGAGAATTGCCAAATGTGATAAAAACAGAACTAGTGTTAAAGTAACAGGATTTTTTTTTTCCATTAATCTATTTGGAGAACAATAGTAGTGAGCAATGCTGGTATATTTTTGTGTGCAAAAGTTTAAATTCACATTCTTCCTCCCTTCCCCCTTTCTTGGTGCCCTGCAATGATGAAAGCTTTGGGGCATATAACAAACTTCTAACTGATAACCCTGAACCCTTGATTTCCAGTAGATATTTCCTGGCAGCTGGTGTAATTTCTCTCTGAGCTCTGCTTGAATAATTTATTTGTTCATCCAGTAAGCCTATTAAACAGAGCACTTAAGCATTTGTTACATCAGACTTCTTATGCTTTTTCTCTTTAGGTTACATTAGGTTCCCATTGAAAATGACTACTGACTACTAAATATATATACATGTACAGACAGATCTATGCTGTGTGTGCGACAAACTTAATATTAATGCGTCTTTACGATGTAATGATGGATGGGTTGCAACTCATTACTCTAGAATATGCCTCAAAATGTGTCACTGCAACACTTATTTTATGGATGACTTACTTGTGGTGTGTTTCTTTGTTCACTCTAAGAATGTCAGGCAATTGCTAATATAACAAAAAAAATGCCACTCTTAAAAATTATACACTTATATGTCTGTTTGATTCCTGAAATTATGCACTGTATATTGTTCTCTTTTTTATTCCTTCCAAGCTCAAACAAAATGGAATTACTTAGACTATGTATTCTGTAAAAGTCTTACTAAATAAGCTATGATTGTGTTTCAATAAGGTGTGCATGGTTAAGATCTGATATAACTATACTAATGAAAACCATGGAAAATGAGCCTTCATTGGGCCCCAGCACAGAGTCTTTCAGAACACAGAAACGTAAACCCTGAGGTTTCTCAGAAACCAGCTAAAAGTTCATGTGGTATTTCAAGCACGTGCTGAAAGTACACAGGTTATCACAATATTGTCCTCTGAATTTTTAACCATTTAATTGCTCAGTCTGTGGAGATCTGCTCACACATGGCATTTATTTTCCTCTTAGCTTCTCCCTGACCAGCTGGTCTTACTTCTGGAGTCTCTCTTGGAGGAGAAGACATTGTGTCCTAGAATACTGCAGTGCTTAGAGAAAACATACCAGCTCCGGGAACAAGACGCTGAGGTAATTAACTTTAAAAACGTCACCCTAACATAGGCCGTTGCATTGTTGACTAGGAGTGATAGTGTTCTGCTAGGATCCAGGCTCACTCAAGTTCTTTTTCCTGTGTCTAAATCTGAAATTGGATGTTCTTAACTCCAGTATTGTAGCATCTTCAGATGCCTTAATTACTCAGTATTTCTGTGTGTTTTGCGTAGGTCCAGGTGTGTTTGTATACTGTGGTAGCAGGAGACCGTGCAGCCAAGATGTCAGAAATGTTGTATGTGCACCTTGGGCAGCACATTCGCTCAGGTGTTAAATTTCTCACTCTGTCGTGGTGACTGTGTATTAGAGCCCAGTTCATTTCTGTTGTGTGTATTGTCTCCAAACGCAGTTGTCTGTTGTGGTCTAAAATTATTCTTCCCCGTGGTCAGCCCTTATTGTTCCTCCTTCAATGCTCCAAAGTCTCACTCAATATTTAGAAAAGTTTGCTTTCCGGAGATACTACAGTATGTTCTGGCTTTGGGCATGAGTTTAAGGGGGAATCAGTTCTTTGCAGCTGCTTCTAGTAGCTGCCAGGGATATTAAAAGTCCACAAGGAAAACACTGTTTTACATGATATTGTAAATGCGCCTTCCCCATTACAGGCACAAACGCGTTAATGCCTTTGATGGGCAAACCAGTAAATCCTTATCACCACACACAGAGCTTGCTGTTTTGTAGAGTTCTGTGGATTTCTCAAGGTGGGAGAGCTGTGACAATTAAGGCAGTGGAAGTTGTGGCTGAAACCAACCTTGCAATGAGCTTTTGCTCTGAGTACATAGTATCTGGGACGGGGAGGTAAGGAAGGTGGAATCAGTCATGAAAATAAAGGATGTGTAGATTTATATATAAACAAGGGTTAGTCATGAAGTAGCGTGTGATCAAACTAATGTGCGATGAGGGAGCAGGGTATATTTAACATGACATATGACTCTTGCTTAATTAAAAACTAATGTGAAGGCTGTGGAAAGTCAGTGTGTATGACTTACCCTGTTATAATTGGAACTTTATGGCAATAATTGAAATTGAAGCAGAGTGCAAAATCTCTCTTGTTACTCTTATACTGAAGTTGCTGGGTGGATGCTTATGAACACTTGGGAATCAAAACACTAAGGTAAAGATCAATAGAACAGAGGTCTGGCTTTTTCTCAGAAGAAAATGGACATCACTTCAACTGTTGCCACTTACTGCCCCTTTTTAGTTTTTTGTTGACACAGGTTTCCACATGCCAGATTAATTAGTACTTGAACCAACATTTCTATTTATAGGTATTAGAATATATTTTAATCGCATCAGAATACCAGTGAAATGTCAGGCGTTCTATAATGGGGAGAGGAATTAATAGGGAGATAAAGCAGTAGCTGTAGTGTTGCTGCTTCTTGCCTGTGAATTGTAAGCACCAGTCCACAAGCTTTGGTTTCTCAGTCTTTTTCTTCCTTTGCACTTTCATGCTTTCTTTTTGACTTGTGGTGTCATATAAAAGGACACAGATGATCTGTCATAATTTTTTCTTAAAATAAAATTTGAATTAAAATTACAGCTTCAGTGAAAGAAGGATAATCTCCATTTTATTTTACAAGGTGAAACTGAGGGATTGGCAGATGTTGAGAAGTAAAACTAAGATAACATTACCATTAGCGTTTTACCAGTCAACAGACGCCAGACACCTACAGTGCTTTAAAGGGAACGTCAGTTTACGCACCCTTACATACCTGAGGGAAGGGCTTTTCATGCCTCTTTCTCCAATATGTTCAAGGGCTTTTCATGCCTGTTTCTCCAATATGTTCACAGGGGATTTTTCTTTTGACCCAGGGACAATGAACCACAGTCCAGGCCTATAGCTGTGCTATTCTTGTGTAGCTTTAGTTTGTGAAGACATTAATCACTTACAGTGATCCTGTTGTGTTACTGGAGTTCAAATGTTCTGAGTAACTTAATGTCAGAAAAATACAAGCATAAGAAATTACAGGCAGGACAGTAAAAAACCTGTCAATGTCAGAGGTTTTATTCAGGGATTTTTGTTGAGTAAGGTTATCAAGTGTGTTCCATCCAGCAGCAGAGAGTTAAGAAATAAGAACTTGTGGTTTTTTTTTTTTTGTTTTTGACTAGTAGTATTTAAATTCACATAGGGATGAGGAATGGTATGGCCAGTAGTATATGGGAGTGGCACACAAAGAAGTTTGTTTTTTTGTATTTTAAACACAGTTGGGCCATAAAAGTCATACATAAAATGTTATCTACACACTCGGGAGCTGGAAGGCTTTCTCTGTTTGTGTTGTAGGTAGCTAAAAGGCTGCCTTACAGCAGATGGAATATAAAGAACAGTGTGTATATGTGCTGCTGAGTACTCTTTTGAGGGCAAGAATATTCCACACTTAGTAGTACTTACATGGAAAAAGTAAAGGATTTCAATAATCTCACTTCATCAGACACATGTCTTCAGAGGAGTAAAGGGGACAGTTGCCTGGTGGATTTTACTGTTGGGATGAAATCAGTGGAGAACCACCTCTCTCTCTGTCTCTGCCCATTTTAAAGGACCTGGATGTTTGGTGCAGACACTTCAGTACTGTAGCATGCTGGCACACACTGAAGTGTGCGCTGGGAAAGTACTGAGAAAAAGCTGCCCAAAGATTGCTTGAGCTTGGTTAACTGGAAATGGGGTACATGTGCATTTGGCTTGAGTTACTTTACAGTTCACTCATCAAGAACTCTTTATAACACAGTTTACTAACTCAAATTTCACAAATGCTGTGAGTGAGCTCATTATTAGGAGTCATCCTACACAAGTACATCATGGGAAGTCGTGGTTTGTGTTTCTTAAAGCTTTTTTATAGTTTCTGAAGCATCTTTATTTTCACTTGAAGTCAGCATGGTGGTTGTTGTAAAACCCCATGGACCTGGTGGGATCTGTACTTGCCCATGGCGATGTGCCTGTCTGTCCTCACTCAGTGAAGATTGCTAACAGCACTGTTTGGTACTCCTGACCGCTCGCTACCATATGCACGTCCCACCTTTCTAAGGTAAGAGCAGACTTAATTCAGAAAGCAGAGGAGGGTTTGCAGCAGGTTATCTGTCTTGTTTTGATTCCTTCACAGCAGCCAGGAGAGGAGAGAGCTGCAAGTCAGCCTTTGCCTGGAATTTAAATGTTGATCTCTCTCCAAAGAGATCACAAGCTGTGTCCATCCTGGGATCTCCTCAGCAATTCAGTGTAGTTCCTGTCCTCTCTCAAATGTGGTCTCACCACAGATATGTAGCTTCAAAAGAGGGTAGGAGATGAGAGGTAGCCTCTCTCTTCTAAGACAGACATTGATTTGAATGCTTCAGCTTAAAAAAAAAATCAGAGGTTAGGTAACTTACTTGTGATTCATAATGCATAACACGTCTCTGATAGGAACCTTGGAGCCACAGAGCCAGAAGTGAGATACTGATGACTTAATTACATTTCAAACTGGTCTGCCCTCAGTCTGGGATGCTATTATACAAGAAGCTTTTAGAGGATCTGCCTAACTGCAGAATTTTTGACTCCTTCCTATTTTTTTTCAGTTCAGTTATATACCAGATTGTTATTCCATTTTCCATTTTCTGTTCAAACCTTGGAACATCTGAGGAGGCACAAAAGTACAAGTTTGTTTTCTAGAGGTTAAATTCACAATGAAAACTATTTGAATTAAGCATATTGAATATATGTTTAAAGAAAGTTTTGAGAGCAATTAAGATTTCAAAGTTTAAAGCCATTTTTCCATCACCTCTCAGTTCTTTGAGCACATCGTGGCTCAGACCTCATCAGACAAGTGGGAGGCAATTGCACAGAAGAATGTGTGCTCCGTTTCCCCTTCCTGTTCCCTGTTTTCTTGGCTGTGCTGCCTCCTGCTGCATAATAGGGTAGCTCCTAGGCTACATCTCCATGATATGCCGCATGTCCTGTGTCCAAAAGGAGCATCATAGAAGCTGGCTGCAGTTTGAAGATAACACAGTCCAGCTGGAAGTTCAGCTGCCTAAGGAGAACTGGGATATGCTGTAAAGCAGCTGCAGTTGCCATCAGACAGTGCAGTAGGATAATAGAATTGAAGGTGAATCTGAGGTTGGTTTTGTTTTGTTTCTTTCTGAGGTGACTGGTTTATGCTGATATTTAGTTTATTCAGTGTCTTGCATCTGGCAGAATGTGGAGGATTGGTCCATGTGGAAAGTTTCTGGTTGCTAGTATTTATGTCCATTTAACCTTGATGACACTTCTTTCAATATGACTATGCAAGCTTACCTTGTTCGAGCATGGGCTGTTGAGGACTTTCATTTTAAAAAAATTGGAATCAGTGAGTTACAAATACCTAAAGACAACACTGGGAGCTCTGGACCAACACTCAGTGAATCTCTTAACTAGAGGAACCATGTGATTATTTCTGTTATTTCTGTTCTGACATCTTCATTTGCTCAGGGATAGGCCTGAAACATGTCTGTATACAAGGTCACAGGACAGCTGAGTAGCCTGCAGAGCAAAGGTAATGGGGAAAAGATCGCTAAGACCATAAGAGAAGGGCAGTGGGTGTATGTGACACTTTCAGTCCTGTTTGACACTTGACAAAATTTCTGGTTACTGAGTTATCCAAGACCTGGTGATAAAAAATACTGAATGCAGATGAAGCAGAAAGATTTATGGTGTATTTCCCCAGACTTTTGACTGTAGAACTAGTCTTTCTTTCTTTCATACTGCAGACACCACTTTTTAAATAAAATATCTTGCCTGCACAGCATATGGAAAGTTGTTTTGTTAGTTTTCCTTGTCTCAGCAAGTTGGCTCAAATGCTCTCCACTTACATAATGCTTTCCCTGTATTCAGGTTCATAATGTGGTATATTTCAGGGAGAGAAGAGAGACTATAACTGTTTCTGCAGAAAATGTGAGTAAAATGAGTTAAGATCATGGTATCGTCAGTCATGTGGGTGGCATAAAGCCATTCTCGCACAACTACTTCATTGTGCATGAGGTCTGCCTATGAGACTGAGGCTATAAAGTGATGGCATCTTATTTCACTGACAGAAACCCAACCATGCTAATACAAGCCGTATAAGGTGCTTGGCATCCTGAAAGTGGTGAGAATTGTGTTTAGGACAAAATGGCTTTGATTCATTGATCTTTCCTAGCCCCTGAAAAGCTGGCAGACGTGGAGGTACAAATGAATTGCAGTGTGGCATCTGTCGTGCCGCTCCCTACCCGATGCATGGAGCTGAGCACATTCTTGGCGGCGTCCAGCTGCGCTGCAGGTTGCAGCTGGGCTTTGTCGGGAGGCGCCCTGGTGGAACAGAACTCTGCAGAGCACGCTGTAAAACTGGGCAGGAAAAGGGAACGATGCGGGAAAGGTCACTCCATGCTCGCGGGCAGACACCATGCTTTCCTTTCAGATAATCCTCCCTTGGGGCGGGGGCTCAGGAGCAGTCTCCAGCTTTTGAGTAAGATTAGCAGTGTGTTGCAAATACCTCCACGGGCTTGCCAGTACTTCTTGACTGGGCCGTGGAGCAACAGATGGGCACATTTCAGATGGCGGCGTTGCAATTAAACAGGAAGATACACAATTCTTTTCCTTAACCTGTGTCATTGTTTCTATGAGCCACTAATTCAGTAAATGAAAAAGGTAACAGCTTGAGCTGGTGACCATGTTACAAGACATTACTATCTTCAGAAGATAAGTGAATACAATGACTTTTTGTTTCTGGAAAAGTGAAAGTAATTTCTGTACTTATATTTAAAGATACAGCTTATTATTCAATTTCAACTTAAGTCAGGAGGGGATGCATTACATTGAAAGGTTTTTTTTTTCCGTTTGAATTGCAATTAGCAATCCAGTATTAAGGAAATGGGAACTTAGAAAAAGCTCTGTAGAGCAGTCAGCCTGCATGCCAGATTTGTTTCTGAAATAAATCAAGATTTGAAGTTTGTATATCCAATGATTATTGAGGTGATATGTTCATTAAATGAAAAAGAAAAGAAATGTGAGTTTTTACAAAGTGAAATCTCTATATTGTTATCAGATGCTTTTAACACTCATCCTGACAGAAATACTAATTTTTATTTCCCTACTCTTCTCCTGGTACTTCCCCTGGCAAATAATGGCAAATAATATCTCACTGTCATAGAAAATCTTTCCCATTTTCGCTAGTAGAGGGCTAATTTCAGAGTATGACAGACTGTCCCAGTCTCCTACAAAGAAAATGCTTTGATGGACGCAGCAGCCACTTATCAGAAGATCCTCTGTGATGCTGATATGTTTTGGGTCTTCACTCCCTTTTGTGTTCTTACTTGTCTGGCATCTAAATGCAGTTTGCAGCTCTTGGGCACAGATGGTATTGGTACTACTGCTGGTAAAGATAGTTTTTCAGAAGCATGCATTCGCAGGAGCTGGGTTTTTTCCCAATGAAAATAACTTTGAAAAGGGTAGCTTCTGGGAATATGACACTTACTTCCCAAAGACGAGGCCCAAAATTAAGTATGAGGCTAAGAAAATTGGAACAGGATGAGGGAAAATTGCTTCCAGTAACAGTAGTGGGAGTCATCGCCTGGGACTGACTCTGGCTCACATGTCCATTGTAACTGAGCCGATGTGTTGGGATGAATTTGTAGGACTGACCTAAGGATAAGCTTAAGTAGCTGTAATTTGGGTTTGTTTTGCTGCTACATGCAAAGTATGGGGGCCTTTCCAGCCACTTGAGAAGAACAGAAAATCCCTCCATCAGCACGAGATTTATGGAGCACTGGAAATAGCTTTGCACCAGTCAGCACTCCCAGTCCAGCTCTCTCCAGGAGCCAACACCAACATGCTTGTTCCAAGTGATCTCACTCGCTGCTGGGTGGCATCAACAGGAGTTTCCAAGCCCCTGACTGGTGCCACTGCTGGCATGGTTCATTTTTTGCCCCTTATTTTTCTAACTGGGACTAATTTTGGGAATTAATTTCCTCCTTATCTGGCAGGCCAACAACTTAGCAAGACTTAGAAAGTGGGAGCTAATGGTAAGAGGGAATCAAATACGGAATTGGGTTGGTTTTGAGTTTTTTTGCTGTTTATCCAAAGAATCCTTGGAGGAAGGGGTTGGAGAAGGGAAGTGGTGGAGTCCTCTGGGCTTCTGAAATCAGTTCCAAAGGTGTTCTGAATTGGCTGCGACTGCTTTTTATGAAAGTTTATACAGCATTTCTGTGTAGGGCAGTAATACAAAGCACCTGGCCTTGTCATGAAATTTTAAAGGTTACTTTGCTTGCATCTATACTCTAGCACTAACATACCGGCCAGGATGTCAAGGAGAATGTAGTTTTAAAAACGTAAACAAAAGCTCCTAGCTGTCAGCAGTATTTTTTTTTCGTGATGAAGATAGAGGCATTTTTGTGCTTGTGGCATGCATCCTCCTTGTTTATTTTGTTTTGTTTAATTCTGAAAAAAAAAAAAAAACAAACCAAACAAAACACAACAACTCTGAAGATACTTTTCTTTAAAAATAAACTGATTTTGAGGCTACATCTGAACAGCTCATCTAGTACTTCTCATTCCTGTATAAAGGTTGACTGTAGATGAAGGTTATGCCTGGTAGGACCACAGATTTGGAAAAAAATCTGGTATGCCATAAGCCTGTGAAGTGTAAATACTGCAAGAAACAGGACAACTCAAAACTGCTAACTGTAGTTTGTTCTGATGTCATTACCTTAGCCACACAGATCTCGTCCCGCTGCTGTGTCACTGACTTAATGAATACTGTGTGAGCAAAAGTCTGCTGTCTTCCTTACAGTTCTGTGCCATGTAAATTCCTTTGGGGCTGCACTGTCAATGGGGGAATTTTGTGGTGTTCCACATAGGGAAAGCATCTTTCTAAGCAGGAATGATAGCTACATTCTTGGGGACAGGGAAGAAAAGAGGAGATGACGACTCAGAAAACTGAAACGTGGAGTAAAATCCATGTGTTTTCATTTCAGGAACAAACTCTTCTGAGTTTGTAAAATCAATATATATTTCCCTTAAGAATTTTTGCTGGGGCTTGGGGAGAGAGGGTGTATGTGTGAGAGTGATGTGAAAGGTCTTTGCTGTCAGAATCAAAATCTTGTGTTTAATTGTTTTGAAAATTGGAAGCAAAGTTTTAAACTATGCAAAATTGGAAGGGTGTGAGCACGGACTGGGTAGGCTGGCTGTGACCTAAGCTGTGGAAAAGCCAGGCAGCCACGTTGTTCATTGCTTGGAATTTGAGTCTCATTTTCATATGCAGATTTGGATTCTTTCTGTGACAATAGTCTTGCCTGGCTATCACAAATGTTTGAATCATAGTCACTTTGGGGGAGCAAAGATAAAAGGAAGGTGCTTTTTTTGCCTCTAGTTGCAAGAGGGACGAGGCAGAGGGATGGTGAGAGAAGCATAAGCAAAGGGGGTAGCTTACTCTTGCCTTGATACTTGCAGCAGCCTTTCCTTTTGCTGAACAGGTGTTAGAATTTAATAGTAATTGATAACAGACAGTTGATGTTCTTAATCTAAAACTCTTCTGAGCTGGATTTCTGCTTCAGATGTATGGGTGTTTATGTGCTTTTTCCCACTACAACATATGGTTTTAAAAGCCCAGCATGCTTTTATGTGCATGTATAAATAGCTTGTGTTGAAATACATATACAAACACTGGATGGGTAAAAATGCTAAGGCAGACTCGTTCCAGAGACAGCTGGGAGAGGCAGCAGTGATGGAAAGTCAGAGGGAATGTGGACGGGGTTGCATATGAGACGGAGAGGCAGTTGTGGTGATGCATTTTGCAAAAGGTGTCAGCTGGGACACATGCACGTGCCCAAGCCAGTCTTACTGTGCTGAAGCTACGGGGCTTGGCCCTGCAATGCTTCTTGGTGGAGGCTGCAGCGTGAGATTGCTTCTATTTGAGGCAGGGACCAGGTCTTCCTTCCGTTCCTCAGGGGTACAGGACCACCCAGCCCCCAGCACCCTGTCCTTACTCACCCACAGCCTGTGGCCGACATGTGTGGCAATTGTCCCCTCAGCAGTCCCCACTGGGGACAAGCAGGGATGGAGCGCATGGGACCAAAGCCCTGGAAGCACCCACTGGCCCTGCAGCAGGGACGGGGAAGGTGTGAGGTGCTGCGGGATCAGATCTGGGCGCAGCATGAATGCCGCAGGCAGTGGCGCTGGACCCCCTCTTCTGGTGCAGGGTCCTGCTGGGACACCAGCACATCTCCCAGTGCCGGGGGTGTGGGGAGGTTTTTGGGGCAGTGCAAGCCTTTTTTTCTGCGGCTGGTCAGAAGGCAGCCCTGCTCCTGAGAGCCAGCAGCACCACAGGAAAGTGAAGCTCAGCACACATCTCCAGTGAAATTGTTAAAAAGGCATCCAATGACATCTTTTCTGCCATCTCCATCTTGCTTCAAGCTGTGAATGGCACTAAAGCTCTGGCGTGTTGAACAGGCAATACTGAAAAGGCGGGGAAAAGGGGAGCATTTGATTCCAGTAGAAGTAGTGTATTTATGTTTTTAATTAAGGCTTATTTTTAAAAACCTTTGTTTTTCAAATTAAGTTAGTTCACATGCTGTGTTAAACACTTCCTTACCTCACATGCGCTATGATATAGGAGCTGCTCCCCCCAGTGTGGAGATGGCAGCAGCACAAGTGAGAAGATGGTGAGAAAAGGCTTCAGGCACGGCGGGGACGCTCTGATGCTGCTGAAGCCATCATGCTGCCCTGCTGCTGGTCGCCCTCTTCTCCTCTGACCGTGCTGTAGGTCACTGTCCTATCATTGCTTCATCCGTCCGCCATAAAAGAACGGAAACTGGATGCCAGATCCTGTTGTGTGCCCATCTCCTGTTAGACAAGGCAAGGAGAGACAGGCTAAGGATTATTGAGATTACAGAATTAGGCGTCCTAAACTGAGTCACTTATTCAAAGCGACAGCTTTGACACCCGAAGAGAAACACTGCATGTGCCACCTTTGAAGGAGAATTAGACATGGCTTCTTAGTCTCTTGCTTTTTCTGCCTTCTTTTAAAACTTTTTCTTCTACCAGCGCAGACGTCATTGCTCACAGATGGGGCCCACATGGGTAGAAGAGTGTCTGATGTCTAATTGGGAGCTCTCTGTTTGTGAACCTGAAGTGAGGAAAAAAGGGCATTTGTCTTTTTCAAACAAGTCCTCAGCATGTGCTTTGCTGCCAGGAATGAATCTTGTCCTGAAATGCTGCCCTGTTGTTGCTATGCCTTTCTGATCACAGAGAGCAGCAGGGTTGCCCTCTGCTCTGCTTTGGCTTTCCTAAGCAGCATGTTTGGTGATTTCTGGCCTTCTGGATGCTTAGGTAGGAAAGAGCCTCCATGCTGGCTGCGGAGATCCATGTGTTTCATTTGGAGGTGGGAGTGAAGTCGTGCTTATAGTCTGTGGCAGCTGTGGTGCTACAGAAGCTTTTTAACAGTAAAGTTCAATTGCATTGCGTAGAAGGAGGTGAATGCTAAAACAGGAGCATGCAGTTGGAGTGGAAGGGAAAGGATAAGAAGGAAATACAAGCCCATAAATCACATTAATGAAGGTGAGATGTCTCAAGTGTGCATGTATTGCTGAGGGAGGCTTGCAGAGCTGTGGGAGCAGAGTGCTTGGACCTGCTGGCACACAAGTGCAGTCACAGGTTCCAGTGCTGCCAGTTGTCCCACAGTCTGCTGCTGACCAAACAGGATTTGTTTTTTAAAAGCTAGATTGTACAACACCTCTCTTTTCTGTCACTAAGTGGAGGCAGTTGCTGCATGAGCTCTACCCACAGCACTCCATCAGTGCTGTCGAGTGGAGGAAGGAGAGACAGGGCTTGCAAGTCCTTCTTCCCTCTTGCCAGCACTCCTCATATTGTGCGATTGCTTGATCTATACGGAAATAGAAATCAGAAGGAGTAAAGTTAATTAAGGAAGTAGGCTATTGCTACTGGGTATTGCTACCAGTATTACCAAAATCTAAAGTCTGGTGTTTTGCTAAAATTAGACTTTACGTTGCTGTTTAGTGACCAGCTCATACTCCAGGTTTTAAAGTATTTATACTTCTTTGTAGTTCGCCTCAAAATGACAGTTAGTTCCTGACAAAAATTATGGCCAGCCCATTATTACCGTAGGGTTTCCTGAACGACCACGCTACATTTTGCTGTGTTGTCAATGGGCTAAGATAGTAACACGGTGGGATGCACAGAGGGAAAGGAGATTGCCGAAGATGGTAGGAATTGGCGTGGGGCTGCCTGTGCACTCAGTAATGCCTGACACAGGGCATCATGGGGTTCAGTGAACTCAATCAGCCTCGGGTACAGCTGCCTCAGTCCCCAATGAACATCAATTCCTTCCAGTACTCAGGGTAAAATACAGCATGAGTAAGGCTACCAAAACCTTTTTTTTTTTTTTTTTAATTTGAAGTGTAATCATAATTTTGACCATAGCTCTGGAAAATTAACTGTTTAATACTGAGAAAGAGCACTGCACTGTAAGAAAACAGCTTTAGCTGAACCTTGACACTATGAGGGTCTCAAGAAAAAAGGTTGCCATCATAAACACCTGCTGCTGTGATGCTGTTATCCGCCCACAGTTTCTTTGGCCCTGCAGTGTTGTCGAAGCAAGTGCTACAAGACCTGAGAGAGAGCTCAGGCTGTAGAGCCCAGGAGTTTTGTTCCAAAATACAAGCTCACTTAAACTGATAGACAGCTTCTTTGCTCAGTCTCCTGAGAAACACTTGGCATACACAATAATTGAAATTACAGAATCCTTGTCAGAGTGATGAATCCATTCTGTTTGCATCCAGTAGGTTTTTGGCTATTGAGTACATTTTTTCAGGTTGCCAAACTGATACTCTGTCAGCACAGCTGTAACACATGTTGCTGTTTTCATTGCTGCTTCTGAGCTGCTTCAGCATCCCTGATAATCTTACTGGGGTAAACATTCTGAAACCAAATTTGCATGCTAAAGCATGCATATACTGTGGCATAGAAGATTGGAAGGCCCATTTGAAATTCAGACTATACAGAAAGAAATGTCACTGATGCAGCTAGGCTGGTGTATTAAAGAGTACCTAATTCAGCTAAGATGGGGGGAAAATATATTATTAAACACACTGTAAAATTTGCAGTTCTTAAACTGTAATTCTTCCAGTTGTGAACCCTGTTTTTCAATCCACATATTGCCCTGCAACATGTGGCATTGTTCATGATCTAGGAAAATTATCTAATATTTGAATCCAATTTATGGGTAGATAGGAAGAGACTGGAGATAAATGCTTTCAAATGGAACAGAACAGCTTTCTGCTGCTCTGGAGAGACCAGCTTCCTTCTTTTTAATTAAAACTAATCAGTAGTAGCAGAACGTGGTTATTTGAAAAACTTTCTCTATATTTTTTTCTCTACAAATTAGACTGGAGTCTGGCCTCTGAGACTCTAATTAACATTTAAGATTCAAGTTGTTCAAATAGTTTTTGTTAATACAGTCTGAACCTGTGTTTTATAAAGATCACATATTCCTCCTACCTTTAATAAAGGTTCCATTTTGTTGAACAATAGCTCTTACTGTATTTCAAATTAGACCATTTTCTAAGATCTCTAAATATGTTGCTTTTGTTCAGTGATTTAAATTTGTTCTCTCATGGCGCCTTTTAAATTGGATCCAGCTATTAGCAAGATGTACTCATTTTCCCTGAAGCTAGTCTCCCATTCTGCAGACCAAAGGCTTAGTAAACTCTAGCTTTCCTCCCCTCTTTAATAAAGGCATGGTTTAAATTATTTACTTTTGAAATCTTACTTGTAGACCTCAGAAGTAAAATATTTATTTTCAATGGCATGCTTATGATTGAGAACGTTAGCAAGCTAGAGGATTACAAAATAACATACAAAGATTTCTGTGAGGATGATTGTTTTAGGCTTGTCTGATCATTTGTGTGGGGAAGGGGAGAATAATATGGATTAGGCAAAGTAAGTTATCAGCTGGGTCAGGAAAAAAGACGCACTTTAAGATCTATTCAAAACAGTTTAAAAATATAGTTTCTCTGGTATGTCACTACAGGCTCTTCTTTGGAAAGTCAAACCATTTGCTTGATGCTTAGATGGGTTTAGTCAATCAGCTTCAAGCACTGTTTCCCAAAATTTCTTGGCCCAGGTGGCTGGAACAGAGGGACTGGATTAGAACTGGATTATTTGTAGAATCATGGAGTGGTTTGGGTTGCAAGGCACCTGAAAGACCATCTGGTCCAACCCCCTGCCCTGGGCAGGGACACGTTCCACTAGACCAGGTTGCTCAAAGCTCCGTCCAGCCTTGTGTTGAACACTTCCAGATGGGACATCCACAGCTTCTCTGGGCAGCCTGTTTCAGTGCATCACCATGGTGAAGAATTTCTTCCTCTTTTCTAATCTAAATCTACCCTGTTTTGGTTTAAAGCCATTACCCCTTGTCCTATCACTACATGTCCTTGTAAAAAGTCCCTCTCCAGCTTTCTTGTAGGTCCCCTTTAGGTACTGGAAGGCTGCAATAAGGTCTGCCTGGAGCCCTCTCTTCTCCAGGCCGAACAACCTCAACTGCCTCAGCCTGTCCTCACAGCAGAGCTGTTCCAGCCCTCTGATCATTTTCGTGGCCTCCTCTGGCCCCTCTCCAACAGGTCCATGTCTTTCTTGTACTGAGGGCTCCAGAGCTGCACACAGTACTCCAGGTGGGGTCTCACCAGAGCAGAGCAGAGGGGCAGAATCACCTCCCTCGACCTGCTGGCCACACTTCTTTTGATGCAGCCTAGGATATGGTTCACTTTCTGGGCTGCAAGTGCACATTGCCAGGTCATATTGAGCTTAGTATATTTTATATAGGTATTTATTTCAGTTAAATAGTATCATGCAACAGCTTGCATTCTCTGAAAACGCACTGAGACAGCACAATTTTGGTTTCTCAGCATCTTCTGTTGCAGTGTCAAAATACAGGTAAATGTTTGAGTTGCAAACAATATTGTGCAATACTGTGTTTTTTTCTTAAAATGAAACTAAAAGGTAATATGAGACCACTGGGATTTTTTGCATAAGCTGCTTCCTCCTAAATTTGGAATTCTCTGCTATCTAACAGTAGCATCCCTTCAAGACATTTTGTCTAGGTGCTAACCAATGCTTAGATCTTGATGTGGTTGATATTCATGAAAATGTAAGATTTCCAAATGTCATACCTGAGACAGTGAGTGTCTTGGTGTCTTCCTGCTGCCAAACAGTGCTTCAGAAATAAGCTAATATGGGTACTGTCTTGCAAAACTCACAGTAACAATCCATTTAGCCTAAAAAGCTGATACTGGAGAAAGCCACATCAGCTGCAAAAGCAGAGAGGGAAGGAAGAACCATTCCCAGGTGATGAAGATCCATCCACGAGGAACCTGAGGTCCCAGCACACCTCTGTCGCTCCCCCAGCCACCTCTCCCCATCCTCAGGATTACCCTCTGTCAGTCACAGGCTCCAAAGGACAGCTCTCTGCCTGCAGCCAGAGGCTGAGAAACTAAACTGCGTTTCCAGCTTTGGCGCATGGGTCCCTGCAGCTGCCAAACCCGTGGGAGTGTGGGTGTGTGGGTGGGCGGTTGCAGGTGCTGCTTCAGATCCAGACAAAGTCATATGTGCTCTCTGCCAGTAGTAACAGGAAGGATTGCTATAAATTACTTTTCAGGTTTAGTTTATATTGTTTACGGTGTAACCAGCCAAAACGACATATGGTGTGCATCTCTGAACTGTGCGGAAAGCCTGGAGAAATGTGCAGAGAGAACTTTGGGAGAAGACTAATGGGTTCTTATTTTTGCCACTGAGTATTTGCTCCTGGGAGGAAGAGAAGAGCCAAGAAGAGCATACACAGGATGCGGTATGGTTAGCTCAGTCCTACTGCAAGCTACTTAGTTTTCAAAATCTCCTTTTGAGACTGGTTTGTTAAAAGTGCCTGTTCACATGACTCATTCATTAGGCTGTGAAGCTGTGGGGCCTGTTTTACTTTTCCTACTCTAAGCGTTGGATGAGGTGGTGGGAACTGAGTCTTTTTTTCCATCCCTGTCTTGTGTGAATAAAATTCTCATGTTTGTGGCATCAGCCTAGGGCATGGATTATACTACAAAAAATTACTTCTTTCTAGTGCATGTATCTGAGCAATGACGGGGTTTGCTTCAGCTGCAGTTCGTGTTACGTGGCCATCTACATGCTGTGTTGCATGGGGGTCGTGGAGGGCAGGAGAGTCACCAATATATATGTTCAGCCCAAGTGATGGTGGAGATTTCAGCACCAGCGTTGGTGCAGGTCACCCCCTGCCCCTCCTGCACCAGGAGCCAGCCTTAGTGTCCATGCTCTGCTTTGAGAGTCCCCCAGGAGACATGGGGGAGCCAGTGGGGCTGACTGCCCTGCTTGTTTCACAGGAGCTTCGGCAGCGATGCGTTCTTCTGCAATTTGTTCTGCCATGAGAGCATTTGGGGCTTTTTGGAAAACATGTAATCTGAGGATAACAGACGTGCTACTCCTGCCCCGACTGGCAAAGCGCCAGCATTTCAGATCAGGAAATGTACTGGGATTTGTGCTCACCCTGGGAAAGAAAGGGGAAAAAAGCAAAAGAGAGTAAGAAATGTATGTGTTGTCTGAGATCTCAGTCAACAATGAAATATTTTTCTTTTAAACTCTTTGAAAGGGGGTTGATTGCCAAGAACGGGAACCTGTGGAGGAAGGAACAATAAAGGGAACAGACACAGCTTAATTGTTCCGTGTTTTCCAAAGCAGTTGAGATTCAGATGATGAGAACACAGTGCAAATGTAAGGCAGACACACATGACATTAGTATATGAGGAAGTAAGACCACATGAATGGCTTCACAGGGAGAACTTCTGCTCTAGTCTCCGTGCAGTGATTGTGGTCGCACCAGGACAGGTGTATTGGGGACAAGCTGGCTTGTGCGCTGCACCACCCAGGTGCCTGCTGCTTATTGAAAGTCCCCAGAAATTTAGGCCCAAAGTCTTGCGACCTCCTCCTTTAGGATCAATAAATGTTTTAAGAACTGCAGGGGAAAAAACAGCTTCACCAGAAGGTATGAAGAAAGCCCCATCCCAGAACAGTTTATAACCTGCTGTTGAAATACTCTCAGTGAAGGCACAGTTTGAGATCTTGCGCAGATACAGAAACTGCACTTGATTGCCTACCTCCTGGGTAAGTGCTGTCATTGCTGGACAATAGGATGTAGAAGAGCAATGATCCCAGGAGAGGTCCACAGTAATTTCTCCTTCTTATGTTTCTCATACATACATGATAATACATAAGGAATATATATATATGTATTTTAAATACCACAGTATCACAGTATGTTTGGGATTGGAAGGGACCTCAAAAGATCATCCAGTCCAATCCCCCTGCTAGAGCAGGAACGCCTAGGTGAGGTTGCACAGGAACATGTCCAGGTGGGTTTTGAATGTCTCCAGAGTAGGAGACTCCACAGCCTCCCTGGGCAGCCTGTTCCAGTGCTCTGTTACCCTCACTGAGAAGAGGTTTCTTCTCAAATTTAAGTGGAACCTCTTGTGTTCCAGCTTGATCCCATTACCCCTTGTCCTATCATTGTTTGCCACCAGGAAGACCCTGGCTCAATATATGACAGAAGATGCAGAATAAAGTGAAAATGAAGATATACAAGCTTTTAAATTTTGAATTTAATGTTATTTATGTTCTGTTTGGTTAACTCATGCTACGGATGAGAGGTATAAGCTTAATTTTTGAGATTTGAAGGTTTGGTCTGGGCATGGAGCTGCTTGATGCTATGAGAAACACTCTATAACAGAGCTGGATTGCCTGGGAAGATTTACTGGCAAAATTTTTAGTGTCTCCAGGGAGAAGCAGCAGCTGGGTAGGGTTTTGAAGGTCTGCGTTACAGATATGGGAATCTACAGCAAAGTGAGCTGAATCTTGGAAAGAGAGTTTTGTAGATTTAGCTCTGGTTCCACTTGCAAGAATTTTAACAGCAGTTGTTCTGTCAATGAAAAGCTTTGAGAGATGACTTTCATTCCCTACCATGCATTGTGCTGTTCCTGTTCAGTATCTTAAACGCTGGGAGTGCAAACTCCACTCAGATACAAAACCCCTCAGCATTTTCTTTTCATTCATAAGCTGTGTTCAAACTATTTTGTATAAGAGGTCAGCTGGAAACAGATATCAAGTACCCAAAAAGGACTCTTCCAGGACCTGTGAGCTTTTACACCTTGTTAATTATGCTAATGGGCTTAACATCTAATTACATAAGGCTGTGAATTTTTTTCCTGAGTTGTAAAAAGTTGGCAAGGACTAGAATGACAAGGGAAGTATTTCCAAATACCTTATCTCCAAAAGCAACAATACACTTAAGCGTGACTTTTTTTCCCTCCCTTTCTGGCTTCCATTCTTGATGTTACCAGTAAATCGTTCAGAGAAAGGTTCATGTTCAGTTGCTTGATACAAGCACAATTTGGACTCAGTTTTGAAAAATACTGGAAGTGCTAACATTTTACTATGACAGGTGATTGTTATTAGGTGCACTGTCTTTTGAAAGATGGTAAAAACAAAGGCTGAAACAGGAAGAATGGAAAGGTTTTACTGCGCTTAGCTGTTTTCATTTAGGATCAGTACTGATCTACTAATGGAATATAAACTATTAGTCTGAACACTGCTTAAAACTGAGGAAGCCTTGCTGGAGAGTAAGATGATGCTTGTGCCACAAGAGTGGCCTAGAACAAAGTCACAAATTTAAAGAAAGCAAAAAAAACCCCAAGTGTAATTCATGTTCACACTACTTAAATAAAAAATACTTTCCAATTTTGATTTGCTTGAAAATGTCCATACTTTTCACTACACTATGTTAATTACTGTTTTTGTCAATGTGCATTTGGTAGACTAGGTTTGCTTTTAAAGTGCAGATGGACTTTAAATGCTTTGCAGGGTGCTTAAAATCTATTACTGGCAAAGGTATGGTGGCAAAACTGTTTAATTTAACTGAAAGCTCCCTGTTTCTTTGTTTTGTATCTAACTCTTACACTTTTGGCATGGACTTAATCTTGGTACAGAATTATATTTAAGCCTTTTTATCACTTGGATTATACGCTTACATAGGGGAGATTCTCAATTATATCTTGCAGCTCTCTCAGATGTTTGCAGTGTTTATCTCCTTGTCCCGTGTTCCCCCCCGCCCTTCTCTCAATATAAAAGAAATAGCCTTTAGCTTAATTTACAGTTAAAAAAAAGCAAGAGAGTAAGCAGTGGAGTTGAAGATGCTGCAGATCAGTGCCAGTATCTAGGTCAGTTTACTAATGGAGAACCAGGACAGGCATTCTGGATTTCTGAAGCCTGGGCTCACCCCTGCCCATCCGACTGACCCATGTCGAGAGGCATCTGCAGGGGAAAGAAGATGCAACTCAACAAAAAACCCAGATCCAGCAACAGAACCAAACTGCTTACAGATCTGTTGCTTATCAACACTCACACAGATACAATACAGTTTCTCTTTACTTTTTCAACCCCCCCAATACTTTTTCTCTTTTCAAAGGTTCGTCATCGGTGGTGTGAACTTGTTGTTAAACACAAGTATGTCCCTGGGTATGGAGATGTGGAGAAATTTCTCAGAGATGACCAGGTCAGTTACATTCAATTAGAATTTTCAAAATAGTCAACTTTTTGACCCCCTTCCTATGAAACTAGAAAATGATTTGAATATATTTTATTGCTGCAGTTTGTCAAAAACTTGAACGTGTATAATCAGTTTTTGTCTCTTTGGCCCTTTAAACATTGTAGTGTAAGGAAACCACCTTGGGGTATTCAGCCCCACCTGAGCATGCTGATCTTCTGCTAAGTGGTGAAATAGGACATACTCCCCCACTCCTTCCATTTCATGCAAACCATAGCTCACAATGGTGCCACCAGGATACTTCTCAGTGTTGGTTCCTTTTGCAGAATGGCAAAGGCAACTCTAGCTGTGAATGTTGATGCAGGTAGATATGAGCCAAGTGCAAAGGAGTCAGTACTGTCCTGATTACAGTTTTCAAGGCTACATCCAGAAGGAGAAGCACAGCACAATGATGCACATCCAGAGAATGTGGGCCTCTCCACCCTTAGGTAGATGCTAACAGAAGACTTTGAAGGTCTTGAAAGCCTGGCTGTATGTGATGTCTTTACTATGATTTCTTATTTAGGTAATTGTGAACTTACAGTTCTAATCGTACCTCTACCTTATTCTTTCTGTTTTATTTATTTTTATTCACTATGAACGCTATAAAATCAAGACATTCGCTGCCTAGGGTGACTGTTACATATTGAAAATAGAAAATGTTGCAAGATATATCAGAGTCTAGGCAAGATATTAATGTCTTTACCTTTTATGTTGACAATGAACAAAGCTATTTGCAGCCAATGAGGTTCTTGTGCTTTCTGGCAATTAACGTTTTGTCACAACAGCACAATACAGTTATTGCAGTCTCTTGCGCTCTTTCTTCCAGCTCTGAAGTATACCTCCTATTCATATCGCTGCCAATAAACAGGCCTCAGACTTCCTGGCAAGCTCTTTATTTAATCAAAAACAAAACAAAACAAAACAACAAAAAAAAGGAGCTATATATTGTACATTTTTTAGTCCTGTGAAAGGGTAGTGATAACCAGCAGCAGAAGCTGGGGGGGAGAGAATAGGAAATCCTTGACTTCATAAAAGCAAACACATTGAATTGCATTATGTTTGGAATGGATATTATGCTAAATAATGACTAACATTTTCTGCAGTGGAGGGAAATAATTTTTGCAACTTTTCGTTATGTATTCTTCAATATCTTTAATTTCGTTTACTCCAGCAGTTTATACAGCTTATGGAACAAGCAACTTCTGGAGTGATTTAAAGTCAGACCAGTTGCATGTCCTTACTGATCTTGAAAGACTTGGCTTTTTTTAAAGTCTGGGAAAAATGCAAATGTGACTCTTTAAATCCTCCCCAGGACTACAAAAACACAGTGTGTTTACTGCATGTTAATGTTTAGGCTTGGGGAAAATTATTGGCACTGCATAGAGAAGGTAATTCCTCTTTATAACAAAATTCCAGCATTTTGAAATTCTGTATGAAAGTGAGAGGAGTCCAGGTCCAAGGCCGTGTGTGTGCCTGGTGTGGTTGCCAAACCCTGCAGTTCTGAGTTCTTTGGTCTCTGGGCAGCAGAGAGCACGCTGAGCGCATCAGCAGGGACTTGGGTGGGTTTCTGCCTCTCTGGGACTTTTTCCTTTAGTTTTAATCTTTGTTAAACTTTAAATTTCCATTCTTGTTGAGCCTATTTTTTTTTAAGGCTTAGCAGCCAATGCTGGAAATCCTGAGGAACGCTATTAAAAATTGTGGTTTTTCAGTGCTATCCAAATTTTTCCTCTCCTGCAACTGTCCAAACATTAAGTTCAACTGTGAAAGTCAGCGTGCTAAACTGCTAACGTTTTGTCACGTGTATGATCCTATTTTGGTAGGTGCAGCTTAACACTTACTGAATTCCTGGAATTAGGTGAAAAAAAAAAAAGTATCATCAAAAAAAAATGGCAATTCTCAATTCTCAATGTGTTTCCCATTAAGGCAGCCAGTGCTTTGCTACTGCCATTGCAGTGGCCCAGAACTCACCCCCAGGTGCCCTCTTAGCTTTCTGGATAGCTGCTATGTCCAGATTGAGTAGTTAGGAAAAACCTGCCTTCTTACCCAGTCAGAATTTTTGCATGGTCAGACAGATCTCAGATGTACAAAGAAGAATCTAAAACACAGACCGGGCCACATCCGGTTGATTTCTAGTTAAAGAATTGCCAATTGGGGATTTTGGACTGGACTGTTTTGGTTGATGGCCTCTTTATTCTTGTGTATGTGGGGAAACATCCCAATTGGAAAGAAAATGTGTGTCCTGTTGAAGGATGGACAAGCTGTTTTCTTAAGGTGCATTTGGAAATATTTCAGGTAGTGGATGAAAGAAAAACTATTTCGACTTTGAAAGTGACAAGAAGAGTAAGAAAGCATTTTCTTGTCACTACATAACATCATTGTAATATTCTGTTCTTAAACACTCAATACAACATATAGAGAACCATCTTCAGGCTACAGAGATCCAGATAAAACTAATTTTTTGGGGGAATGGTAGGTATGATAGAGCATATGGTATGTCCTGTGTTTTGGGTTGTCTTTTATTTTGTTTGTTAATGAAATGAGTACCAGGAGGCCAGTGGGATGAAAACGAGCTAACTAGTTGTTACTGGTGATAAGATGTCTGTGTGCTGTGTTCCTCTTTCAGGCAATGGGTGTGTATCTCTATGGTGAATTAATGGTGAATGAAGATGTGAAACAACAAGAACTTGCACATAAATGCTTTGCTGCAGCACGAGAACATATGGATGCGTCCTCAGCCAAAGTGGTGGCAGAGATGTTATTCTGAAGAGGTGATTTTTCTTTTTAAATTAAACACCCTGATTTTGCCGCATGTGAAGAATGCAGAGCTCACTAAACATAGTAGACTTCAGCATACCATACATTTTGAGACCGCTTAGCTTGAGAAATAACTCTTGTTAAATATTTTGCTTTTCTTTTTGTTGTTTTTTTTTTTTTTTTTTAAGCCCAGCTGCTGGAGCAGTGAATTAGATACATTTAGGCACTAGCTGGAGAGCACGGGGCACGGCTTTGTTGTAAACTTTGTAATGGACTGTACAAGAGGCAACTGTAAGTCCAAATGGCCGGAGAGGGCCAGGCTCAACCTGCAGTTGTTTCCCATTCTGTATTCTTAACTCTGCAAGGACCATTTCTCTTTAATGAAGCTGCATGTTGGCTTGACGGGCACAGTGGAAGTATGAAGCTGTGTACTTGGAAACAAATCTGAATCATGTGAGAACAAGCTGATAATTCAGATGTTTTTGTGTTATGTGTAGTGAGGCCTTTGAAAACTGATGAGGTAAGAAGAGTAGCCTTAATATGAACAAGCTGCTTAATATCATACATAATCTAGCACATTTCTGAAATTAATGGGGAGGAATCACTAGAGAAGAAGCAGAATTGCAAGAAATATTCACAAAATAAAGATTGCTGCAGGCTATAAACTGGTAATTTCCAAAGATATTCTCAATTTCTCAGTCTTGAGTAGCCAGAGGTGTATTTTACAATGTCTGTGTGTGCATGTTTAACACATAGCCAATTAGGATTGGTATGAAGGTCTTTTCCAGTACAGCATACCTCAGATTTTTGCTTAATGGTATAACTTGTCTGATAGTCTGATTGTCTTGTTTGTTCACATAACTTCACAATTGATTAGTGGTATCAAAACTTAGGCATCTAATCTAGCAAAATCATAATTTTGTAATTGCTACCAAGCAGAAATTTTCATTTTCTCCTGTTCAAGCCTGTACATGTAACAGTACTTGGTAGCGAGTTCCAGTTGAATATGTCATGTTTACTTTGTTTGTATGAAATACAGAAGATGATAGATACCATGAAATCAAGTTTGCTTATGAACAACCATGTTGCTCTTCTGTGTAGACAAAAACTGTGCCTGCCAAGAAAACGTTTTGAGAAAAGCGGATCAGACTGTAGAGTGCCAAGGTATCAGTTATGGTGTAGGAGTCACCTTCTGAAACAGGCAGGGCTGAGAGACTTGCTTGTGGGGTCCCAGTTATCAAGGACCCACAGGAATTTGCGTTACGTTCAAAAAATGTTAATGTGGTAGAAGCCTTCAAGTGTCTGAAGGCCAGAAACACCAAGATGCAGTTTGTTCTGGTACTACTGTACTTGAAACTGTCTTCCTATAGTTCCATTTGTAATAAAATAAAAATCAAAGTTTCTACAAGCTTCTGGTGGTAAGTATCTAGCATAGGAAAAGTATGTGATACATACATGTTAGCAATAGTCTAGAATTGCCCCTTTGACTTTTCAGATAGACTAGATGTGTATGGTGAGGTATAACATAAAATCTAAAGATACTGTTATTAGAACAACACTATGTGTGACTGCACAGCTTTCTTCTCATGTTGTGGCTGTTTGGGTTCCTGGCATGATGATTTGTGACTTAAGATTAAAATCACATTGCCAGGGATTACCACACAGCCATTACCGCAGCTGCTAGTATGAAACTCACCATAACTATCCCCTCTGTGCAAGTGTGGAATCCTCTCTGTCCATTAACCAAAGTAAGAGGGAAGCAGCAGATGCATCGTGGGAGACCCTCATCCGATAATTAGCTATGCCGAGACGGAGACCTCTCTGGCGAGGTGCAGAGCTTAGCTGATTGGTGAACAGTGATTGTTTCCCTCTTTGTTCACAGTGGCTAAGTTCTGCACCTGAAGAGAAGGGGAGAGGAGACTTTGCCTATTGTCAGCCTGCGCAGGGCACAGAGCGTGTGCTGGCTGAGATACCTTGCTGCTGAATGGGCAGATTTACCATGAACACACGTGTGTGAGATGCAGTATATTGAGAATAAGAGGCAGAGGTGACGTGGGGAGGACCAAAAGACTCTTGGCTTTAGCTGAGAATAAACAGCGCTCCTTGAATTCTCAGTCTGACTTCACAAGTGAGGCATCACCTGCAGTGATTTGGTCACCATGCTTTTCTACAGGTCAGAGGAAATAAATGTGACTTTAACCTGGAATTGTCTATAAAGCTTTGTTGGGTAGTCTTGTCTTTAATGGATGCTGTTGTGGTCTCTCTGCAATTGTAGCTTAGCACCGTGTGTTGTTTCCAGGAAATGGTTGTTTCCGCTGGGAGCTGCCATTTACGGCTGCTGCTGTTGTTCCAGGCTGGTGATGGACCCGTCCTCCGGTGCCTACTGAGCTGATATCAGTTCTGATTTCACACACTGGCTCAGTTCAGCAGGAACAGGAGTCGAGCCCTTTTCTAAGAGCCTTTGAGAAATGTTGTTACTGTTTTCTCTAAAAAAGCCAAATTGGTATACATTAAGATGTCTGGATGTTAAACACTAAACAGCCTAAGGTGGAAAGGTGACCTCAGTACTCTTTAGAGAACTGTTGGCTTAAGATGAGAAGGTATGTGGATATGTAGCACATCACACAATATTGCTTTGGTGACTGACCTCCAGTGTTATTTTTCAGAGTAACCTGCTAATAATCAAGAGAATGTGCTCGCCCTGTGGATCTTCCCTGTCTTCTCCAGACCTTGTTGCAGTAGCTCTAAAAATCTAAGGAAATCATTGTTAACTCTGTAACCTCAGTTGTGCTCTACCGGTAACCTGAAAAATAACTCCATTTGGAAAGCTGGGGCAATCAAGAACACACAGATACTCCTGTATCATGACAGAGAAATAATTTTTACTGCTGTTTCCATTGCAGGAAAGATCACAGAGAAACTCTTTTAATATGTCTCCTACTAAACCCAGATGGTACTAGGATTCCATTGACCCAAGACATCAAAAGAAGGATTTTATGACTGCTAAAACAATCAGCTGGCAGAAAGATTTACCTCTCAGTATTTATGTCTTCCAGAGTCTCACTGTAGCCAAGAAGGCATGTGCATAAAACAAGCTACACATACAACCTTACTGTGGCTTTAGGTGGTTCTTTAATACAAAAAATTTGAGGGTTATCCTTGCTCTTTGGTGATATAACCATTCCAGTTTCCATATGACAAGGACTCGTGATTTGAATGGTTTTACACACTCCAGTAATTTGGCTAACATTAGTAACCTCTGAAATTCTATTAAACTATATTCTGTACTTAAAATTTTGTTTGTAACTTCTATGCCAAATTAAAAAGCCAATATAAAATTATCAGGAGCTGGGGTAGGGCAGGGGAGGTTAATTGGAACTGGGCATAATCCGTGAAAAGTGATGGGATGGGATTGAAGGCAAAACACAAAATCAGAATTCTCTCTCTGTCTTGTTTTGGTTAACTTTTATCAAAAGTGTCAGACCTTCTGTTTTCTGAAAAATATCTTCCATATCCCTGTGCTGCTCTTTTTTCACGGTGATGTATCAAGTGTAGCTCTTCTTTCCTAGGAATGTACTGCTCCACTGATCAGGAGACATCTTAATTGTTCCTTTCAGAGAGTAAGAATTTAAACCACAAAAATCTGGGGATATATTTACTTCGTACACTATTGTTTTACATCAAATACTCTTGTAAAAATAAATATTTTTTTTTTCAAGTATGTGTAGTCTTTCCATTGCACAGTGGTTCAATGTTAATATACAAATTTAGGAAGAAGAATGACACCATTTCTGCTTTTGTGGTAGGGGACAACCATCAGAAAGTTATTAGTTAATGGATATTAACAATATTTTTTTTTAAATATTGGGCACAGTAGTAGTTTATTTTGCTTGCTACAGCTGTTCCAGTCTGTGTCAGCAGTATTAATGTAAGGATGAACTTAAGCACTGGTTTCCCTCACATCAGCTTTGTGATCCATCATGCGTTGTAGCAACTGAGAAAATAAACAGAAAATAAAACATGAACACCAAACAACCTAAAAAAATGGCAAAGAGGTGGCAGCCCTGGCCTTGTATCTGGGCTTGTATGGCCTTTTGTTGCTAATACAAGCATTGCTAAATAGAGTGGGTCTCTACATTGAGAAGGAAGCTGAAGGTGGCTTCAAATAGTTACTGTCATGGTAACTCATCACAAGTAAAGGAGAAGATTCCTGCATGTATTCTATAGTAGCTTCATTACCATGATATAAGCATTGCCATTAGTTTAAAATCCTTCTGAATCATGTGAAAAGCTCCGGGAGTGAACCATGCAGAGTGATGTTTAATTATTTAGGTTTTTAATAGGCCCTATTGAAAACTTAGCAGAAAAAAAAAAAGACACAAACCAATGTTCATTTTACTCAAGATTCTCCCCAGGTGGGTGTTTCCGTATTTGTTTCCTGAGAGGAGGAAGCTGTAGATTTTAATTATAGTAAATAAAACCAAAGAACAAAACAAAAATCCATTTCAAATTTTATTGTAACTAAAGTATGGAAGCAATGTTTTATCAAATGATACCTTCAGTCAGCCACCCCCTCTGAATAAAAAAAACTTTTTTTTTTGTTTGTTTGTTTGTATTGTGTGGGGGGTTTTTTGGTTTTGTTTTCTTGTTTTTCCTTCCCATCCTTATTTCAGCCCTTTCCAAACACAGTGGTAGTTTTACTTCAGGTAGCATTACAAACCCCAATGCAGAAGGCTGAAGGGTCTCCTACTTGTTTCATTAGGCCAGAAGCCTGTAAAAAAAAAAAAAAAAAAAGACAAAAAAACCCTCAGATTAAGTTAAAACTGTATTTGTGTAGTTAGGCAAGGATCACAATCTGTATTCCTGTGCTACTTGTTCAGAGTAAAGGCAGACCATAATGAGGATGTGACCCAGGCAGGTCCCTTCCCCACTTGGAGGAGATGCGTTCCTGCTCATACACTTTCTGCTACAAACATGGAATAAAACATTTTTCTGACAGTAGTTCCTCTGCTTTGTGTTCTGTCTTCAGCTTTGCTGGGAGGTGTTTGCCGCTGCTGCTGGCTCTGTGCTTCCTGCTTCAGAGGGGAATTAGCTGTACCCTGTTGCCCGTTCCTCACACATGAGGGAGGGAGGGAGGGAAAGAAAGGAAGGGAAGGAAGAGAAGGAAGGGAGGGAGGAAGGGAGAGAGGGAAGGAAGGAGGGAAGGAGGGAAGGAGGGAAGGAGGGAAGGAGGGAAGGAGGGAAGGAGGGAAGGAGGGAAGGAAGGAAGGAAGGAAGGAAGGAAGGAAGGAAGGAAGGAAGGAAGGAAGGAAGGAAGGAAGGAAGGAAGGAAGGAAGGAAGGAAGGAAAAGAAAAAAGAAAAGAAAGAAAAGAAAAGAAAAGAAAAGAAAAGAAAAGAAAAGAAAAGAAAAGAAAAGAAAAGAAAAGAAAAGAAAAAGAAAAGGAAAAGAAAAGAAGAAAAGAGAAGAAAAGAAAAGAAAAATAAAAAAGGTCTGGCCAGAAACACAGCCTGAGCAAGTCAGCAGCTTGAGGAAACAAGTAGGACTCAAGGTGTAAGGACCCCATATGGATTTCTGACATGTGAAAATCACTATGAAAAAGGACATTACAAAAAAATAAACGAGTTAGGCCATGATAATGTGTCATGCAGAATACTGCAGCCAGCCAGTTTATCTCCACAGCTAAGTTATCGAAAATTGGTATTTCTGTTATAAAGAATTTCAGCTGTTTCATTAGGCTTTGCAGGTCTGGGCTCCTCTGCATCTGTAAGTACGCAGAAGGAAACCATGGCACCATTGTAAGCATGAACCAGGAGCTGAGCTTCCGCGTGCCATTACATGCTGAAGGCTTTACCAGTTTTGAGTTGATTCTTTCCATGCAAAAACTGGACTGGAAGTCTCTGGAAATAGCACACTGTTCAGGACTGGTGCAGGATCACAGTGAGTCGGGTGCCGCGGGTTGTCCCACCGCACAGCACCAAGGAGAGAGGGACGCCCGTGCCCACACCCGTCTGTCTCTCCATATGCGTGATTTTAGAGTCAGGAGTAGCTGTATATGAATTATCGAAACAAAGTCAAAATGCACATCTGTAACTTAATGGTATCTTTCTCTGAGCAAAGCAGCCTCTTAATCATAGAATCATTTTGGTTGCAGTAACCGCTGTCTGCTTTACAAATGTACCCCCTTACCGTCAATTCTCACAAACACAACAAAATAAAAACTTGAGTATGTCAGCCACCATCTTACTTCATTCTGCATCTGTGTCTTGGTGTGCCTGAAACTCACCTGTTTAACTGCCAAGCATGACCAATTGTTAGAGTGAGGTCAGAAGAGGCCACAAAGATGATCAGAGGCATTTCTCCTATGAAGACAGGCTGGGAGAGTTGGGGTTGTTCAGCCTGGAGAAGAGAAGGCTCCACAGAGATCTTACAGCAGCCTTCCAGTACATAGAGGAGACCTACAAGAAAGCTGGAACGGATCTATAAGGAAGAAATTCTTCACCATGTGGGTGGTGAGGCTCTGGAACAGGCTGCCCAGAGAAGCTGTGGATGCCCTATCCCTTGAAGTGTTCAAGGCCAGGCTGGATGGGGCTTTGAGCAACCTGGTCTAGTGGAACATGTCCCTGTCCACAGAGGAGAGTTGGACTAGATGGTCTTTCAGGTCCCTTCCAACTCAAACCATTCTCTGATTCTCTGATGAGTGAATTAAAATTCCATTCCAATTTATTCCATTTTATAGCTGAAAAGTTTTATTCCTTTTTCTTGTTCCTTAATGTAAGATATAAGCCCCCTCCTCCCTCATTCCACCTTTCACATGATTCCTCTTTCCTACAGCCATGGCATTATCATCCATTTTGAACTCTCTCTCTCCTTCCCTTCAGTAACATGGCAGTATTACTGTGCAATACTGCTGCTAAGATTTTGTCATTCCCACCACTTCTGTTGAACCTGCCCATCATGCCCTAAATTCATTATCACCTTCTGTTCCTTTTAACTACAAGAAGGCTTTTTAATAAATTATCAGTTTTTGTTGAGGGGAAAAATCTTTCCTGTTTGCTTGAATTAAAAACAAACAAACATGCAACTACATGACATAAATGCTGAACTTTTGTTTTTTACATAGATGAAGAGTCAGATGAACAATCACTCACAAGAACAAGTAAGCCCATCTACTGACATTTTATGGTTTCTATGCACACCTCACTTCTCCCTAGGACTTGTCTCTTCTTTCTTCAGTCAAACCACAGGAATGCACAGGTTTCCCTATTGATAGCAGGGAGGAAACAGTGGGAATTAGGAAGCAGCCATACTAAGAAAACAGTAAAACTGAAGTTCTCGTTATATCTTAAGCTAGGTGATTCTCTTTTATCAATATCAAGTAATGCCAGCATCGGCTGTAGGAAACGTGACACTGAGAAAAGCAATTGTTCTACACCACAGACTGACTGTCAGTGCTAAAATTCAGTGATTTTTTAGCAGTATAATTCATATTTGGGCACCACAGTTGTTGTTACATCACAGTATCATCTAGCTTTGTTATTCAGTTGTTTTTATATTTGGTAGTAACTGCTATCTGCTTTACAAATATATCCCCTTACAGTCAACTATTGTAAACACAACATCCAGCACCAAAACAACAGGTTTCTAACAGGCAAGGAACAAAGTCACCAAAAAATTATTCCCTTCTTTGTCCTCAAACACAGCTAGTAAAGAATGTGGTTTCTGGTATGTTTTAGAAGTGGTGAGGACCCACTGCTCCCACTGCAGCCAAAAGGAGGAGTTTACTCTCCAGATGTCTGAGAAATCAGAGCTAAACAGTCTTCCAGATTCACAAAAGGAAACTGAATTGGTAAGGAAATTATGAAAGTGACACCACAACAGGATGTCACATGGCAGTCCTTTTCATAGGTTCTTTAAATACATGTGGATTGCCGGACTCTCATACATTTTGAATAACTGTCCCAAGTAGAGTTATTGTTGAAGAGGAGTATCAATAATGGGCTGTTCAAATACCTGATTTTTGAAACAAAAGGCAAACAGCACAGATATAATACCAAACTCTTTTTTTTTTTTTCTTTTTTTCACTATTCTATGACAATTAAGTTTGCCAAGTCTGAAGAAATCAGGGCAGGGAAGAGGTGACTTAGAGACTGCTGTGCAGTTAGACAGAAGTATATATGTGAAGGAGCTCAGTAGAAAGATGCTCAGATTCTATATGCAAGTTATTAAAACTTCATTCTATGATGTTTTTATAACTTTGGGGTATTCCCTCTGAAAAATAAAATTTAAAAAAATAAAGTGACTGGATCTACCATTTGTACAGCCTGCCCATCCACAGCGAAGACGTAAACCAGGAAATACGGTCTCCAGCTCAGCTGTTGGAAAAGCAGAACAGATTGTTTGAACAAAGTAAATCTTAATAAAGTAACTTTACAGGTGTGAATTAACAGTAATCAAGATGTTAAAATTTATGCTAGGGTAGTGCCTGGGAGCAAAGTTGGCATCACACATGTAGGGACATGCAGGGGTTGACATGTATCTTCCCCTTCCCTGACAGGTACACTGGATGACTTGCGCATTTGCCTATCTTAGCCTAGCAAAAACCACCTGGGTTTGGTTGCTGGGCTCGCTTTCTCCTAGAAACCCTGTATTCATCATGCCTACTTTTGTCTTGGATCCTGGGCAGAAAGGGAGAGGGGGGAGGGAAAGTAATGGCAATGTTTCTGCCTGAGTAACTGCGTCCAAATCTTGCTCTGCCAACACAGCAAAAGGAAGCAGAACTGTTTAAATCAAGATCAGAAAAGCTATGATGAAAAACAGTCAGCAGCTATCATCTGAAACCTTTATATCCAGACAAAATTATCTTTCCAAAATGAATGTTATAGCTTAATTGCAAGGTGTGACCTTGACATTTGCTCAGCATCCTTTCATGGCCTCAGTCATGCAGGCCAGAACAAGCAACTACAGCAATTCAGTCTGCCCCTAAAGTACATTCTACAGTGTACTGATCATTGATGTTTTAGCAAAGACGCAACCGCACAAGGAAGGAAAGCTGAAACATATCAGCAGTTTTTGTAATGCATTTGAAGAATAAATTTGATGGTCTATGGAGACAACATTTGTATTTTCTTCATGTCACCAGCAAAGGTGGCAATGATCCCGCCTACAAGAAACTTGCAGATAATGCCTGACTTCACGGACACACATATAACTTATTTCCATGTAATAATTGTGTAGCAAATTTCAAGGCCTGTCTCTAGTGGAATTTGATACTGGCTTTTTCGTCTCTATCCACAAATATCTCAAGCTGATACAGAAGTGCAGCACAATCATGAGATTAAAAGGACATAAACACTTTCTGGTAGTCTCTACAGGGCGTGATAGTAGAGATGGGAAATTTGTATCTTCAGCTACCATTACAAGTTAGTTTGGAATAAAAAAATTGAAGTCCTATCTTGCAAAAACTTACACGCAGTAGAAGTTACAGCATCATTAGTCAAAACAAAGAAAAGCTGCTTTCTCATGCATGAAACATTAGGGCAACTTTTAACAGTAGCATGCAAAGGACATATTGCATGCATCTGTTTTGAGAGCCTCAAAATAAACCCACAAACGAAGAAATAAAATCAAAACAGCAAGGAGTGAATAAACTGTATATACAGGCTGGTTTGGCGCAGACACATGGGAAATCTGAAGGACAGTGTAATTCAGAATGTGGGTAACATTATGGTCAAGAATATGTGAAAATGTGATCTTTTCAAGATGATACTATGCATCTGCAAAAAGTTCACAGGCCTAAAAGTTGTTTTTATTCAAAATAATAGAAAAGAGAGGGTCATTGTTCCTGAGGGGCTGCCTTTTTAATGAAGTTACTTTATCATCTGACCTAATAACTGAAGAGTTACAAAAAATGCTTTTAAAGTAGCAAGAGTTGTTAAGAGACAAGGGAAGTTAGTTAAATGCACACACATATTAAAGACATAGTATTGCTGGATTTTTTTCTGCTACTTGTTGACGTTCAGGTTAACTGTCTGATATGGAATTGTTATTCCCTGATCCTATCAGTACTACAATTAAATACAAATATCAGGGCTAAATTTCTGCAGCTGAGTTTCAACATGCTGGGTTGTTTCTTCCTTCTCACCCTCTCTCCCTTCACATACACGCAAGAATATGAAATACAAACTAAGGCACAACCTATGCCCACTAAGTATATTGCTCCAACTTAGCAACAGCCAGCTGACACTCTGAATTTCTGTTTCAGCGGCTGATGGCAATGCAGTGCCTATGCTGGCTCCTGGCCGCCAAAGGCCCCAGTCACTGTGAGAACACTTAAGCCATCAGAAGGGGCTCGTGAGGTTTGTTCCTTTCCAGCAGCCACACAGCTGGTTAAAGGAAGATAGCCAACGCAAGCAAGGGAAACTCCTTCTGGCATTCACTAGTGAACAGACCACCTAACAGCAAATTCCCAGAATAAGCTACTGTCTGCTAAGGCAGCAAATGTAATGGCTACCATGACCCTATCTTTTAAATCCAGGAAAGCATTTAAGGAAAAAAATGTATCACGAGTAAGAAAAACTTGCCAGAGAGGTAGGTGGACTTAAATAGGGCCACATGTGAATACTGCTATGAATTAGGTGCTAGAAGGCTGCCTCTAGCACCGGCTAACTCAGCTACAGTGGTTTAACTTCTGGTGTTGCCCAGCAAAATGTGCTAATAGTATAACAAAGCCCTTTCAGGCTCTGGAAAGTACAAAACATAGATTCAAAAACATGCTTAGTGCTCTGGTGGAGGGCTCCTGTAACATTCCAGGTTTTCACTTCTCAAACTTGGGTCTAGTAGAAAGCTGCACTTCTGTGTCAGAATTTCTCACCTTCCTACAGTGTTCTTATATCAGAAGAAAAACTGCATTTTAATTGGCATGACATTATTTGCTCACACAGAACATTAGCATTTTATTCTGTCTCTGGATAATACAGCAAAGAAATGGAGTAAACCTTGTTTAGTACTGGTTGACTTAATAATTGCCAGCCATTTTTGCTAGATGTTTCATCCTAAACTTCAAATTCTTCATAATTTTTTTTAATCATATCCCCTCAAAACCAAAACCAAGCCAAACATACCACCACGGCATGAGTTCTAACTTACCAAAACTAGCATTAACTCCCTTGCACCTTCAGTCTGACTTTCTGCTAGCACCTCCTTGCACTTACAATGCTGTCAGTATGGAAACTTGATAACAAATCCCAGAAGTAACAGATTAACATGTTTCTACTAGTCAGCTAAATTGCAATAGATGGTAACATACCCGTTCCTACCTTAACTCAGAAAATAAGAGGTATTCTGCTTTGTATGTACTAAGATCTCGGGTGAATGGAATCCACAAATGGGCTTTTTTTCTGAAGAAAATCCACAGAAACCACCCTGCCCCATTCTGGAAAGCTTGCAGAATTCTAAAAGCTGTGATTTAGCAGTCTTACGACTGGAAAGAAGTATCATCAACAAACAAATCAAACTCACTGGTTGTACTCGTATTCAAAACAAGTTGTTGGAGAGGAAAAACTTTGAGAAGCTGTGTATATTCAGTACCACCTCCAGGATTAGGGTGTGTGCTGACATGGGGATTGCAGGGAAGGAAACAAGCTACTTGCAGCCTAATTTCAGGACTTGTTTGGCTGGTTCGGCCCCGAAAGCTTCAAAAGATCTCTTCCAGAAAGCAGCAATGACAGAGGAGAAGACACACCTTAGATGGGTAATGCGGGAGCCACCATTTGAGAAATCTTCCATTACTCAGATCTACCAAATGACAATGTTGCCTTCCACTGGCAAACTAAGAAAAGTAGCTTCAGCATGCCACAAAATCATGGTTTATATCAAAGTAAGGTCATAATTCAAGCCCTGTGAAAGAACAAGGAAAAAGAAATACCAAAGATTTACAACAACTGTACTAAATAAAGCAAAAAGAATGCTGGTACAGATGTATCTTTTTAAAGGTACAGACAGCATCAACTAAGTTTCTTCCTCAAAGCCTCCTGAAACAAGCAAGCCCTCCTTGTAATATTTAAATCATACAGTATTTCTTAAGAAGCCAAACACAGGAAAAAAAGAATGTACCCACTAGACAATGTTCACACGAGACAAATACCTCAGAGTTTATGATCAACAAATAATTTAGCTTAATCCCATGCTTTTCAGGTATGATACTCAGGGAATAGAAAACCAGGTTGCTTGATTTTGATTTTTTAGATATGTGTGGCTACCAACAAATGAAAATTGTGACATATTTCTTTCTGATTATTTATTCAGAAAAAAATCTCAATCCAAGAAGAGAGATAAAAAAATCTTTCTTCCCAGACATACATTATGTATTTACTGTTTCTTCATATGCTGGAATTGAATATTAAAAATATTAACAAACTGGACATGTAGCTTCTGTAATTCTCTGATATGACTCACTGGGAACAAAATCATAAGAAATCAGACAACAGCGTTACAAAAAATCTCTTTCCACTTCTTACAGCCAAGGGACATTAAGTACATTGTTTTTCTTTTCGCTTGCTCAAAAACAAATGCCACATTCAGAAAGCCGTGTTAATTTAAGACACATGCCTCTGATTTTATACGCAAGAATAGTATTTGAAGCAGCATCTTTGAACACAGCACAAATGTTGACATTAAAGCTAGGTAATATATGAGGAAAAATTACTGAAAAGAGTTAAGATCCTGTGTCATTACTATTCTCCATGCTTATTTTTCTGATTAAGCTAGAAAGAGTTACACAACATTTTGGGGACAAATACTTTCCTAGGGGTAAAACAGTGAGCCATAGCTCCCTGACCATGCTCTTTGCATGAGACAAAAAACCTAAACAAAGAAGCAAGCAAACTACCCCTGGACACAAAAAGGAAGGAGATGAGTAGCAACCAAATGCTCTCTTTAGGAAATCTGGCCCTCAAACTGGAAAGTTTCCTTATGCCTATATTGTGTTTGCCCTGTTCTGTCTGATTGTAAAAAAGATTTCTTAAATGAATAAAACAATAGCATCAGTCAGGGCACACTGAAAACAGGCTGTACTGCAAGCAGCCTTCTAGCTGCAGTGTCTGTTGACAGAGACCAGCTATGGATATAGTACTTTGCAGAGAACACTGTGCAGTTGAAGCTGCAGTACTGAAAAAATAATCTAGCAAATCTGAGAGGAGTTTCATTTTGGAAACATTTTCAAAAAGAACTAAAGAGAGTTCAGGAAACGTCAATTTCCTGAGAACACAGAGTGCATTCCCAATGAATCACTAAGTCTCACTTGAGATCATTGTTAGTTTCATAAAAGCAGAAAAATAGAACAAAACATTTTAGGAACAACTTACCAACCGAGCAATTGGATACAATTTGCTAATAAAACCATGTGTAAATGTGGGAGAGAAACACATCCCCAGCCAGATAAACAACAAGGAGATGAGTGAACTGCTTTAAATTATGTAGGTCTCTTGTTAAAGAAGGTGCTCAGAGTATAATTTTCAACCATCTTTAATATTTACTGTTATGTTCTAGAAGGTTAACATTTCCAGACAAGTGGTTATTTTCAAATGTGTATGAGGGAGTAAAAAAAGTTGAGGGATATGCTTTAGTAGATATTTTTCTACTCTTGGTAACCTGCAGTGCAAGACTTTTGTGAAAGTCTGACATCTGGATAAAGATCTGATTTGTTTGCTTGATAAGTAGATGACATCAAAAATCTAAACTTTCAATGTTAGTTTTTGAAGAAGTTCATTCAGCAGCTTCAGAGTCCTTTGGTTTTCTTCTCCACTACGGTTAATTCTGTATGCAGTACGGATAAGAAGGCTACAAACTTCTTTGCTTGTATCAGTTGTCTCAGTAATCTGAAAGCAAACACAGAAGATGGGAAATAATACAGTTATGTTGCTAAGTACTAAGGATTCTCCACTAATACTTGCAACAAAACCACAGATTTGTCCATCACCAGTGAACATTTGAGACGCTCTGAGTTCAAAAGCAACATCTGCTCAAGGTGTCTCTTTTCATACATCTTTGGTGGAACGGAGCAACTTTGAGATTTTTACCGTTTTCCTAAGTAAAACAAATCAAAAGGTCAAAAAGCTTTTAAAGGAAAGAAAAATGGATAGTGTAACCATTTAGAGTCATCTCCTCAGAAAACTACTAAAAAGCACATGAAAGTTTCGCATGAGTTTGCAGAGACAATTCAATTCTGTAAATTTTTCAAAAGTAAAAATAAATCCCTCCCCCAGAAGATGATACAGTACCTGGAGAAGACACTAAATTGCAATTTTTGCAGATCAGGAGGGACTATACATTATCTGCTGCATTAATCCCAAAGTTCAGTATGCTAACCAAAACCACTGCCATTTGTTTCCACACCATTCTGCCTTTCATATATTGAATTCAGGCCTTTTCAAATCATGTGGAGAGCCTAGCTACACATTAATGATTACATAGATACACTCAAAATTAATCAGACCGACATACACTGGCCTGAAACAGCTCATGACCACCCTCCAGTGAGAAATACTCAGAGTTTTGAAAGTTAGTTATGTTGCTTTCTATAAAGAAACAAGAAATTGCCTTTGGTTTTCCTGAAGGAGTTTAAAGTAGCAGACTAGTATATTGCAGCATCACTGTTCAGCAGCCACGCTCCTCAAAAGAGAAACTAAAAAGAGCATACTGTAAAAATACATACAACTCCCCTAATTTTATCATTACATTCTCATGCTAAGAGAAATGGATCATTTGTGAACTTACACCTAAAATGCTAGAAATATCTTAGTCCTTCTAAAACAGGAAAACAATATGCTTGCATAGTCAACCAGTAGGAATAACCACCAGAATAGGTTTCCAGCATTATAAAATCAGGCTCCCTATACATGCCATATGCCCTATACAGATGGAAGAGCACACTGCTGCTTAAAAGAAAATCTTTAAGTGCTAAAACCACACACTGGCCCCTAGGCCTGCTTGTACAGGAGGCCTGTAGTTCTTAAAAGAGTATGGTCTTATAGTTAGGAATAAATTTCTAATCTCATACTGAGATAGTGCTGTTTATCCTGAGAGACAAACCACCCTTTGCTATTTGGACCAATACACCTGAAGGCTCTCATCAACAACAGCAAGATACTGCGGCAGGCTTCCAACATTTTACTCCCCTTCGGCTTTTTTCACACCCTAAGTTACACTCTCTCAGGTCTTTGTTCTTTTTTTCTCTCAATATCACACCAGTCTCCTCTCTGGCTTAGCTAAAACATCAACCTTCTGCCTCATCAATGCCAATGCTTAGTAACTATCTCTTTTACATAATGGAAAACCAAGTGAAGACAGTTCCATCACCTCTGCAGCAGCTGGATCATTAAGGGAGTGATTTATAACTGGGAAAAGCAAAATATTTGCACATGCTATCTATGCCAGGTGTAAACGAACGGTAGGTATCCCTTAATTGTAAGCTACTGATCCAACTGTTTCTGTAGCTGTATAGTCAGGACAGCAACCTTTTCAGCGGGATTTTGTCAAAAAGTGTAAAGAAGGAAAATATTTTGACTGTAGCTGAAATAGATATGTGGCAAGTTAGGTGTATTTGCTGTAGTCACGATCTTCTTTGATTCTCTGTTATGTGTCCTCTTTATTAAGAGATAGGAGCTTAAATTCCAAAATAATAATATTAAAAAAAAATATTTTACTTTAATAAGGAAGAAACACTTACATGGTCAATAAATTCCTGGGCAATCATATGTCCACCAGAAGAAAAGAGCAAAAAGTTGGTAAGAAGATGTGTGATAAGATGCTTGCTACAACACTGCTCCACATCCTTCACACTGGGCACAGCAGCCTCCAGATCTTTGACAGAAAGGACTGTACAGCTGAAGAGCCTCATTAGATGATTGTACACTGCTTGGGCTTCTACCTATAGGAAACAATTTCAAAGGACACAGGATCAGAGAAGAGGTCACACCTATGGTATTTTTCCTTTGGATTTATTCACAAACAGGAAACTGAATCCTTGGCAGAAACTACCCAAATCTGAAAAGAGTTTGAATTTAAGCAGCAGGGAGAACAGGGAAGGAAGGGCTGTACACATTTCTTTTACACTGATTCACACACACAGAAGTGGACAGAATGGATTTTTAAAATTTTCTTACGTCTTACAAATTAAGCAGGCAGGGCATCAAGCCAGGATTTGACCTTTTTAAATAATAAAAGGAAATGGATAAAGTCCCTCAGCAGAACATGGTCAGAATTTTGCATTGTGGAAAAAAAGAACAGAGTCTCCTCATGGGCTCATTGCAGTATTGCTGTTACAAATCATCTAAATCCCCATGCAACCTGACCTCAGCTGATAAAATGTTCTGGTAAGAATGCATTTTTTTCCTTCTTCCTGTGTTGTTTGCAACTTACGTTTTTACCTCTTGAGTTAGCCAATAAAAAATAATTTTTACTGGGAGTACAAACCAGAACATTTTGGCACACACACAATGGAAAAAGAACTATAAGAAACCATTGCAAAAAATCCTAACAATAATTCTGTTCAGTGTATTAAAAATAAACAAACTGCCAGAAAAAATACCCAGATGATTAAATGCAGGAACAATGGAAAAATATACCACTGCAGAACCAAAGGAAAGGGACATCCATTTCTCCACAATGCTCATTAGGACAATTTGCTTCAGTTATTTACCTGACCTTGCTTTTCTCATCCCTGCCCTATTAACAAATCCACATAAAATAATCTAAATTCTTTAATTATGTCCACAATTACGTGAGAGCTAACAAACAATACCAGAATCTAAAGAAAGGTAACTGGAATTCTTCAAGATCCTTTAGCCCTCTTTGCTTCCTATTCTTGTGCTGTGCCAGAGACTAGAGATGGACAGCAGCAGGTTCTGCTCCACGAGCTCACCTACACTAGAAGACTCAACTTTAGTGCCAAAGTTACTACGACCAACCTCCACGTTTTGTTTCTCCAGTGTTTCAGAGTCTAAAGGTATGAAAGGACTCCAACAAATGAATAAATATTGAGGAGAATAATATTCAGTTTGCACATATGAGTAAAGTCCAGTGAACAGCAAAAGACATTTCTTTAGTCTTTAAATCATTTTGACCCTATGTGTTCCACTCCTGCTGACATATATGCTGCTACCTAAAGTCAGTAGCAGGAAGACAAAATCTTAAGTCATGACTGCATGCCTTTCCACACAAGAATATGCTGAATGAAAAGTCCTCCAGCTTGGCATCCGCCAAAGTTCTTATCCCATCTTAATTCGTAATTGGTGAAAGGTTCAGGGTAGAGTAGTTAAGAGCTAACCTGCCAAAGAACAAATTAGAAGAAAAAGCAAATATCTAACTAAACATGGAAGCTTTGCATGAACTGTGGGAATACTTCTGAAGTAGCCTGACCTGTGGGAAAAAAATCTATTGCTTGAAGCAACTAAAGGAAAGAATTATAATGAACTGAAAGACTAGACTTACGGGAGCAGATGAGTAACTGCGTGGGCTGTCAATGGAAAAGCTTTTTCTCACTAAAATTTGTCATACATTACAACAGTATAACAAACTGGTAAAGTAGGGGACACGCAGGGAGATGATTTTATATATAAGACGTGATTTCATTCTGTGGCGCTGGAGTTAGAACAATGTTCCATATGTAGTTCTGCAACTATAGTCCCTCAGTTTCATTCACTCATGCTTATTGCTTTGGTATTTCCTTCTTTCCCAAAACCGCATTTTAAAACCAGCTCTGGTTTCTTCACTTTACTGTAGCTCTAACTTAACCCTGCTCAGCCAATATCCCACTCCCTCTCTTGGGCTATAAGAATTAAAGACAAAAAAAATTAAAAAGTGATTGGGTTGTGAGCTTGCATTTGCAGTGCAGTCTGGGTGGTAAAAGGGGAAGAGAAGGAAATAAAATATTGCAGACACACTGTTACACATGGACCATTAGATGTAAAATGAAAGCATGATGTTTTACTAGTGTGGTGTACTGAACTGCATTTTTAAATCAAACAATCTAGTTTTAGTTTAGTTTTAGAGATGCTGCAGCCAAACGCTGAATCTGGGCTTTGCAGATCAGATTGATTACGCTAGTTCAAACTTGCAAAATCAGTCTAAATTAAAGGCTTTCTTGTATTTGCATGCATACATAGACACAAAGCACTCTTCATGCAGTACGACACTGCTTCCTTCTGTTAGAAACCTAGAATATGGAAATATAGCATACTTGTTACAGTCTCATACACACCAAAAACCACTAAAGATACACAACAGAAATCAGAAGAGATGGGCAAGGTTAGAATTGAGGGCTGTGTGTGATAAGTATCTTCACTGCTCCAACTGTTCTTGTGATTTCTCTTGTGCTTCCACTCAGAAGATGCCAGAACACAGGAATGTTGAATTCTGCCACACAGTGGTATAAAAAATGTGATTTCTAGAGCAGTTTTATTTCTGATTAAAAGCACCCAAGTTATCCAAGAGAAAGTCAAGAAGGTACTAATCTATATAATATAGTTTAAAAAGAGGAAAAATGTTTTATAAGTGTCACCAAGAAAATCCACAAAAATTATCTTTTAACTGCTCCAATGCAACACAATTCCCAGGAGACCTTGTAAAGCCAATACCTTCTCCAGTGTAGATCTTTCATTTTTCCAGCATCCACTATTTGTTTTATAGCAATAAGACAGACTATTGACTGCTTATTGCTGCTTACTATCACCACATTACACACCATCGTCTGAGTCCTTTGTTGATTTTCATTCTGAGGACAGTAGTAAAATGCCAGCAGCCACAGCAGAGCATCTGATTCTGCAGCAGCCTTCAGCAGTTGTTCCACTGCAATATCGAGCCATTCCCCAAAACGAGCAACCAGAAACCAGATTTCAAAAAGGTCAGCAAGAGAACTGGAAAACAACAAACATACAATTAAGTATTTATTGTTATTTAATATTTTTAAATGTCTTAAGTTAACTGCAAAGGTGCTGGCATGAAAATTAAAATTCTCAACTACTCTTAACAGATAATACCTTACCTGCTAAGCATACAGCCATGTACTACTCTATTACCTGCAGTCACGATCAAATGAGACATATTCAGTGCTATTAACAGATAAACTTTGCCAGTAGAACAGACTCTCCATAACACCAGTTTCTAATAACCATGACAAAATACTATTAAAATATGCATCATAAAATTAAACCTTATCCAGTTGAAGGATTTGCAAAACTTTAAATTGTATTTCAAGTGTTGTATTCTAACATACTATTGCCTTATATTGTCTCCCAGTTTCTCTCTTTTGCTTTGCAGGGTTATTTTCTGGTCTTTGGTAATTCATAAGGCACAGGCTTTTTGGTAATTTGTGAGGAACTACATATGGAACAAATATACAATTTTTTTAGGGAAACTCATCTCCTGACTATTAAAATTCAGTTCCTCTTTAAGGAAAATTTTGAAACTATTTACAGCTGAGTGACTAAAGTAAGAAAAAGAAAGGTGAGAACGGACCACAGCTCATCTCTACACTTTCTCGCATGTACTCTTCTAAAGTTAAGAATAAAGAAAAGAGAAATGATGAGAAGATGCAAACTCATGGTAGGGTTCTCTGAAGCAAAAAGTAAAATGGACAGTGGAAGGAAGGACAGACAGAAGGACAGCTGGAAATAGATTAAGAACCAGGAAAAATTATTCCTATTAAGTCTGGCAAAAGTTTGAAGACTTAGAGGTTTTCCTTATGTTTTACTTCTGGGGACTCCAAAAGCTGATTCTTTCCAGGGAAGTCCAAGAGATCTTAGAAATTTCAGGAGTTGGTGAAGTCGTCTGATACCATCACACCATCTGGGCAACATGACAAGGTCATCATTGGAATAAACTGTTTTATCTTTCAGACTTTCCAAAGGGGTGGGAGGCACAGCTTTATGGATGAAGGTGTGGTGTGTGCAGACAGTATTCTATGTCTGGAGTATACTGGTGACTGATGCTGTCTATAAGTGCCCCAGAAATTATTTACCCTGTAAATTATATTGTCTATATGCTACGGAATCATAGGGCTTCTAAATCCTATTCCTAGGACACAAATCCACCTTATCAGTATTTTGGGTGTGATAACTGACATCAGACATAAGATGTTGACACAGATTCATAGAGAAAAAATAGAGTACTGAGGTGACTGCTCTAGAAGTCACCATTGTTGATATTCCACAGCTTTTGGAGGGCCAGCAGCATGGCTCAGCAGGGAAGCAGAGATGTGTGACAAAACCTGACACTAAAATTCCTTAGCTAAATGAACAAGATCAGCACTGGTGAAGTCTTTGAAGATACTCAAATCTGGAAATGCAACTTTAAAACCTTTGAAAAAATAAATAAATGTGATAGTAATGTAGGACGAGCAAAACAATCTCAGCAGTCTTTGCCTTTCAGCAAAACAATCTGCTAATCTGACCATAATTTAATGCTGTGACAACGTAAGTGGATAGGCTAGCTCTGAAATCCAGTGATGTACAATCAAAGATGAAACTTAATTGAAAGTTACTTAGTGAGAACAGATAACTATACTTAGGATAATATTGACAGTATTTACAACTGGAAGTCTTCATACCTCAAAGGGTAAATACAGGTCTTTAAACTTCAAGTATTAAACTGATTTTAGCAGGTACGTAGCAGAATACAATTTAGTTCTTGCCTGGAAAGACTAATACACTTACAACTCACCATAACTTTCCTGGTTCGGGGTCACATACCCTCCACTTCTGTCCCCACTGCTGTTTTTTGCCTGCTCTATAGCTGCACGTATGGCAACTGCTTCCCTGTCACAGTCAAAAGTAGCCCTTTGATTTTTCTGGGACTTCCCCCAGCAAAATGTGCATCAGTTGATTTCTGGTTTAAAATGTCACATAATATTTACTGTTCACTGAGATGACTAGATGTAATAATAATTAATGACACAGAAGCGATCTGTTCATTAAAAATACACAGAAAGCAGCTTGCTGTAATACTTACATTTGGTGTAAAACAAAAACATTGCAAAACAAGCAATATAAACAGCACTGACTACAGAAACAACAGGGTATGCTATATCGTAGTATTTTTTGCTCCTCTGTTAATCTTATTAAGTAGAAAGGATGCAGAATCAGGAATAAAGCAACAAAATAAAATGGAATACTGTTTCATTATCGAAACTGGTATTTAAAAACTTGAGCTAAATCCATTTTCTTTGTAACTGAGAGGGTTTTGGTAGGAAACATAATTGTTGCATGAGTTCCAAAGGAAGTAGGAAGATATTCTGGCAAGTTCAGTACTATTCAAACTAGTGTACTATGAAATCAAAGGGGGAAAAAGACAATATAAGCCATGAAAGGGCTAGGCAACAAAGGCAGAACAGACACGCTTCTATCATTATAACACATTACGATGGATGATATTTGTTTTATTTGTTTGTTTTAAGTTTGAGCTATGTGTTTCTTTAAGAAGCCAAGGGTGTAAAGGTTTGACAGACTCCAGGCACGAAGAGGTGAGACACAGCATGGAACTGCAGGTCACACAGAAAGTGAGAACCCACCAGCAAGGCAGCCCAGCCTCAGAGGGAACAGCAAAAACCTTTTTTCTGCCACATAACAACAAAAATAAAAGGTTCCATGAGCTAAATGAAATCAAGCATGGATGGCACTACCTGCCTTCCAGGACACAAGGTGTCTTCGAGGACAGTTGGGGATCTTGATTTGCAAGTCTATCTGGCCTAGGTTTCTATTGAAATAGATAAGTTTTAAATCAAAATGAAATTGGTTTATTTGAATCTAAAAGTATTTCAATATTCTTTGTAAAGTTCACTGTTGGAGCAGATCTAAGCAGACTCCTGTCCAAGCTCTAGGTAAGTCTCATCACAAAGACTCCTTCCTTCCTTCTTTCCTTCCTGCCTTCCTCCCTTTCTTTCTCTTTCCATATAGTCCTAAACCATCTACTACCAAAGCAGAATTTGTACAGACAAACACTACCATTTGTTGTAACAACTATTTGGACAAAAAAAGGTAAGGGCAACAGGTCAGAAACACGGGGTGTCAGCTCAAAGAGTAATATAACAAAAAATTATACTGCAGTCTAGAAGTCACATCTTTGTAAAAAAAACCAAGAAGTTTAAAGTTTGGATGTTTGCACAAGCCTGCTGAAAACCAATACAATCACCTTTATAAGAAAATACCACTCAAAAAGGCTCTTTCCAACGCTGGCTACTTTTCTGCGTGCAAGAGTTCTCTTATTATTCAATCCAGAATCAGTTTCGAAAGTTTTCAGGGAGAAATGGGAGAGCAGGCAAGTAAGCATTTCTGTTATGCAGATAACTATTTGCTGAAAAGAAAAGAACAAGATTTCTTTACCCTGACACTTACTGGTCAGGTCTGTAAGTGCTACAAATGCAGGTTCTGTAAGTAATCTAAGTCCTGCTCATTTAAACAAAGTTTTATTTAGAGAATAATAAGAAAATTATGAAATGTAGCTACTAAAGACTTCAAATGACATGACTTTTCAGGAGGTAATGTATGCAAAGGACAAAAAGTTAGAAAAGGTAATACTGCTTACCTACTGTTTGGATCTTCTACCAATGCTTTGAGCATATGTGAAATGTGTTTTAAGTGTTCAGCCCAGTGTGTAGTCGGCAATTCTGATGAAAAAAAAAAAAAAAAGACTTTTAAATGTCTAGTCTGTCCAACTAGAACAGAACACTGAAATTAACCATACTAAGCTAGCATTAAAATTTGTGCTACTTGACTCAGTTATCATCAAGCATTTAAAATTTCCCAATTTTCAACAACTATTACTGTGTTTCCTAGAACAATTCATTGACAAAACCATGTGAGGAAGTACAGCTAGGAATATTCAAATGAAGCAGATGTACCCCTGTGTAATATATACCCCATTTTAATATATAATCAGTGGATTAATATCCTCAGAGGCTCTTGTGCTGAGCTGAAATTGTTGCTCATGAAAAACTGTACCATATTGAGCAGTGGCTTCTTGGTCTATAAGAATGGGAAACCTGAAAAAAAAATTTGGCTTGCAATCTTAAATATGAGCAGAATTCAAGCAGGCTATTTCTTGTCATATACATACAAAATTGGCAATTACTAATGTAATAAGATACTCGGTAGATTTTTACAATCTTGGTAACTTGTCTTCACTCCTACAAAATTATGCACTCTGTCATTCACTTCTGGTTTAGTTTTCTTTGAAGTATAATTCTCTGTTATTGTTACATAAGAATTAGTTATTCCTGCAGAAAAACACATTAGAAGAATATTATTAGAATTGCTAAGTCAACAGATTCTGCTGAGGAAATGGCAAAATTTTGTTTTCATCCCTTCTAAAGTTATTTTAAGAAATATACAGATCATGCAGGTTGGTGAATGCTGCAAGTATTTCATGAAGAAACTTACCAAAAGGACGTCTGAGCAAAGCTGCTACAAGAGGCTGGTGATGGTGAGGGAAGTAGGTCTTCAATGGAAATTTATGCTAAGATATAAAACAATTATTTTAAGAGTTTTCTGATCAGTATTTTAAAAAAACCCCACAGTGAACAATCTCATCTAAGGTAGTCATTAGCAACACAGACTGAAGCAAGAGAACACAAAAGTACATCTACACTTAATTTTAGGATTTTGCATAAGGAAAGAAGGGGTATATTTAGGAAAACTTTGCTTAGAAAAATTAATCATTTGTGGATTTTTAAAATACATGATTAAAAAAGATTCAGAGTCTGAGGAAAGTTATATCTTAGTATTCTTAAGCTTTTCCCCTGTAATTACAAAAGCCTTCACTCTTAATACGCAGAGGTAAAAAGATATTAATTAATTTAATTTTCCAGTGTAAACAGGTTCACAGACCATGTTAAACTAAGAACTAATAATATCCACAAAATCTGAGGGATTGATGTAGATTATTGCCTTATGTTCAAAAATAGAAACCTAGAATTCTTAGGATCTACAAGTTTGTGATGACACAAAAATGGGATGAGTGGCTGATATGCCACAGGTCGTGCTGCCATGCAGAGGAACCTTGACAGGCTGGAAAATGGGCTAACAGAAGGTTCATGAAGTTCAACAAGAAGTGTAAAGTCCTGCACCTGGGGAGGAACAACCCCAGGCACCAGTATAGCTTGGAGCCAACCAGTTGGAAAGCAGTTTTGCAGAAGACCTGGGGGTCCTGGTGGACACCAAGATGAACGTGAGCCAGCAATCTGCCCTCACTGCCAAGGCAGCAAATGCTATCTTGAACTGCATTAGGCAAAGGATTGCCAGCATGTCAAGCGACATGATCTTTGCCCTCAGTGCTGGTGAGCAGCCACTACAGCAGGCAAACGTGGAGTATGATGCCTGGTTCTAGGCTCTTTAGTACAAGAGAGACATGGACGTACTGGAGAGAGTTCAACACAGGGCCACAAGGATGATTAGGGGACTGAACACATTTCCTATGAGGAAAGGCTGAGAGAGCCTGGAGAAAACAAAGCTCAAGGGGGAACTTATGAATGTATACAAATACGTGAAGGGAGGGTGCAAACAAGTTGCTCACAGTGGTTGTATAGTCTCAGTCCTTGAAGATATTCAAAAGTTGACTGGACACGGTCCTGGGCAACTGGTTCTAGGTGGCCCTGCTTGAGCTGGGGTGTTGGACAAAGTGACCTCCAGAGGTCCCTTCCAACCTCAACTACCCTATGATCCTGTCATTTCCGTCTTCAAGTCTCCAAACCACACCCTTAAAACTCTTCTGTCTCCTTTCTTTAGGAACAAGAGACTATTTAGCAAATAGACTATCTCTTGAATCACAGACTGAGGATACAGACTATAAAAAAAAGTGATAGATTTCTAAATTAAATGAAAACCATATTTAGCAACTCATTTCTTTTGCAGTATAAATGCATGCATCTTATAAACAAGTGGACCGACACATTCTCTCTCTACTAATTTTTTTTCTGTAAACAGCAGTTAATTAATATTACAACACACTAATATATACAGTATTCTCAGACAGTCTATGTATCACTGGTAGGTTAAGGTTCCAAAAGTCTACTTGTCACATGGAATTAGGTTAATTAAAAATTCCTATACTAAAGTATGCATGTAGCCCATTAGCTTGCACCAAAAATCCCCATGAAAAAGCAGCTCTTGACACAGTTAGTAGTAGCGAAGACAACCCACAGCATGAGTTACGTATGAAAACAGTACTGTAAAGCAAATGAAAACTAGTTTTCAGCATCCTATTTAAGCAAAGCAAAAAATGTTTGCTTCCTATCAGACAAATACAGTATTTTAGGCAATTCTTTCCTTACATAAGCCATCAGAAAGTACAAAACAAGTACAAAGAGACAGAATGAGTTTGGATGTGGCTGGTTATAATAATTGCCCTGATGTATAACAGGAAATTAAAGCTGAACACTAGCTTAAAATATTTATCCAGCTATTTAAAACAAAATTCCCAGGTGAAAATCACTGTCAGTTCTGAAATGATCAAGGCAATATAATCCTGGAGGAAATTATAAGTGTAATCAAATAAAAATATGAACTTTAAATTCATAAATTCACAAGTAATGTGACCCAAATATCTTTAGGTCAGCTTTCACTACCTCACAAACTTGAAGGAAATCTGCTTGTACAAAACACTAAAAGGATTATTCCAGCAGTAATCTCAGTATCCCTATTCTTAAATTTCTGATTCAATGACTACACAAATTGTCTATTTTCCTAAGTAGGTTTAAACCCTGCGTTCCATTTATACCTTTTTCGGTCTCCCAAAACACAGAGGAAACAAGACTACTCCTAAACTTGTAGCACTGGTTTTTCACACTCTTCAGCTTTTTTTCTGGCACACCTTGTTCTCTCTAAATGGCTTACAAAGTTATTGGAAAAGACAGCTATTTCTGACAGCTGCCACACTGCCATACAGAATTGTTCTCCTCTTAACTCGCAATTCAGTGCAGCTGTCAGACAATGACCTGGTTCTTTTGAAAATTTTGTGGACACATCTGTTTGCCTAGCCTTTTCTCAATTAACTGTACTATAAATTCCTAAGGTCACAGATGACTCAGCCGGAACCCTCTTCATCCTCTGTCATTAATGGTTTTACCATTCCTCTGTGAAATAGTAGTGGAGCACATTATGTGCTGTCAAGGGCATCCAGATATCACTAAGATCGGTGCCTTATGGATATATGTAATACTGGTATAAGAAAAAAAAAATATCTGACTGATATAAACAAAGCTTAGGAAGCAGTCTGTGCTTGCATTTTTGCATGCCAACTGTTAGGTAAGATTACGGTTGATAAACTGTGAAACAAGGGATTTTAATATTGAAGATAATACCTTAATTAGAGCACCATGAATTGAACTGTATGTAACTTAAATAAAGAAAACATTTAAAATCATTACAAAAAAGTGGGCAATAGTCTATGTTGTAGACTGTAGACTGTTGTAGACAATGCCAGTAGGTGAAGGACTTCACCCTGAAGCAAATGCATCAGCTGCACAACAGAATTAGCTCTTGAGTGTCTGATGGGTGTGGAATCTTTACTTGCTTTTTGCACACAGTCACCTCCACCCAGGGCTACACAGTGTGTTGCTGCCATGTAGTTAAGGTGGCATAGAATTAACACACACAACACCTGTATATTAAGCAAGACAGCTGCAGTTTCAACCTTAATTCATATTGCCTGAATCTAGAAGACTGATCCATTCACATTGCAAATCAAAGGTCAATGCATCACAAGTCCCAAGAAGTCCCAAAATTTTCTCGACTACCATGTCCCCAAAAAGATGGAAAAATCAAAGGAACTAGGAATTTTCTTAAACCTAAAGTAAAAGCTACTAAATGATAAGATACTGTCCAAACTTACATCATATGAATTGGAGTTTTCAGTATTCAGTTAATCGAACAAAATGGTCAGGATATGAAATGACAGTGTGATTTGGGAATGTGAAAAGAAGTCTGCAACCTGTAAACAAAACTTTTTCATATCTCCATTTTGAAATTTAAATCGATCCTGCTCCTGTTTAAATTAGTATAGGCAACATTAATTCTCCTTAATTCAGTTCAGTAAGACCTGCATAAAAATCTGTGCAGAAGACACTAAGCTGGGAAATTTGATGCTTTAAACATGGCCAAAATTTCTGAGAGGCCACTGTTGAGGACAATAAACTGAAAGCACTACGTATTCTTCATCATTTACCTTTTGAACAGACGAATCTGACTATTCAGTGTCCTACTTAAAATTATTGGGGAGAATGGGGATGGGGTTATTATCTCTGTTTCATTTATTATCAGAAACTCTGTTAATGCAAAGGAAAAACACATCTGGACTTTTTCATCCTTTCTGCAAAAGATGGATGATCATGACCATGTTCACTACACAGGCAGAAATTTCAGCACAAGGGGAACTGCCCCTGTGAAAATCACAGTGCAGGCTGCAGGATTACTCCAAGGTGAAGACAGATAAATTGCTCTTACCTATTGGTTTTGCACTATAATTTTATTCACAGGTAAAGATGTTTAAACTGAACTTTGGCATCTATCTACTGCTGTAGAGAGACGCTATTATTCAGCTAATTTTATCTAATCACCATTCTTAACAGTAGAATTGTTATTTTCTTATGAAATTTCATATCTTTTCACTGAAAAGAAACATTAAGAAATAGATCTTGACTAACCTGCTTGTATTCATTCTGATGACCCTGAAGGAAAAGCTGTGTAAACACCTGTATTATGGTCATAACTTCTGGTGCTCCATCAGTTTCCAGCACTGCATTCCTAAGCATTGAAAAGCAAGATTATGACAGATCAGATAATTAGTCTGCCTATCACACCACTGTTAACTGAAATGAAGAAAAAAAGGTACATTCTTTGATTGCTGTGGATTCATGCTGTATCTGAGCTCATTATGCCAGTGTGGAAACTGACAGAAATACTACTAACTTTGCTGGGGTTTTAAATTTTATTTTTACTTTTAAAAAGCCCCATATGCAACTCCTACAAATAAACTGGATTTAGTAAGTATATACAAGTATATACTTACTAAAGTATATGCAGACACACACAGGAAATCTGGCATCTGAACCATCTTATTGGGTGCCGAGCAACTATTCCCAATATGTACAGTTGGCCATACTTCAGTGCTTTGTGGGACTGCATCCCATAGGCCATCTCAAATTAAAGTACAGTCTAGTACAATCTCCTGGGATATCCTGAGGTATCTCAAGAAAAAACAAAAAATCTTGACTTAAACTGTTAATTATAGCAGTCCTGCTGGAGCCAGGCAAACAAACACAAGTTGTTGATCAAGTTTAAAGCTAAGTATTTAAAAACCTACAAAAGGAGATAGAACTTAATACAGCTGTTGTTCAGTTGCTGTGAGTCTTTAGTGATCACTAAGCAATGAACCAGAAGCACAAACAGAAATTAGTGTTTACCAAGGGTGTACTTTAGGTCAGTAACTGCTACAGATTTAATTAGGGACAAGTGCATTCCAATGTGTTTTCAATGGTAAAATTGTAAAATCCACTCAAGAGGCTCAGGAAGGTGAACACTTTAACTATAGGGCATGTAACCTTGAGCAAATGGAGCAGAAAAAAGTAAGGGCAGCAAAGCGTAATTTTCATTCTCTGATTTGAAAGACACGTAATAGTAAGGAGGAAAAAAATATTCAAAATAAGTTGCCACTGAGGTATAAGGTTTTTTTTATTAGAGTATTGTTTCATTCTTTCCATAATAATCTAAAAGATAAGAACATCTAACACATTTCTGTAACAGAGAAATTCCACAAAACTACAGGCACACATAATCACTAACATAAACATTAGAAACAGTACATGGAAACTCAAGACAATCTATGGATGTGGAGTTCCATAAAGTCGCACATAGCAACAAAATAAGCTGCTACTTGGGAAATAGAAACACAAGTTAATATCCCCGAGATAAAGCAATTTAGCATAATCGACCTCAATAAAAAGCATGCAAATAGCAGGAAGGTTACTCCTGAAAGAGACACAATGCTTAGATCTGTGCTTCTAACAGATTATTAACCCCCCAAATAAAAGGAGTATTCTGCCAGGTGTAGAAACATATCACCATTTCCAAGCAATGAAGTATAAGTTCTTCATCAGCAGTTCTCTAAAATCTCTACATGCAACTACGTCTGTAATAGTATCTTAACATCTCCACAGCACTTGATACTAGCTGGAAGGATGTCAGTGAAATACAAATATGAACACAAAGCTGCAGAAACCAAATGGTCTGCAGAAGTTAGCTAATATATACAGCTTCACTTAACACCAAGAGGACCTGTAACACAGTATTTTTAAAACACATTAAGGTTTTAGTACCAAGAATGTAAAGGAACAAGCAAACTAAGTGGAAACAGTAGAAAGCAAATAATGGAGCAGGAATGTAGGCTGAGCAACAGGAAAACATGATGAATTTCTACGACGATACAGAACATTAATACAAGTTCAAACTTATTAGGAAATACTCTTCTGGGCAAAGTCTTGCATTATTTGAGAAAAAGCGACTCATCCATTTCTACTGCTTACCGAATGGAAAGGGTGCAAAACAGTTACGTAGTCTCGTGTTATTTTCTAAAAATATTTTCTATACCATAAGCCTAAATAAACCAACAAATTTTGTCTCCCTATACCATCCTAATATACGGCCTCCAGCATGAGACATTAGCATAGCACTGGTGAAGCCACATCAGTTTTCAAGCGTGTTTTGCTTCGGGAAAGTAACTGGTCTTAATTGTTCTGAAAACGCTACTGTGCTCAGGCACTGGAGCACCAGAGGCAGAAAGGACTGGGACAGCAATAGCTGCCAAGCGCTTCCATCCTCAGCGCAGCTACAGCAAAGGCACTTCTGTTTGTGCCTGCACCAGCCTGAACACACACACACACACAGACACACAAATGCCCCCAAACACCGGTACCCGGCAGCCCTTTTATCTTAAGAAGGAAAACACTTGATGAACACAGAATGTCAGTCACTAAATGCATTATTATTGTATCAAAACTGACAAACCCAGCAGCAGAGCTACTTTAAAAGGATGATAAAATAAGTCAAGTGGAGTAAAAAGACACTGAAAACTGAGTAAAAAGGTCTGGAAGCCCCCATGTGGTAAACAATATCCATTGCTTCAAAATAATCTTAATGCATTCCAGAACGAAAGTCATTACTAACAGGCAGATCAACAGTTTAATGCCATTAAGAGCATATCTGATATCAATCCTGAAGACTATTCAGGCAACACTGATAAGTGCAAATGTTTTAGCTGTATTCTGTCTCTATGCTGGCATGGGCCAAGCCATTTCAGCATTTACAATTTTCACCTCAAAATCATATTTCATATTTCAACCACAAATCTCTACTGAAGTACAAAATAAGTTATAAATTTTAAAGGCTAAAATTCAATGTAGTCAACTGTATCAATTATTATTATAATCTAACTTTTATGTAAAGTTCACAAGATTTTTAATATTTTTCATTATTTGCAGTATATTACACAAAAGGGTACACTAAGACATATAGCTAAAGACATCCCGAAATTATAATACATCCCAGATTATAATATTCCTCATGAAGAAAACCTCGCTGTTTAAACTGATCATTGCATACACTTCCCACTTCAAAACTTACTTGAAAATTTCATTAACAATTCTGAAAATGGCAGGATGGCTTGCTGCTTGTGGCTGTTGATAAACAAATGGAAGAAAATTAGTCATTAATAAGAAACGACTCAGCTGCCACTGTATAATTTACAGCTTAACTCAAGGATGCTATTACACTGCACTTATTAAACTGTAAATCTCAGATCAACTCTTACTAAACCCTCAGATTTTCTGAGGATTAGGTTCTTCAAACTAACTATGTCAGGGTCGTGGAAGAAGATCCAGAGCGATACCAAGCAGCGTAAACAGTTGATAAATGCAAACACCTGGGATCCCAAACTGTTTATGCCAACAATCACTAAAAATACTAAAGGCAGCAGATAGAAAGAACAGGTTATTGCACGCAATTGCTGGAGGCAAGAGACAGTGAGCAGATTTACAAAAAGTTTTTCTCTCCTTCTCACAGATAAACCCTTTTGGATATACTTGCTACATCTTCAAAATTAAATTCCAGAAATCAAATCTATCACTCCTGTCTTTAACAGTACCACACACATTTTGGTCCAAAACACTTTCTGACATATTGTCATCTTCTGTGAGTTTCAGAGTTGCTAGTATGAGCTAAATACCTCTGTGCATCAAAATGTATTTTTAATTTTTTTTTTTAAACTAGCAAAGCTTTTTGTCATGCTACCACACAACAGACTGTTTTAAGAAACTTGTTGTGTTAAGCAAGCAGTAGTAAACACACTGCTTTCTAATCCCATATTCTTAAATTCTAAGATTTATTAGGCTTTTATTGAGCACTAAGAATAAAAAACTACTTGTGCATTCCCCAAACTATATTTGCCTAAGTTAAAAAACAAATTCATGCTTTGCGTTTCTGAAGTTAGCATCTAAAGATTTGATAAGACTATAGTTCTTGAACAAGCTAGAGTAATTCATGTTTAATAAAATGCACTCTATAAACTTCAGGATGCATGGAAGAAATAGCTTTTATGAATGACACTTCTTGCAACGGCTTTAAATGCCTGGCACACTATTTCAAAGAAAACTTTAATGCATTTGTTTCAAGTTAAAAAGTACCAAACAGAATAGATTCTTTTTTTTCCTTAATTGCACAGGCAGAATGAGGACTTGACTCTATGTGGTCCCTACATGATAATTTCAGAAAACAGAAAACCTTTAAAACAAACTGTCTAGAAAAGCTCCTTGTTTGTCACAGTTGTCTTTGCCATACTGAAAATATTAGATGACACCTCATTTTCATGTTTTACCACACTCTGTAACAGGGTTGTAGGTAAGCGGTTCTATGGAACATATGCCATCTAGTGTTTGAGAGCATTTACAGCTGGTCGTTTGGCCGTGGGAAGAACAGGACGCATCTTGGTGCAAACCTGGTCTCCAAACTTCCACTGCCACAGGGAGAAAACAAACAAACAAACAAACAAACTCCAACCCAAACAAACAACAAACAACCGGCTGGATGAAACAAAAAAGAAACATTTTCATATCTTTTTTTAAAAAAAGGAAAACTTGGACTAGATGATCTCCAGATGTGCCTCCCAACTCCAACCATTCTGCAACTCTGAGATTACAGTGGCAAGTGACAAGTATGTTTTTCAGGTAGATGGGCTAAATGGTTGAATTCAGCCATTTCTCCACTGTCTTTTCAGACACCACACCTACTTCTGCATACATACTTCTGTGATGATGTACTAACCCACTGTTCCTTGAGACAGGTTGGGTATACATTTGAAAGAGTCCATCAGCACATCGCCATCACAATCAAATCATAGTTCTTTTGAACAAGACCAAAATAAATGTGCTGTATGCAACAATTAAAAACTCTACACCCTTTCCTGCCAGACAGCAGCAATCTAAAGCACACACTACAAGAAAACACAGTTAATAGGTCCTAGTACTTTGCACTGCTGAAATCAATATGAATTTCATCACTGGTATTCAAAACGGAAAATAAAACAAACAAAACACCACTGTTATCTAATACCACGAGAGTCTGATCAATGGACTGCATGGAATTAATTTGCAAGCACTCAACATAAGAATGCTATCATAGTGCAAAACTCTCCAAGGCAATTTGAAGCTGTACCTGTTGTGTAGCAGGACTAGAGCAGGCAGGACAATTCTGCTGTGGGCAGCAGCAACTCTGGACTTTGGGAGGCATTACCAATTTCAGGAGGGATTCTCATAGTGAAAAGGCATTTTACATGTTAATAATCGTGTCTGTGTCTATGTAATATTTTTTACAGAAAGGTCAGCAAACCAAACATACTGTCTACCAGGAGCTTGTTCCATCAGCCTTAAACATGCACAGTACATACAGCGCAACACAGACTAAACCAGAAAGATGCCAACACAGGGAGCTGGAGCTCCATGTGTGATATCACGGTTCCATATTTTAAGGAGGAAAAACAAAAACAAAACCACCAGCGCACCACATCACAAAAACACTGGGATTTTTGAAACAAATAAAATATGAAAAATGTATGTTAACAGAGAGTATTACATGCACAAATTCTATAGAACTACACTACTTCTGTATCTGTATTTTTAGAAAGAAGAATCCTAAACAGCTAGTTTATAATACAAAGCTAGAACTGAAAAAAGACATAAGAAAAATGCATTTGTATCTACAGGATGAAAGTACATGGCGCAAAGAGGAACAGACTAATAATTATATACAGTGTTTTATTCACATCTTAGAACGTTCTGTAACAACTTCAAGAGTAAAGATAGGGAAACAAATTCTGCCCAAGATTACACAGCAACGAATCTGAGGTGGTAACAGCACAAATACCAGTTCTCCTGACTTCCAGACTCACATGCAATTAATTGGGCACAACACTTCTACATCTAGCTTTAAGAAACTGCTACACGGCTGTAGTTCAAATTTTGTCTGTATTTCTAAATTCTGTATGCACCTGTATTCCTGAATTTTACACTAACCAATGAAAAACAAGAAGTGTCCCTTTATTTTTTCCTTATACCAAGTGCCAAATGCATTTTTATTTTGAAGCATACACTTGTTTTGAAAGCACAAATATCTTTCTACAGAGGCTCAAAAATTTCCTGAATTCATCAACATTATGAATAAATTACTGTGCACCATTTCAGAAATGTTACCATAACAACAAATGTTTTGAAGTCAGGCAATACTGAGGGAACTAATTGTAACATTACTGGAGCATATTACGAGAAAGAAAAAATATCTTCTCACTTCCCCTGTTTATCCTTGTTCCTTTCTCCCTCATTAATGCCTATTTCATTAGCACAGCTCCTAGTGAAAGGTGAGTGTGGATCCAGCCAGACCCAATACTTGGGGATGAGGCAGAGCAAGAGGGCTGTCCTGGTTTTGTTAAAAACAAGTTTCTCTTTCAGTGAATTTGCCTGCCAGCTAAAGCCTTCATGTTAGCTGCATTTTCCTGGAGAACCAGACACATGTTTTGGTAAACCTAGCAATGGAATGCAAACGTATTGATAAGCACGGATGGACACCTCGCGAGAGGGACAACGAGAAACCGGTGATCAAGAAACTGTGTATAACATTCCATTCACATGAATGCTTCATGTAAAAGTGGGAGATCATGAGGATCTCATCCCTTTTTTCCCTTCTGCTTATGACTGACATTAGGAGAGGACCTTGCTGGTCATCCCTGTGAACTGAGGCCTAGTGAGAGACTGAATCCAGCTCCGGTTGGCTGCAGAGTCCAATCCAGGACTTTGGGTGCCGGCTCTGCAGTTGCTGAGACTTTCAAGATTGGTTTTGTATATTTTGTATTACTTTCTCTATTCTTATTAGTAGCATTAGTAAAACATTTTTAATTTTTCCCACTCTCTTCTCTCTGTCCTTCTTTCCCTCCCGATCGCCTGTGCTTAGTGGGGAGGGGGTAGAGGGAGGGGCAAAAGGGGCAAGTGGCGGGGGGAGGAGGTTAACAATACATCTGCCAAGGTTTGATTGTCAGCCCGCAATCTTAACCCTCGACAAGGGCAATGCAAGGACAAGGGAACCAGAGTTTTGTCTCATTATTCCACTTTTTATTACCACATCCACAGGGCAAACAAAGGTCACATCCTACAAATACCATAATCCATCTGCCAAAATATGCATATCCATATTCCTAAATAAATATTCAAGTGTCTTTACTGTCCTTCCAAGAGTAATCATACTGTTGGATTCAAAGTGCTGACTGATTCAATGTCACACAAGTATCCTTACAGTACCATGTATAAGTTGTACAAAATATCACTACGCATTTTAGAACATAATTTCTGGATCAATTATTTTCCTTTTCTACTGCCTCTGTGAAGCTTCTCTTCCTGTTGTTTTTAACTGGTATTCTATCGCACATTCATGCACCCTCCCTCTTATCAAAACCCATCAATCATCAATATGCGACTTCCAGCTACTCTCTATGCCTCCTTGCCCACATTATGTCCTCTCTAAACCATCATTCAAAGCAGCTGCACTGGTCTTTCCACTCTGTGAAGATATTACTATGAAAGCAGGAAGTCTTTGGAGCAGAGGCAAGTTAAGGACAAAAGTGTGCTAGCACAGTGATGTTCCAGTCTTTTCAGGGATGAGAATGTGCACACAAGGTAAATATGGACATTGTTAATAAACAACAATAAACTAATAATTAAAACAAGTATTTTGCTTCTTTTCATAGACAACTTAGATTTTTTTTTTTTTTTCATCAGCCACATTGTGGTACCATATATTGTATTCTGTTCACAGTATATGTGATACAGAAAATTTAGGCACAAGCCTTGGGTATAGCCTTGTTTTCTGGATTACCTAGATCCCCAGATGACATGTGAAATGCCAAGCATTTATGAGATTTGCAATATTAGAATGGACCCCCAAAACAGAAATTTGCAGATTCAATTAAAAAGGAAGAATATCTAAAGGTATCATTCTTTTTGTGTCTAAAATACATACCCTGTAAGCCGTTTCATAGGCTGAAAATAAGACACCACATGTCGTTTTTTAGTTCTATCGATTTCATGAAATACATAAATTAAGTGCATAGCACAAGTGCTGTTTCACACTATAATTAACAATTAAATTTTCATTTAGTGTTGCAAACTAGCTCATTATTTTGGAAAAGGTATTATGTCATGTTTTCTCATATGACAGACGTTTGGTATACTGTGTAACACAGCACTGAAAACAAACTTTAATTACAGTTTAGAAAATGTTTTGTACTAAGAATTCTGGTCAGGTTTGCAAACAAAACCAAGTAACTGATCAGTCCATAATTTACAAGGAATGTCAATGGTTTAAACTGCTAAATATCCAAGGGCACAGAGACTGAAGTGAAAACAGATTCAAACTCTGCTGGGCCAAAATCTATAATTTTTTTTAAGACAGAGGCAGGTCCTTGGCACCCTCAGCAGTCAGTTTCTCATCTCTTCAACCATTCTTAATCACTGGATAAAACCTTTTTTCTCTTCTACCAATTCAGTGTAAAAACTAAAAATTTAGTTACATTTGTAAGACTCAAGATTTACCTTTGCATTAGCAAGTTATATGCCACATGACAGCCCTTTCCCTCAAATATGCTGATATATTTGAAAACTCTCTGTCACTTCTCAGCATGGAAGAGCAGCATCAAACTGTACCCGCTGTTGCACATACCAGTAACAAGTCTTTCATGACACAAGCCACTTCTTCCAGTGAATTCATCTGAACAGAAACCAGCTGGTCTAAAAGATATAATGTGGCTTTTTCAAGGCTTGGTAAGTGACGAAGCCAGAGGCTGAAGACCGCAGATTCAGAAAGGGAGATCTTCTTCCTGATTTAGATAGAAAAACACCATCTTCCCTGTGAAACTGGGACAAAAATGTACCAACAACAACAAAAACAAGATAGAGGTAGGTAAGTCTTCACCCCACCAATGCTGACCGGAGCCTGTCCAATAAAAGACAGATGGTTAAGAAGGTAATTATCTCTTCACGTAAAGCTGTCAGCTATAACCCAGCTGAAGTATAGCATTGTATCACTAGGAAATAAAAGGCAGAGTTTATTTTGAGACAACGCTGTAATTTGTGTGGACCAGCACAAACCAAAACATGCTAAAGTAACCACTCAAGAAGAAGAGATATCACAGCACAAAACATCATATTAAAAAAACTAAAACTGGGCTGGACAGTACACACAAATTAAAGCTACTGATAAAAAAGAAAAATGTCATCAGATTTAACACTATTTTAGGACCTATTTTCAATGTATTTATTTTACTGTACAATTATTTAAATAGCAGCCTTCAGAATTCTGATTTCCATTGAAAAGCTGTATTTTTTCCATTCAAAACTATGTAATAGCTTAATTTAAAAGAGTGTATCTGTAGACAAGAAACACATTGAAGTACATAGAATCTCAAAATTCTAAAGCAATGCTCAGTTTCAAGATGCTGTCTGATTAAGTGTCACTATTAAAGAACATTAGAGTAAATTAAGAATGATAAGAGATTTCTTAATTTTGCCACAATACTACTTTTTGTTATTTTTGTGGTAGCATGGTGGATATTACAGGTATTATGACAGGAAAATAAATCTAATAAGCATACATAGAGGTGTCCCAACTCTGATACTTAAGAACCATATAGGATGTGAACTGTAGTTATTATCCTTCTGCAACTGAACTTGCAGATAGTCCCACTGGGAAAATGCAAAGGTCTGTGGAGCACTGCAAATCCCAGTATTTAGCAACCTGATTTCTTGGAGCAGGCTTCACCAGTGTTCAGAAGGAAAACAAGTGTTCAGAGCACAATGACAGTGTTAGCGAACACAGAATTCAATTCTTGAAGTGGGGAAAGAGAAATACAATCACATTCATGTTAAGATCATATGGACTTCAGTGACAGAACACCATGCAAAGCACGTGTGAACCTACATCTTCTCTCAGGGAAACCACACGCTTTTGTCAAGGGCCCTGCAAGAACCACTTAATCAAGAGCCATCTGAACTGAATTATTTTTGCTCACTGTGATAAACAAGTAGCCCAAAAGTTAAGCAAACGGATGTTAATTTCAGTCAGAAAAATGTTTTATGACCATCGAAAGGATTCAGACTCACATTATGAAGTAGCAAAAGTATGTCATGGTGCACTTGCCCATTGGCTCACAGACACCAGTACAACCATCCATGCTGAACCTGCTCTGAAAAGTTTTCCAAAGCATGTTACTGCTTGTGGAACATGTCCAGTCTGAAGCCATGAAAGATGGACAAGTGAAGGATAAGTCTCTCATCCTGGGACATATCATTCACTACAGACCTTCACATTCCTTTTTCACTTGTTTTCTTCAGCTTCTGGTAGTATGTGTACAGATTAGTAACTGTGCTTTGCCATTAATTATTTTTGCTGGACCCCTCAATGGAGCAATATAACAATCTTCATTGGAACATCACAGAAATTATGATGTTGAGAACAGAAGAAGGAATTTAAACGTTGATTAAAAATAAGACAAATGGATAATTGAGGTCAAGTGTTCACAAAGGACCTTTTCTAGTATAAAAAAAAAAATCTTCGCCTGGCATAACTAAAATTGCTGATGCTCAGCTTCACTCAGCTGGTTTTTATCCATAAATTCATTTTATCAAAACTGTGGTTTTAGTGTCAGCAAAACAAGCAAAGTTATATTTCACAAGTTGCTCCTGCCAGACTCATTAAAAATAATCTGCTGAAAACCAGGAGAATTTAAAATCTTGAGAAACAATTTCACAGAAAAAAATAGGAGAAATATGGAACCACTCAAACATAAGGAATTATCTTGTGCATGGAAAAATAAAGATGGCTCTCAAAACATCAAGTGAGAAACATTGATACAATTACATGAAATGTAAATAATATTGCAAATAAAAATGACCATATCTTTCACAAAATCCCTAAAATCTACTGAAAACTTCAACTTCCATTTCAGAGAAAAGGTGGGACAAAGTTGCAGGCAATATTTAAAGCTATTATGCCAAAATTAGTACATCAGCAATTTAAAATTCTGCTTTGGCCTATAACCTTAGCTCTGCTATTCAACTGCAAGGGAAATATTTTACTAGAATGCAGATGTACAGTGCATTCAGCATACAAGCCCAGAGAAAAGACATTTAATTGAATTAATAGTCTTTACAAAAAAAAGCATAAAAATCATACAGACCACGCTACTTACTTTAAAAAGGCCTCATTCACAGCCTCCAGAAATTCTGAACTGAGAATTTCTTTTGATGCACCTCCATGATATAGAAGGAGGGTTTCCACCAATGGAGTTAGATCAGGCAAAGTAATGAGAGGGACACAGAAAAGGGACACAGCATTCAGACGACTGGTTGAAACTCTGAGGGAAAAGAGTTCATATTTCAGAAAAACCAAAACTTTATTTTCTAAGCTGATATGTTAAAAGAAGATTAAAGAAGGTTAAATGTAAGAGATGCATACCTAACTGCAGAAAAAATATTTACTGGAATGACTGTTGACATGTCATTACATATTGCCTTAAGGAGAAGTCAGATGAAAATTTTGATATATTAGTGCTCAAGGCAAATCACGGTATCAACCCAATTCTGAAGTGCAGCCAGTTGTGTCTGCTCAGCAATCACACCCTTCCTATGAGGGAATGCTTTATCTTTCCAAGGATCAGCAAAGCATAGGTAAGGAAGACTACAGATTGACAACTCCCATGTAGGTTTGCTAGACCCTCCCAAGAGACCACACAGCTGCTTTTCAGGCCTCCTGTTATTGACAGGTGACTACGATCTGCATTTCAACATCACTGCAAAACTAAAAATTACACAGTGAAAAGCCTTGATATAAAAAATAGTGACAACAGTACCATTAGGCAAATGTATTCCCTTTCTTATGGTCACAGATTTTGGCTTAATTACTCAGATTTAGGTAATGTGGATTAAGAAGGTGATTATTCTCACTGACTACACCTAGACATATAGAAACATCTCACACAACGTCGCAAGGTGATTATTAGCATCTCCTGATGATCTAGATATGAGATCTGCACAGAGCGCATCACAATTTCCTTCCCACTTACTTTCTCAGACTTTCATCCTTAGAAAATCAGGCCAAGGAAGCACTTAGATGGTGGAAGAACGTGTTTGGGTACATTTAAAATAGTTGAGCATGAAACACACAGTATTGGCACAGTACTGTTTGGTACCAGATCAAGGAAACAACAAAAGGAAAACGAGATGTTCTTTAAATAGGCATCAACAAATTCTAGCGCTAGTAACAAGTGCAAAGTAACTACTATTCTGTCATATTAAACTATCACTCACACAAACAGGGAAAAAAAATCCTTTGGAAATTATTTTTGGGGATTTTTTTATAGTAATTTGCAGTTAAGTTTGGTTATAAGGACACATGTGGCAGCTTGTTATGATTATGAAGTTCATAAAGTTCAACAAGGCCAAATGCAAGGTCCTGCACCTGGGTTGGGGCAACCCTCAGTATCCATACAGGTTGAGTGATGAAGGGATTGAGAGCAGTCTTGCTGAGAAGGCCTTGGGGGCACTGGTGGATGACAGATTAGACATGAGCTGGCAATGTGCACTTGCAGCCCAGAAGGCCAGTTATATCTTGGGCTGCATCAAAAGGAGCGTAGCCAGCAGATTGAGGGAAGTGATCATACCACAGTGTGCCCAGGTAGCCAAGAAGGCCAACACCATCCTGGGTTGTATCAGGAATACTGCAGTCAGCAGGACTAAGGAAGCGATCGAGCCCCTGTGCTCAGCACTGGTGAGGCCACACCTCGAATCCTGTGTTCAGTTTTGGGCCCCTCACTACAAGAAAGACATTGTGGTGCTGGAGAGAGTTCAGAGAAGGGAAATTGAGCTGGTGAAGGGTTGGGAGCAGCTGAGGGAACTGGTGCTGTTTAGCCTGGAGAAGAGAAGGCTGAGGGGAGACATTATTGCTGTATACAACTAACTGAAAGGAGGTTGTAGCATGGAGGGGGTTGGTCTCTTCTCCCAAGTAGCAAATGATAGAACACAAGGAAATGGCCTCAAGTTGTATCAGGAGAGGTTTAAGTTGGATATGAGGAAAAAATTCTTCATGGAAAGGGTTGTCAAGCATTGGAACAGGCTGCCCAGCGAAGTGGTGCAGTCACCATCCCTGGAGGTGTTTAAAAGGTGTTTAGATGAGGTTTGGAGAGACATGGTTTAGTGCCTGAGGCAGGTTACATGTTGGACTCTAGGATCGTGAGGAGTCTCTTCCAACCAAAATTTTCTATGATTCTGCTCTGCTCTGGTGAGACCCCGCCCGGAGTACTGCACCCAGCTCTGGAGCCCTCAGTACAGGAAAATCTGGACCTTTTGGAGAGGGTCCAGAGGAGGGCCACCAAGATTATCAGCAAATTGGCACAGCTCTCCTTTGAGGATGGGCTGAGAGAGTTGGGTTTGTTCAGCCTGGAGAAAAGAAGGCTCCAGGGAAACCTTATTACAGCTTTTCAATATACAGAGGGGATTATAAGAAAAACTGAGAGAAACTTTTTAGTGACAGGACAAGGAGCAACAGTTTTAAACCAAAAGAGGGTAGATTTAGATTAGATATAAGGAAGAAATTCTTCACCCATGTGTGTAGTGAGGCACTGGAAGAGGCTGCGCAGAGAAGTTGTGAATGCCTCATCCCTGGAAATGTTCAAGACCAGGTTGGATGGGGCTTTGTACAACCTGGTCTAGTGGAAGAACCATGGCAGGAGGGTTGGAACTAGATGATCATTAAGATCTCCATCCAACTCAAATCATTCTCTGACTCTCAAGTTAAGTACAAACTCCTACGTGAAGCACAACTCAACAAGCTTGTCTGCACCTGAAATCATCTACACATATAACCAAAACTATCCAGCTGAAGCCTAAGTTGTCCTAAACTGTAAAAAGGTCATCATTGAACTGTAATGATCAAAACTAGAATATATAAAATTATGTTTAGATAACACATACCTCCCCTGAATGTTAAGTTCACTGAACTGATTTCCTCTGAGTTCTGTTACTAAAGAAAAGACCATCTGTCAAATAAAATAAAATAAATTACACATACTGCAGACGAGCAGACATTAGTTGCACAGTTCTCTGTGTGACTGACACACTGTGGAGGTTAATAACTTCCTTTGTTCACTCAGCTTGATTTTTAAAATTTTTTTAATTATTGGTGCCAAAGTTTCCAGATTATTGAATAAACTATGCTGCAAAACTTTTTTGAATACACATTATATACCTTCCACACTTGAAAACTAAGAAGCTATTTATTTTAGCTCTACTTCCTTATGAGTTAAGATAAAACTTCCAGAAGAGCACTACAAATAATTTTTATATGCTTTATCTAACTTAAGCCAACATATTATGAAATATCATTCCCATTATTTTTATACATTAAATGAAAATGACACTTTTCCTAAGATTTAGGGCTCATCTACCATTTTAAATGCAATACATACAGTCAGAGACAACATTCCAAAAGTTACATTCTAATACACAAAGTAATCTATATAAACTTCACAGTCAAAAAAAAATGACAGGGCAGACAGTTTTGTTATACCACAGCAGCAACAGGAATTTTATTTTTACGAACATCTACTACAGTATAATCTAATAAAATTTTAGCTCTTTTGTCCAGAAATCTCCCACTTCATTTTTTCCCTTAAAAGGCTGTAAAAGTAACTGAGGTAAGAAAAGATAAACAAAGTTCAGTTCATGTTCCTTATAACAATGACAACTCCATGTATGTGCTTATAAATTGGTGATTTATTATTAACAAAATCTCAATCACACAAAATACTTACGCTTTTAACTAAGTGACAATAATAATCTGCAGACGTGTAGCCAAGAGTTGATATGAATGCACTGGTTTCAGCTTCGCTACTTTCCCACTTAGAAGAAGAAAGGAGATGGCATAGCAAACTCTGTAAGAAATCAACAGAAGGGCAATAACAAAAAGCATTAGGCTACAACATGCTGTGTAAAAAGAACAGGCTGCTATTAAACTGCATCTGGGGTAAGAACTTTTGATCAGTTGTGGCTTTTTACACCATGTCATCGACACAGAAGAGCATACAGCTCCCATCACCCATTAGGAAAATGCTGCAGCTCATACAATTAAAGGTGGGTTCACACACCATACGATGTCAATAGTTGTGCGATAACAATAGAGCCCATCCATGTCAACACCAGGGAGTCCCTGGGTAGGTTTCAGTGCTCTGGGAGCCATTTCAGTCTGATATCGCCCGAGGTAGCAGCAGTCACATTGCTACACAGCAGAAAACTCAGCTGTATTTTCGATCAGTACCATGATCGAGAAGACAAAGCATCACCCCCTCAAGAGGCCCCAGTATTTCTGACAACATTCAAGGTCTGGCCTCATAATTTAATTTGCTTAATTTCCTCATTATCTTGAAAATACAATGATAAAATTTTATTCTGACATTTCATTTGCTACCTATTTCATTACAGAATGCTTTAAGTCACATTTAATACAACCTATTTAATACATCATATAAAAATCAAAAACTCCTTTGATGACACATTCACACTAAAGTCGGACTAGCACGTTTGGCAGGGTGGTTCTGCAGGCAGGCACAGGACTCTGCTTTCATGCTGTCCTGCAGCTGTGCTATCTTACAGACAGATCTGACACCCCAGCACCCTCCCAATTGAACTCATTTATGGAAACTGTTGTGCAGAATGTTGAGCAGGTTTTTGCATCCTGCTGTTGTAACTAAGCAAAGGTAGTTTTATGTTGCTTATCAAATCATGTTCACAATTTGTTACAGTTTTCTTTTTTTTTTTCCTGTCCTCTGGTGCTACATGCTGATATGACAGCAACTACATTCCCCTTCAAGAGGTTCATTTCAGGGCTTTATATGTCATTGACACTTTAAGTATAAATTAAATTACCCTTTGTGCGGCAGTAAGTATAAAACCCTTTGTAACAGAGGGTCAGGACTAGGAAGCGCTGAAAAAGACCTTCATTTTAAAAATACATAGTTACAGGAAAAGTTCAGATACTTCCATGGCCTTGGGAGTTTCACTCTACGTATTCTTTTTAGAAGAGGGATGTGATGAAAGATTCAAGACTGAAAAAATAAACATTGGTTAGCTCATTTTCTGCTTTCAAAAATCAAACCCAAACATTTATGCATGCTTTTGTTGAACATCCCTAAGCAACTGCTTCAGAAGTCCTGGAATTAGATGCATTCCATGTATTCCACCTTTGATTAATGTTAGAGAGAAGATACAATCAGCAGAATCACACCAGAGGTCAAAGAAAATTCATTACTATCAAAATAGGTAACAAGCATTTTGAACACCTTATGTATTGTAATTTTGTTTAGGATTATCTTGCTACCTGGCAGTCTTACGTTAAATGCCTAAGTATCCTTTTATTTAATTGTAAACCTTGTTTACTAAATAACCCTGAACCGGAGAAACTGCTGGTTTACTGCCACCTAGTGACCTTCCTAAAACAAAGGCGGAAGGAAAATGCTGTGGCAATACAGTTTCACAGAGGTAACTTAGTGCAACTTTTGCATTCTTAAGAAAAAGACATTAAGAAGTGGATTTTCAAAACGTACAAGCCCCTAAACATGGTCAAAAGTGAAGGCTAAGATCGATGAAACTGTACAATCTCCAAACACCCCTTGATCAATTTACTAATACGGAACCATATTTATTTTACTTGTACTTTGCAACTACAGCTAAAGTTAAAGTTTGTTTTGAGAACATTATGACGGTCAAGACAAGCAGTTCCTACAAAATAAGGTGGTTTGCCAAGTAGAATGAGATAAGTGGTAAGACAGCAAGTTGAAAACTAAATAAAGGAGGAGTTAGCAAGAACAAACCTGGGATGCCAGTTTTGCCAGAGGTAAGGTTTGTTGGATTGCTCAGTTAAAGACTTGCAAAAAGCTTCATCAGTGAGAAAAACAAACATTAAAAGCTCTGAAAAGGATCTGACGGGTTGACATGGCAGTTGATGACAGCTAAATAAGGGAGTACCTTAAAAACCCATATATTCACCTGTAACACTACAAAATAGATCTAGTGACCCTCTCTCTGTAACCAGAATTGCCCCAAAGATAAATCTAACCAAAAATTTGTTATGTCAAGAGTAATTTCAAAATTACTTTCTCTCCGCCCTTGTGTACAGTCATAGTTAACCAATCAACAGAGGAAAAGACAAGACAAAATTACTACACATCATCAGCCTGCGTATGGCCTGTAATACTTTCCTGTTTGTTTTTTGTTTGTTTGTTTGCTTTTTTCATTTAGTTGGCTGGTTGTTTTTTTTTTTTTCTTTTTCCTCTTCGGAGCACTTTACTACATTCATGCTAGGATTTTACAGATCACTTTGGTTATTTTTTTGGAAAACACAAAATCTATGGACAGCCAGAAGGGGGCAAGGGAAGGAGGAGTAAGAAGATATTGCAGGCAAGATGAGGTATGACGTTTGTATAAAAGAAAAGTATGTATTAAAAATGAAAAACATTTAGAATTCAGTTCTATGTCATATTTTACAGATGCTATTGCCAGTGTGAAGCTTAACACATACGTACAAGCCACAAAGGTAAGAAATTTTATAACAATAGCTTAAAACATTGATGTTTTGAGATTTAAATGCTTTCTTTGGTCCAAAACATGCCCAGAAAGTTCTCCTGCTCTCTAGAAAATGTAGCTCCCTTACTACACATAAATTCTGGTTGTAAGTGATAATTCTTTTGCATATTATTGCAATATATTGCATTAATGCAATATACCGTATTAGCAGAGAGCTGTCTAAAAGAAGAATAAATACTGACAATTCACTCTTACACTAGATGAAAAGACTGTTAGATGGCTAAGGATTTGGCTAGGTGGCTGTGTCCAAAGAGCTACAGTCAATGTCCCAGTGGACAATGTCCAGCTGCTCAGATGCTCAGTTAAACTACGCCAACTCTTTTGATACTCCTCTTTAGGTAATGAAGGCTGATTTCCATGTGCTAAGGGATTTGTTGAGTTACTCCACGAAGTTTATTTCTTAGAGACAGCCATCACTTGGGGCAGAGGTGTCTATGAAAGCCTGGAAATTATTTTCCTGGAGCAGAATTTGCCTCTCCACTGAGATAAGCAGCACAGCACCAGGCGGATACCAACTCAGATAGTGCCCATAACTCCAGTAAGGGGGATGAGATGCTTTAGTCTACTGATATTGCCTTTACTAAACAGGGATCCAAAACCTCTGAAGACTTTTCCCCCTTTTTGTAATAGGAAATATCTTCCTGCTTATGTCAATAGGGAAAAATATAGAAGCTGAATCAAAGGCACCATTACCTCTGAAATTTTATGTCAACACAGAAATAGCACTTGGTTTTTGTGTAGCAACTGTGCTGGAACTTATGACATGGTTTCAAAGACATTCCAAGGGAACCAAATAAACCAATTTGTTTCTGAAAATTTCTCAACACATTTCTCCAAAGTTTTCATGATTCTTAATGTCCTCAGAAGCAGATGTAAAAATCAACAGGGGTGACATATTTTGAAGAGAGCAGATGGACAGTTTCACTGGGCTGAGCCATTCAAAACATACTGATTAGGATTTCCCAGTGACACTACGGGGCTCTTTTTGCCAACTTGGATAAGTTGATCAAAGTGACAGGTAGAGCAGGATGGAACAGAAGGACCTATCACTTATCCTAAAGGACACTTCTCTTTAGTATGTTCTCCTTGAAACACAGAGTGTCATTATTTTTTCAGAAGAGATTATTAATGACATTTTGCTGAAAACGATGATCTGTGTAAACACATCGGAATTTGTACAACACAAATACCCAAGGGTAAAGTTCTGAAATCTGTTCACATAACAGCTTTATTTCTGACCTTTCTATATGCTTCAAAGGGAGCCAGATTTCCTCAGTTCTACTAAGAAAACACAGGTATAATAAGAAAAACTAAATCTTACTCAGAGAAAGCATTACAAGTGCTATTTCCTCTTCACATTTTATCAGATTTCTTGTATTTTATCTTGTATTTTATCTTTTATTTCTTGTATTTCTTGTATGGCAACGATTCAAGAGTCTGCATATCAGTTTTGTTCTTAGATGTTCCCCATACAGTCAGGTGCCCAGTTGCTTTCAACACAGGTCTAGAAGCTGAGAAATCAAATTATATTTTCAATCTGGCTTTAAAGATACTTCAAAACCATGTAATCAATTACAGCTTTAAGGATAAATTAGATAGTACGATTTCCAATCATTATAAAAAAAATGCTATAGAATAGGTACTATTTCTCTCTTTAAGTAGGTAGGATTCTAATATCCCAAAGTACTTCCTAAATTATTTAAACAGAGTCCTCAGGAAGCAAGGTATGCACACTGCTCCAATTCAAACGTAAATTAATTTGTTTGCTAGCTTTCAGCAGCTCAGGGCAAAACAAATTCCCATGTTTTCTTAAAAATGTTCCCTGAAGCCTTAAAAGTTTTATTGTGTCCCACATCTTCTAGATTAAATGATGAACAATAAAACACAAACAGGTCTGTTATTTTTAGAACCTTTTTTACTACAGGAGTGAGTTCTGGAGAATCGTAATGGCTCAGTCTGTCAATGACAAGGCAGCATGCTCATTCAGAGACTGTCTCAACAGCAACTGTTTATGAAACCAATCCTGTGAGCAGGGTGCTGACATTACACAATTAATATTATTTCCACACACTTATCTGATCCTAACAAAGTCTGTGATTTTTAATTTTGCTTACAAGACCTCTTGCTCACTTGCTCCTTAGTTTCATTCAAAGTTTTCCGCAAACTAAAAGCAAAATGTAAATGACAATAAGGTAGTAAAACATCATTGAGATTTAAACATAATGTAGCTTTCAAAGTGCTGTTTTACTCTAAACAATTCTGTTTTCTCAACATTTTATAAAAATCTCAGTGTATAAATTAGGGGAACATATATGGCATATGTTTGCCAAAAATTTAATTATTATCAGTATGTGAGAGTATTTTATAACCTAGTAAAAAAAACCAAACTACTTAACATCAATAACCTAATCAAAATTTTCAGTTTCTGCTTTAAAATTAAAATTGTTTTGAACATTTCAAATAGATGAAATGTTATATTACTCACACACATACATTGCAATAATTAGCTAGTCTGTGCACCCTCCCACTCTACGAAACTAAGTCTATTCCAGTAACCACTCAGATTTTAGACAGAAGAATCACTTGAGTTTTAACTGAACTTTAAGAAAGCTTAGAATATTCAGTAATTTACTGGATCCGGACCAAAGTGCCTAAGTACACGGTGGAGAGGGGTTTTCTTCCCACATTTCTTTCTGACATTTAATGTCAGGAAGGTTTTTTTTGTTTCAGCACAGTTTATGGATACACATTCTTTGCATTTATGAGATGGTTTTCATTAGCTAAATTCTATACCAGCACACTAAATAAAACTGTTGGCCACAAGTACATGTTCAGAATTTATTGGAGCTTCTCATTTTTCACCTTATTCACTTGGAAGAACAATCTGACATCTGCCCACATCTAAATCTCCATTGATAACCACGAAACACTGGTTGACAGTAAACAAATTATTCTGCTAAACAGTCATAAAGAGACAAGGGTCTTGCCATTTAAGCATGTGACCAAGTTACAGAAAATCTACAGATAAATGACTAGACTGAGTTAATATTACTTTATAGTTAGAAAAATAGCCAGGAATAATATTATTCCTTCACAAAATTAATGCTGCCAGATGCATAGACTTCATTGCTTTTCATATATTCCCAGACAGGAAAACATAGATTCTATTAAGTTCTCCACATTGTACCTGATGCAATGGAGCCTGTCCTGTTCTCAAAGCATGAAAGCAAGTTCACCTTCAGCCAGTATTTGCAGTAAACCTGCTCAAGTGCTCTTATGTACAGCCAACTGCCTTAACTTTGCTTCCACAACTGTAATTCCAATATGTGTTTTAATAAAAGTAATAACAGCAGAAATATACAAAAGAACCATGAAAACCTACTAGAAAAACTTACCTGTAAAAAACCTCAAAAACTCATTCAGATGCTTTTTCTTAGAAATTAATGTATGCTATGGATTCTGTTTATCTTGCAGATACATGTAGCTCATTAAAAAGACTAGGTTTATATTCTATGTTTCTTAAAACAGAAGAAAAATGTTAAATACTTCCATATAAATCAAAATAAGCCTGATTCTGGGAGGGGCAGGGGGAGCCACACTGTTGTTCCCTCAACAATTCAAGCTCAGTTAACTTCTATGAAACTAGTATAGGAAAAACATGTTGCACTACTACTGTGGCTAAGACCACACAACTTTTTAATGGATTAGTTCCAAAGCCTAAGCTCCATCTGCAAATCACTAACAAAACCCTTGGAAATCATAAGAAAGAAGCTAAAGAATTGTGGGCCTGGCAAGCTTTGAGTCTACTCTTGGCCTCAGACAGGAAAAGTAGTTTCAAATCTCCTTCTCTTTTCTTTCTCCTCTCTCTTCAAGAAACACCCACCTAGAAAGTGCTATTACACTTTGTGTTAGAAAAGTGGAGACTTTTGCTGCTGAAATTAAACACACATTTACGCTAACTTACAAAAGGAAATTCAATAGCTTTACATAGCCAGAGATTTAGAATTCATTTCCCTCTTCCCTCCACAACTTTCAAAAGTCAAAATGCAAGATTCCCACAGAAGAATTTCTTAAATCCACAAAACAATTATGTGGAAAAGAAGGATGAATAAACTTAAGTTTAGAAAGATCAGATTCATTATAAAATTATTTTACTTTTAGTTTAAATTTGTGAGTTCATTTATTTATAGAAAAAAAAATAATCCCAAACTCACACTTTTTTCAATAAATGTATGTGCCTAGTGTCAGATTTTTATACGTCCAATAGGTACATGCTGTAAATACCCAAAGATCACCTAACCTGGGATGACATTCAGAAGAAATTACTTTTAATCACTTGGTTTTAGTTTTCACAAGTATCAAGCTGTTAAGAGTTTAAGGGGAGAAAAATGTTCACTGACCTTTTTAGCAAAAAAACCTCAAAACACACCTATAATAGTGATGCAACAACTGCTGGTCACTAATTACATTAGGTTGGGCAAAAATATCTAATGAAAGTGGAATTTCTTCAACTAGAGACCTCTTTCTGTTTGTCAGTAACAAATCATTACTCTTTACTAGAGCCACATGGCAGTACGAAAGTGCTCTGAGAAATGTCAGCTGGCCAGCAAATTGTGACACTCACTGTTAAGCAGCCTTGCAAGAAAGCAGAATCCTTAGTTTCTCATTTGTTCATTGAGATACTTAGCTTTTGTTTATTTTGGCCCAGAAAGCAAGAAATTATTTATGTTCATGTTAGCTTGGCATTGTTAAAGAATTATCTATTTGGAAAAGATGAAGAGAGGTCGATTTCCTGACAGCCTGTTCTTATTGTCATACTATTTTTAACCAGAAGAATATGGTAATATTTGCAAACACTGCAAATTCACTTACATCCTACCAATGCAATTATCTATAGGTGACTAGAGAAGGTCCAAATTATCTTAGAAATTTGATTTACAAAGGGTTAGTGAGAAGGCTAACAATTTAGAAGTATGATCTTCAATAGGTTAGAAATGACCAAGAACTCCCTCAGGTTGACTTTTCAAAAACTGACAGAACAACAACAACAACAAAATATTGTAAGTGAACTCAGTAAAACTTTAGGATAATAAGCATCAAAAATGGATTATGTGCTGTGTACGAAAACTCATCTTCTTTTTTTAAATGTTCTCTCAGTACATTAAAGTAGCCCCAGTCTCTTCTTGTATCAACATCTCTCAACATCTTCAACCACCCTCCCATCTTTTAGGAATAAAATTGTTTCAGAACACATTATATTAGAATTCTTGAAAACATACTATTGCTGTATCAACTACTTATTCATCTTTGATTCATCCATCAATTCCAATTTTCACAGCAATCTTCCCCCTCCCCCAGAAGCAACCCACTCTAACCACAGCTAAGAATCTTGCTTTTTAACCTACCAGAGGCAGAGCCGTTTATTAGCAAGCTTATTAGCAAGGCAGATACATCAAATCATATAAGCAAGTATTGCTGGGAGAAGTCTATGTCCCTAGATGTGTACCCAGCATAGTCACACAGACTCCAACAGCTGGTACAGCTGAACAAGTTAAACAATGGTTCTGAAATCTCTCCATCTGTGGGCCACATATTTTGTGTATGCACAGGACACACACGCCAGGGCAGGAATTCAGAGGGCCAGCAGCTCTGAGGAGCCTGCTTCCCTTTCCAGGTCAGTACCTGGGACACAACTGAATTGCACAAAGGACTGAGAAGAGTGCCTTTATCTCTCATTACTCCCTCCGGACACATGGCAAAACAAGTAACTTGTTTCTCAAAACTGATTTTTAATTTAAAAGTTGAAAGGTTCTGTATCACATTAGAAGTTCACTAAGTCATTGGGACCTAACTAATGATGTTGGATCTTGAAAGTGTGCATGTATCTCATTCAATACAACAACAAAACAACAAAAAAGAAAGGCTTTAAAAAAAAAAAAGGATTAAACGTCATACAGCACTTAATGTAAGTGTAGAGGTTACTTCTTACTGCCAAAAAACAACAAAACATTCAGGTTTTCAAGTAACATCTATTTTAACAAAAAACAAAACACCAAAACCAAACAAACAAATCCACAACTTTTTTAAGAGTCTATATACGCTACTATTTACTTGAAGTGGAACTGATTTGGTAGGAAGTGTGACCTGTGTGGTTACAGCTGACAGAAGCAAGCAGCCAAACAGAGGAGTGAAGCTATACTTCCTCAAAATTAAAAAAAACCTGAAAGTCTGTGGAATGCTGTTTACTCCAGCTCTGTTTTACAACCAGTGCTGCAGAGAAAAGAGATTCACTGAAATGTTTGCAGCTCGTGGCCACCCACACGATGATTAGAGAGAGTGCTACATTCTCATATCTGCCAGCAAAGTCTGCTCCATGCTCTAAGTATTATACTTGCACACGTCTTATAATGTATTGCATCTGTTGTAGCAACTGCCCTTATTTTGTCCAACAAGAAAACCATTGAACAAGAACGGTAAGTTACTTGTAATGTGTACAAATGGCTCAAAAACTGGATAGTTTAAATACTTCAAAGTTTACGAAAACATTTTGCCTTATGGAGCACTGCCAGTGCCATAGTGAAGCCAGATTTACCACTGAAACATTTACTTTAGCCGCCTTACCAAAAGATACAGTCTGACACACAACCCTTTCACCCCACATCTTTATAGTGAGCCAAGTCACTGGTTTAGACCTTTAAAGCACAAAAACTAGGTGTATTGTGTATGAGACATGCATCTAGAGAGCACTAAAACATTACAGTTCCATCTGTCACTTTTTTAAGTGATTGCACACATTGAACATTTCTGATGACCCTATGATTTAAGTGCATTATAACCTCCCTTTCCCTTTAAGAATGTAATAGTTACTTTGAAAACAATAAGCTCTGAACACCAAAATAAGTAGCAGTCCTCTTAGCAGAAAATTTTATTTCAGATTCTGATCTCTGCAATATCTAATAAAAAAGTTCAAAACTTGTAATCCATGACTTCTCCTGATGTTGTCTGGTACTCTATCACACAGAATTAAGCAGTACAACACTGTTGTTGGAACCACAACACATCGCTGCTATTGCACCCTTCCATACCAAATTTATGAGGCAGTCCCTACCATTTCAACAATTTTGCCAGGAGTTCACTGCACAGATGTTCCTGTGAAAAGCACAGATTGTCTACTGGTTATGAAGTGTTACACTCACCAGTGTGTCACTGCCAGGCAAAGGAGGGAAGAAGGATGTACCAAATGCAAGGTTGAACGCAAAAAAATCAAGGACTGGGTAAAAACCCATTCATCTCCACACACTCCAGACCACTTCCACAGGAAATGTATTTGGTGTCTCTTTGATTTAAAACTTTGACTAGATGCAAGGGTAAAGTCCACATATAGTGACCAAGGAAAACTGCCACAAAGACTCACAAAGGACCATGGAAAAATACAGAAAAAAAATATTAGGAAAAGTATAAACAAGAAATACGTCATCAGATGTCTTTCATCTGATGGAATCCACTTCCATCTTTGCAGTGATCAAAGTTCCTGATGATTACTTGCACAGGTTAGAGGAGGAATGGTAACTCCTCTTTTCCAAACACACCAAAAGAGCCATAAGATCCCTAAAACCACAAGAGTGAGTCTCAGAAAGTGATTAAGTAACTTTGAATTACTTTGGCCTCCAGGAGACTTAACATTTTCCATTTCTCTCTTGGACACATGCCTCCTGGAACACAGACCTTTCTCTTCCCACAACTGCTAGGAAGAACTAGATCCCCTGCTCCATGCCTCCCCTTCCCTCTTAAACTGGTATTCCCTTCTAATTATTCTGTATTTTACCTATGGTAAAATGTTATAACAATACTATTACTAAAATAAAAAAATAGTTTAAAGAGACTAGTTATTTATCTTAGTCTGAATATTAATAAAAATAGTGTTCTCCCCTTAGAAGGAGGAAACAACAAAGTTTCAAATGTATTTGCAATAAAACTGTGCTAAAACCTATGCTCCATGAAACATTCTTTCTCCTCTAACTTACTCAATAATAAATAGCAGGTGAAGTACATTCATAGTTTTAAGTCAAATATCCCAGTTCAGCTCTTAATCTCCCTCTTTCAAAACTGTCTAGATAAGAAGGAAAAAACGTGTTTCTCAGCATGACCTCTAGCAATTCATAAACCTTTTAATAGATGTATTACCCATATATGTCATTAACACAGTATCCTCATCTCATAGAGACATCATGTATTGTAAATCCAACATTTTTTTAAATATTTTCCTGCATCAGATGGTCTTGGGGCCCATCTGCCCCTGTGGACTGACAAATGATTAAGGCCCTTCCTAGCTTAATAAAGCAGACTAAGGAACAGATCTTGAGAGTCGCTATAATTTGTGCACTAAATATCTTTGTGTTACCTTAAATTCCCATCTCCTAGAGTCTCTCTTATTTATTGAACCAGCCTGTAATGGCTACAAATTACCCCGCTAATCAGATAAAATCAAGTCATCTAGAGTCCCTGTGTAGACCTCTTACTTACCAGCTAGACCACGTAGAGAATGCTTGGATGGAGAATGTCCTCTGGGGTTTTACCTTTGAGAATTTTGGAAAGTGTCTGGACAGCAGACAAACCACTTCACTGTCACACACTTTCCACACCACAAGATGCGCCTTTCATCTACCAGAATACTTCCAGTACCTGCAAGCTTGTATTAGCTCATGACATCCCAGCACCAGTTTATTCTCGATCTCTAATGTACACACTGAAGTTTGTGTTTCAGATATTAAATCACCAAATGTTGTTCTGGCCACCTCGGAGAGACACACTGTGACCCTTGGGCAGAAAAAATTTGCATGTAACAACCTGTCCCAGCTCCCCACTAGAAGTCCTTTCTATTGCCATCTGTATAGCTGTTCTCACAGTGCACAGATTGTCTGGTTAACTCCTGCATACAACTAACAGACACACAAAAATTAGCTTAACTGCCAAAGCTTTCATAGGACTTTCATGCAAATTTCAGAAACTGTATTCCTAGGTCTTCTCGTTCACATCTGCAGAAACCTCACATTGTATCACTCAAAAATAACTCAAGGCTACAACAAGAGGGAAAGAAATCCCAATCAAAAAACAAAGAAAAATAAAACCACTAGTGTGGCAAAGCTCAAAACCAGCCTACTTATTTGGGGCTTACTAATATACTCCATAGAAGAGTAAATCAAGCGCTGTACATACACTGCATATGCTATGGATATTAAAAATAAGTGAATAGGGAAAAAAACTTTAATGAATACAGTATCTTATATGGAGGTTATCTCTTGGTAATAGAGCAATAATCAAAGTACTTTTATTTTTCTACAAATTAAGTAAATCTATGGCTACAGAGTCTTAGTGGATTCTCACTTGACTTTGCTTGCAATTTCAACTTCTGAAATAAAGCTTAACAGATTTCTTTGTTTCATGTCATATTCATTTGAAACCAGTCAAAAACATCTCTGCCAAAATTAAGAATTCTTAAACTTTTTAATAAGCTTTATTTTTGTCTATTAATTTATTTTTGCAATGTCTTAAAGGAACCACCATGATGTGTTCCATAGAAACAAACTGGGTACAAACTGGAAGACAGGAGGTTCGACTTAAATATGAGAAGAAACTTCTTCACAGTGAGGGTGACAGAACACTGGAACAGGCTGCCCAGGGAGGTTGTGGAGTCTCCTTCTCTGGAGACATTCAAAACCCACCTGGACACATTCCTGCGTAACCTCATCTAGGTGTTCCTGCTCTGGCGGGGGGGATTGGACTGGATGATCTTTTGAGGTCCTTTCCAATCCCTAACATTCTGTGATTATGTGAAACCACCAGAGCACTACAATATCCCCCCCTTTGCCCTCTCAAACTGACAGTAATAATAGAACTACATTGTTATGGCTCTCTGAACTAGTATTTTAAAATTACATTCTTGTGCCTTTAAATTACATTCCCTAATGATACCGCTGACAATTAGCACACATGGTATGTTCGAAATGAGACAAGTTTAATTACACAGGAACAGAAATACCATAAAAATAGCCTTCTATCTAGCTAGTATCCTGTCTCTGACAACAGTCAGATGCAGACGCCTTAGGAAAACCTGTACAAGCAGAGCAGGCATCTAGTTGTATCCTTCTCATCTCTCCTTCCTGGCTCAAGGCCAGCTGTCAGCGCTGTGTGAGCAAGAGCTGCAAGCAGCTGGGTCCTTCTGGTTCCACTTGGGAACTGCACTTTAGCACAGATAAACAAGGCTTTTGGTCCTTGTCTGAGCCATGTTGCAACCATGCCTGTGACTGGCTGTGCACCTCCCTGCTCTGGAGCCTGACCCATGGCTGCGACTTCCCAGATTGACCTTGGACCTGCCTCATCACTGTTAACCTGGTCTGGCGATTGCTGGACTGATGGCTGACCCTGATGACTGTCACTGGACCTGGTCCGCTCTTTTTTGTGCAACTGCACTGCTCCTGCTAAAGGCAAAGCTGCACCTGCGGGTCCTGGCTCCCCGTGTCCCGTGGAGCAGCCCACACCTGATCCTCCCTCACACCACAGTAACAGTGGCCATTTATCTACACTCAACTTCCTCTCTCATGTAATGGTCTCAACACTCAACTTCACAAGGTGCCATTAACAAGTCTTTTCAATTAGCCTCTGTCTTTAATACTCTCAGATCTCAATATGAATTAAAAGAGTTGACCTACACCTCTGTTTTGCCTCACTTTGCCTCCAAGTGCTTATTAGATTTTCCAGTAAACAGCAATTCTGTCCAATGTCTGAATTTATCTTTGCAGATGCTACATTTAGAGGTGAAAAGTATTTGATCACTAAATTTGTCCTCAGACCTTTTTCCTGAATGACCACAATGGGTTTATTGTCATTTCAGCTGAAGCTTGAATTGCCCCCCAGAAATAACCCCAACATTTTGCTGCATGAACCAAGGCCAGTGAAAGAGTAGGAGTTCTTACTCTTGCTTCTGTTAGGCCCATGATACAAACAGCATCGTTTTCCTTTTTAACTGATATGACTGGAGGGATACCACCTCTGTTTTTTTGCAGAGATGGTCACAGGAACCGAGGATTAGTTTCTTAAATTAACCACTTCTGTTTCTCACACTCTTTTCATGAACTGCAGAGAATGCTTTTTAAACCGTTTCACACAACAATACACTCACAAGCATGGTTCAGGCACTTGGTTAAGTACACAAACTGCACTCTGAAGACTTTACATAGTCCATCCACACACATGATACTCTTTCTCAGTACAATCTGTCTTCCTATACACTTCTCCACAGCTATGTCACCTCTGTGAAAGGGCATTTTTGCTTGTTTCATTTAACTCAGAAGTTCTGCTTCTTTCAAATATGGCTTGGAACATCTGGTCATATTCTTTTATTGTTGGGTTTGGGTATTATTATTTTCTTCCAGATTCATAGAACGTCTTGGTTTTTTTAAAACTGGTGAGTCAAACTGACTGCTGTACTGAACCCAAACGACAGTGAAAGACACAAAATCAGTTTTCCCTATGGCGAGGCCTGAACTTGGAAATGTTTGCTCTCTTATAAGAGCAACTATTACACCCTGATGCTACAGCAAGTTTAATACCTGGCACCCACCAGAAATGTCTCTCCTTGCGTGTCACTATCAGATATTCTCTTTTCAAATATTTAATCTGGTCATCTTTCAAAGGTTTTGGTGTGGGTTGGTTTTGCACATGGCCAACAAATGTACCACTCAGGCGTTCTTCAGAACAGTCAGCCTTTAGGAAAGAGTCATGGAATATTTGGGCCTCTTCAGCTTTATTCTGCACTTTGACTATTACTTTTCTGAATTGGAAGATTTTATTGTTTTGAGGCTTTTTCTGTCCACTGCCCCAGCTCTCGGCAACAGTTACTAAGTTCCACCAAGTATTTTCAGATCTGCCCCTTCAGCTCCTTTTTTTTTTTTTCTGTCAGATTTGATTTGCTAACTGCCTCTGACAAAACAAGCCCTCCATCTCCTATGCTTTAGTTTTGACTGACAAATGCTTTTTTGTCTGCTTTTGGCAAAACTCAAATTGTCAAACTACTGCTGAACAAATACAAAGCATCGGAAGTTAGGTCTACACCTGCTAATGGGTGTCTCATCACTTGTTCCAAATCCTGATCGCACTGGCATCTCTCACCTCTGAGACAACCCTTAAGTTTGTAAGACTGGGTTTTCTTAGTCTTATTTACAAACCGTTCTACAGAATTTGCTCTTTTCATTTTCTTTATGCATTCTCTAAAACTTCTCTTTTATGTTTCATTTTACACAGTACGTGTGTATAGCTTTTGCATACATGTCTGAAATAACAAATCTCCCACTCCCACTGGTTGAATTAACTGAAATTTGTTTTAAAATATCAGTTCACTTATCTCAGATAATTACAAAGAGGAAAGCTGCCTTCTGACTTTTCTGCATTTTAACACCATTACCTTTGACAAAATGGCACATCTGAGTCTTTTGTATGTCCTTTCAGCTATACAGGTGTTCACATTCAACATGTTCTACCTACAGTTGGAATAGTTTTTTAATTTTTGCTAGTATATGTAACTGAAAAACCATTCTAGAAAGAAGCACCCTTTAGATACCTGTTTCATTCTGCTCCTGAGACCTAGTCTAAGAGCATGCATATGCACTGTGCATCAAGAGAGGTGGACTAGGTGAAGAAAACACAATTTTACCGTCACTGCCATTGTTACATAATTAAACGTCCTTGTACAATATGGAGAACTGAGAACTACTCAGAAGTCAGCATAGTACAAACGCTTGTGCTCCTTTATTGCTTAAATAAACAATGGGAAAACCCTCAGTTTTACTGTTGTGACAATTCCATTCATCCAGGTATGTTTGCTGGTTTTTAGTCAACTTCGTTATTAAACGGATAGATCAAGTTTAAAACAAAAACCTCATGTATATTTAGCTTCACAAATAAAAAATAAAACCATGTAAGCACAGTTTTAAGTATTGAATTGAGAAGCAGTATCTTTTATGTTTTCCTCCTGTATCTGGGAAACCTCTTTAAATCAGCTTTTCCTGTTCAGAAAACTAATACACTTCCTCATTATTCCTTGACTCACAAGTCAAATAAGACATTCAGCTGTCTTGGGTGTAACTTTGATGGCTTGCCAACTTACAAATGCCAGCAAAATCTGCATTTCCCATCCTGTCCACAGGATATGAGCCTATGTGAGATTTAAAACTGGATTAAAATTTTCATGAATGCTGAGAACATTAATAATTGCATTGCATAACAACAAAATTTCTAATATTCTAATTTCTAATATTCTAAGTTCCAAGTGCTTCAATGCTCTGACCAATCATGAATTATAAGAATAGTCCACAAATCTACAAACACAAACAACATAATGTCATAAAAGGGATCACTAGCCTGTAATTATCCAGAATCTCTTGCATGCAGATAAAAACCTCCCAAACAGGCAATCATTAGCAGCAGGATATTTGGTAGACTGTTTTTGTTTGTTTCCATTCTCATGAAGTATATTTATTTAATAACTGCCATAGTTTTAACTAAGAATGGAAAACTCATGTAACACGGAACAGCTTACATGAAAGTATAATGCACAACAGCTAGTTCCCAGTTTTTATTTCTCATTACCAACTCCAGTGACTGGTCTGTTTGGGCTTAATTTGTAACAGCATTATTTTATAGCCATTAAGTTGGCTGCAGAAGTCAGGTTCTATTTGGTCCTTCCTTAGAGAAACCACTCATCTTTATTTGTCATCCTCACGACAAATTTGACAAATTAAAGGCAGACTGCCGCATAATAGTGCCATTCTAACAAAACACATGCAGATAGAACCAGGGAAAGGTCACAACATTATTACCATTAGCTTAATCCCTAACAGCATCTAAATTACCCTGCTACTTAAAATGGTGCATGGGAGTGCCTGTTTCCGCGTGTATGTGTGTTTGTGTGCTGTACATACTGGCAGCCACGTAATACAGAGAGTGCCATCTCCTGGTATTCAGTGGGGTACGTTTTCACAGCTTAATACACTTGCTAGAGTTGCTGTGCTAACACACTGCAAAAGGCTTATTACTCTTAACAAGGTACCAGAAACAAAAGAATGGATGCTTTGTTGTACCTGACACTGTCTGGAGAGTCTCACGACTACAGCAAATAAACTTTCAGAACCAGCAACAGTGAAAAAGGTGACAGAATGAATTAAAACATACAAGCAGCAAAACAAGCAATATGATGACAGACTTACTAAAAATGTTCCAGAATAGATAGACTTGTCCTTAAAACTACAGTGCATGATTGTACATAAATGGGTCACCATGAAACTGCGTAGTAAGTTTTCCCTAGGAAAAAATAGAGGAGGGGAAATACAAAGTACCTGTGCTGTTCAGAATACTATTTGTAATTTTATAACAGCGAGGAAAGGAGGTGGCTGGAGGAAAGGAATAGTTGTTTCTTTCTGATTCTTTCTTCTAAATCTATTTGCACAGTGAGTCTTTCACTGTAATCATTTCAGAAACAAGAAAGTTTTCTAAACTGTTCATGTACAGTGATGAATACAACAAATTCTCAGATGCAAAGCCACTAAGTACAAAAAAAAAGAAGAAACTAATTAGTCATTATCATAACAAGTGTAAACACAGGTAGAATTCTCCCACATCTCTAGAATAATTAAGGGCAAGAAAAGACAAAAGTCAGTTCAACTGCATACACTGTACATATAGGAAAAAAAAAAGATAATGAAGTTAATTTTCCTATTAATAAGTAACATGAATTGTTGCAAAAAATTCAGGAACCTTAACACAGAACTCTCACTAGTGCAGGCATCATCAGAGAGCTAAAACCCAAATTAATGCGACACAATCTGGGCAGCAGTGAAGCTGGCTTCTAAACTTGAGACTACTATTTAAAGAAAATGTTCATTTTCCCTCAGAAGAATATGTATTAGAACACTGTGAAATGTACATCTTAGTATAAAGCTAACATACGGGTACCTGTATGTAATGTGAAGAATGCCATCTACTGGTATGTAAGAATATATATCACTGTTCATAAGTAAATAGTTATCATAGTAAGGATAAAGTTGTCATTACCGTGTACTGCAAACAACTGCGTCCAGTTCCAAACTCTTCCTAATATACTCAGCATACCACACTTTAACAAATACATATAAGCCATATATTCTGTAGAATAAGCTTATTCCCATAAAACAGACACAGGAAGAAAATACAATTTTCTTATTCTAAATTCTCAAGACCTTACTGCAATCTTTCAATATTTAAAGGGGTCTTACAAGAAAGATGGGGACAGACTTTTTAGCCAGGCCTGTTGTGATACGACAAGGAGTAATGGTCTTAAACCAAAGGAGGGGAGATTCAGGCTAGATGTGAGAAGGAGGTGGTAGATGCCCCATCTCTGGAGACATTCAGAGTCAGATGGGACGGGACTCTGAGTGACCTGATCTAGTTGAAGATGTCCCTGCTCATTGCAGGGGGGTTGGACTAGATGAACTTTGAAGGTCCCTTCCAACCCAAACTGTTCTGTGATTCTATAATGAGAATTATAGCCTACTTCCCTTCTTCATCTTGCATTTAACATAAAACCTATTTTGGATACTTTATAAAGATATTATGAGAATCCCTGCATTTCGCAAAGACAATCTAGTCCTCTCAGTTACTTCATCATTCACTGTGATGCCTTACTATCCTTGCTCTGAAATACAGAAAATGCTTTGGTAACTAATTTCAAATAGAAGCCGAAATACATGAATACACACACACACTTTTCATACTCCCTAACCTTTTCTTAACACAACTTCTTTCCACTTCTTGTCTCAGCTATTCTCTACAGATTTCCTGTAGCTCCATCAATGTAACTTTAACTTCCTTCTTGTAACTCTTCTATTTCAATCTGTAAGGGACTTCCTCAGTAAATCAATGAACAACTCTTCCTTGACAGACAAAATAGTAAGTCCACTTGAATTCTAAAATTTTAAGATATTTCAATTGCTAAACTCCTGGTTTTATAACAGTGTAGTTTTTCTTCTGTTCCTGAATATTCTTGCCTAACCAAATATATGTCAATGAATTAAACTACAAAGAATGACAACTATGGTAACACCTGATAAGATTGCTGGATGATCCAAGATACAAGCAAAGCAGCACACAACGTCTGAGGATGAAAGGAAAAACCACACACAAGTGCAAATTTACAGCGAGAAGTAACTCAGCATTTCAACACAGTTGTCTCTGTGCCAGGAAGTAAATCATAAACATTTCCATTTTGAACTTTCTCTGAGAGACCACCCTTTCAATGTTAATTCGTAACAATCTTAGATATATTGCTAAAGAGAATGCATAAGTCTTAAAAACTCATTTTGCTGAAAATTCTGGGACAGATTCAGAAGTAGGGGTCAAAGGTCAGTGCTTCATTAACTGAACCAGTTCATTTAAAATTATAGTTTAATTAAAAAGTCAAGACGATCATTAAAAAAAAAAAAAAAAGGGTCATCCAGAGAACATCACTAAAACATCAAACATCCTGTGCTTTATTGGCAGTAAATTTCTTGATCTGGCCTATTTGAGGAGTAGCCACCCATTGCAAAACACTTGAATACAATCTAATGCAACAGACAGAATTCCATCAAATTTAGTCTAAACAAATACAACTTCAAGGTACATCGAAAGGCTGCCATGTGAAGGATTCTACTGGAAAAGAAGACTTCCATTCAGATGTTTTAATGTGTCCTCCATAGGATACAAGTGTAACAATACTAAAGGGCAAGATCCAAGACAAAAGGGCTTGACACTATGTTTTTAAATTTATAACTCAATTCTTCTTTAAAAAGAAAAAAAGAAAGCAAAAAATAAGCCTACAAACATGAATCCTTTTTACCAGAAACACTGGAGCATTGTTACACAAAGAGGAGTTCTACTAAATACACACCATATTAAACTAATGGTTTTCAAACACATTTGCTATTCAAAAAGTAACAAGAGGACATTAAAGTTCTGGTATACCTCCTATTTCCCTAAAAAGCAGAGAAACTCCAGCAAGCAAATGTAGCAGTTTTAATGCAAACATGAAATTTGGTGAAACGTAAATCCTTTACCTGAAAAGACTACGTTTGTATTCTCAAAGAGGTACTCTCAAGTGGTGAACTTTGTTCATTGAGTGCTGACAGTGTCGAAAGGAAATAATAATAATATGGTCTCTGCTTTCCATTGCATACGTCTGGAAATAAGTGGTGTCCACCACCTTTCCATCAACATTGCTTAGCCCAGCAGAAAATTGAGAAGTTAAATTCAAAGAGGGGGAGGTAAGGTCTGCAGACCATAGTTCAAAATCTTGACCTTACAGCAGAAATATCTCCGTAACATTCACAAATGGTTAATAGATGAGTCAGAGTTGTAGAGGCTTTCCTTAAAATCAGTTTTAGTATTTTCATAGGAACATTATTTTTACACAGTTCTGTTGAGGAACTAGAGACTCACTGATGGAATAAAAACTTTCTGAATTGAAATCTTGACATTGATTTAACATCATACCATCCTCAGTTCAAAAATTACCCAGAACAACACTGGTAGGAGAAAACATGTATGTTTTACCTTTCACAAGATTTCATACGAGATTCATTAGATATTTTTGGAAAATATAACAAAAATACAATAATTTTACAATTCCAGTGCCATTAAAAATTACTCTTACAAAGAACACCTATTACTTTTGTGGTCATTAATATGATGTGGCTTTGCACAGGATACGGATACTTAAAAATACTACACAGTTGTAGAAACAAAAATTTGGCCAAGCCCAAAAACCACCTCTACAAACATGTGCCAAGGCTGATGGGCCTTCCATCCTCGTTTAAGCTGTATGTATACACTGTCTTGATCCTTTGTACTCCTTTGAGGGAAAGTAAAGTACACCAAAAAAAAAAAAAAAAAAATCTATCTTATATTTAAAAAAAATAATGATAATTTAAAGAAATAAAAATAGAGCTATTAACTGTTCCAATTTGAAAAGTGACATGCTATAACACTCTCAAAAGTATGTATTACCTTCCAAAACAATACAACAAAAGCAGTATTTGAAACAAATTCCAAAGCCATAAACAATTCATAAACACAATTTACAAACTGAGAGTAGAAGAAGAGATGCGACCAAGTCAATAACATGGAAACCTACTTCAGAAAAGCTCTCTAGTTGCTCCAAGTTGCCAAAACTCTCTGCTCAGAGAAGGCCAGTTGGAGAAACTAAATCACCTACTTTCTCAGAGACTGGTTTCACCAGGTCATGACTGATTTCACCACTGAGAAATGTGTGGCAGCATGTATCTTGGCCTCCTACACTGCACCTAGCTGTATAGAAGACCTGTGGAACCCAGATCCCAGCACTAAAATTCAAAATCATTTAAAAAAAAAATCTACCATTTTAAACTGCATCTGATCCTAAAAACACTGTAGTCGTTACTGCACTTTTACATTAAATTCTAAGGCATTTCTTTGCTCATTTGATTACTTCAGAGGACTTACAGATCTGCAAGATCTTGGTTTCTGAAACTTAGTAATAATGTGGTTAAAGTGGGTAGCTACCCTTGTCATTAAAAATAACACAGCTTTTCTATTACAATAGCAGGAAAGTTCAGGAGTAAGCAACCTCAAATACATTTTTTGCTACTTTGAAAATGCAATTTAGCAGCTGAAACAAAAGACTTGAGATCAGTCTTCCTCTCAACAACCTTAGTCAAAGAAGCACTGAGAGGCCACAAACTACTCTTCAGGAACTTGCTTGCCATGACAAAAAGCAGCATGTAAATTAATAGTCAATGTACATAGCTATAAAAAAAAAAAGGAAGGAAGAATATTCACCACTGACCTGACTGAATAATATCATTTTCCAATCAGATATAACTTTGCATTTTGGGAGGAAATCTTTCATGAATGCCACATTTAAAACTCACAAAACAAGGAAGCAATCTTTAAAAAAACTGTTCTTGTTAAAATTAGACAACTTTACCCACTTACTATTAACTGTTTATCTCCATTACGCACTCCTCGTCATTTTTTGGTTGTTTGGGTGAGGTTTTTTGTTTGGTTGTTTGATTGGTTTGCTTTGCTTTTTTATATTTTTTTTGTTCTATCATCAACTAAATGCACACACAGAGGTCCCAATTTATCTGATGTATGCTGGCTTATGCAGTAAACTACTTTACCTTTTTAAAAACTGAGCCTTCCTCCTCAGCATATGTTGAAGAATTAAATCGAGGAGATGAAATTAACTCTCAGCTGCAGGGTCAAAGCACAAGGCTGCCATGAAGGTCACTTCCCCAGAAGCTGACCGGCAGTTCCTGTACATAAATCCTTTTCCATGGCTCCTGTGTCAGTGTGTATGGACCCGACACAGAGTCCTGTTCTGTGTGGTCATGGATGGCTTTCCATCCATACCCTCTAGGGAGAGCTTAAATACCTTAGATAATGTAACACTTCATTCAAATACAGGCAAGTTTTCCACGATATTAAAAACCTTTTAAGTAGCATTCAAATTTCAGAGCATTATTTAGAATTACTTTCTGGATTTCAATTCCCTTTACATCATGTAGTCACAAAACTACCTTCCTCTCCACCCCAAGAATCTGTTTCAACCATATATTTTAGACTTTCGGCCATCTTTTCCATAGTGTGCGACTGTGTATTGCTGCTGTAAAGAGCTCCCATAGTATTACAAAAAGGCTGAGGTGAGTTCAAACTACTGCAGAGGTTTCAACCAGGAAGACTACATCAGAAAAGGTGGAATTTTTTTTCCATTACTCTACTTTGGCATTCAAGCGTTGCCACACTGTGAATTTCAAGTATACAAGCCTCAGGAAAAGCCTCTTGAAAAAACTTACAGGCAGGAAGAAAAAAAGGTTGATTTTACTTAGTATTAAATTGTTGAGAATTTCATGGCATGTGGTACCACCAAATAGGTACATACAGGCACCCAAGGTCATCTGAAAGTGTGTGAGAACTTACTGCTGAGAATTACTGCACCTAAATCAACAATACTACACAAATATGTTAAATACAGTTATTTAACAATATAAACATCTTCAGTATCATTACCTATTTATAATAATTTGTACATCCTAGTATTAGACACATACCCGCATAAACTGACATGCACAAAGTCAACCACTAAGTAAGAAATTAACTACTTAAAGAAGCCTAGAAATACCTTCAGCTTTAGCAACATGTACATAAATAATGATCAGGCTGCTACATGCTCACCAGTTATGAGGACTATAAGAAATTAAAAAAACCCACATTAACAATTCTATTGATATTTTTAATCGTATTTTGGTATAGACCCATAAAGAATGCAAGGACATAAAATAAACAACACTGCACCCTGAAGTTGCTATCCAGCAATGTAAAGCATTAAGCATCAATGTGTCGCAACCTATTTACATACTGATGTGCTTTGCTAGTTCAGTGTGGAAATATATAAAATACGAACACATGTGCCATGTAAAACCCTACATTTGGGATTAAAGTTAAGGATTCATTATTGCTTATATCTCTAAATATAAATACACACACCAGCACTACCCCTCCCCTCTCCCTTTGAAGAAAGTTTGGATACAATTAAAATCTTCATAGGCAAAAGACTGAAAAAAAAAAGCAAAAAAAGAATAACATTAACGAGAAAATTTAATCTGTTTTCAAAACAAACTATGGCATCTCTCCAGGTTATTTATTTTATCCTCATTGAATGGTTCTTTTTTTTTTTAATATCACTTGCTTCCCTTTTGATTTGAGGTCATTGCTCACTATTAACAGTTACTAGAGCTGGTGAATCTACTAGGTTAAAAGCTGTCAAAACTACCCACTTTAAAATGCCACATCTTTTTGATATTCAAAATGACAGAGTAGCACTGACTGTGTTATAATTAGAGTGATATACACATCAACACAATATGTATGCAAGTTGTGTTTGGAGCAGTTTCTTAAATGACAGTGTCTCTATGCCATAGATGTAGCACTTTTAAATAATCCATTTAATTCAAAGCAGTCCTGGGAAGGATTAATTCACTTACCCGTATCCAGCTGTTAGCCTTCAGTTCCACAGGGTTCTGTGGTTCACTGCTGTATAGACAACATAAGCACCACATCAGAGTCTTCTGGCTTTCATCTGCAGGGAAAAAAGAAAATAGGATACAGTTAGAGGAAAAAAAAAATGAAAACACAGACAGAATTACACACAACAATCCCTATCCATCCATGAAACCAAAGCCCTAAATATCAGTCTCAACTCATAATATTTCTATTCTACCAGATTCACACCACACATCTAATGTTATTCATATGTAGTTCTTGTGTGATCATTTCCTTTAATACCAATTTAATTCATCAAACTGTAATTTATCAAAGAGCACAAAATCTATACAATATTTACATGGTCTTAAGAAACACACATGACCTAGTGATACATGTACATAGTACTTGAAGCTATCATCAAGGAACTTTCAATTCAGTATCTAAAGAATATCATTATTAATAAACAGTAATCAACAGTAGTAAAATAGTTATTAAATTGTGTCCAAAGCTTGCACAACTAAAAAATGCTCACTTCTGAAAAAGTTTGTGAAGTATGAAACTGTTCATTAAAAGAATTGCACAACATCAAGTTTTATGTAAGAATATATTAAGATTCTCCATGCTGCAGGAAAATTACATTTCTGCAGAGAGCAGAATAGCTACATGCTGATGGAAAAAAAATCAGGCACTGATTTTCTGTTCAGGATTAGATCAGGTCTCACTTAGTTCTAACCCGCTGTTGGAAATGAGCTGCCAACTTTAAAATCCTACTATACTGAGCAATACTATCACTGCTCAGTTGCACAGATATTATCACATAGGAGCTGATTATTTGGAGTAAGAAGTTCAAGAGCCATTTAACTCATTATTATTTTCCACAACTATTTTTAATAGGCTTTTTTTAAAATAAAAATCTTCTTTGGCAGACACTAAGAGCCTCTACAATGAATTTCACCCCAAAATAAAACTCCATGATTGTAATAAAAGTTATGAAAATTGGATGTAGTATTGCAGTTTTGATACAATATTCACTCAGTAAGCAATACTATCGTTGGTTAAAATAATACAAATGAGTAATACAACGTGAGGTTTAGAAATTATATTAGGATAAAGTTTGATTACTGAGCTCAACCTCCAATTTCTTTCGTTTTCTGTGAATTTGTTATCCAGGATGTAATAAACAGTATTATTTAGAAGTGTTTTGTTGGCAAAGCCTAAATTAAAAATAAAGGCTCTATTAAGTAATGCCTTTATTTTCACCAGGTAGTCAGAAAAGTTAATACTGATTTAAACCAGTATTCATCAATAAATGTCCAACAAGCCTGTAGGCCATTGCTGGTCTGCCACTGACTAACATCTCTGCACAGAAACAGCTTCTCAAACATACACATTTAACTAACTACAGTTTGGGATATTTTCCTATTGTGTGTTTGGAGATTTTTTTAATACGGATTTTTATGAGGTTAATAGTTTCCTAGGTTGTTGTCTCCTTGACTGAAGTTCAAGGAGACATCTTGCATACTGCTCAGCAGTAATTCAAAGTATCCTTATACTTTGATTGTAACTATATTCAGCTAGCATTCAGACATCAGCACTGAGGCAACTCTATCTCCTCCAAAAACTATTTCACCTAAACTCTGACATGAAATTACATGGGAAGAAAAATAAACAAATACCGTTTTATGTCTTTAAATGACTAATTGAGAACCATTTTCTTCTTGGAAGATTGAGATTTTCAACATTATTTATTACTAGTACGAAGACATTATCTCTTTATAAAGTCTGGCTTTTGAGATAATTTTCAATTATATTAATTGTATTTTTAAAAAGCCAGACTACACAGAAAGAGATGGGGGTGGGGGGATGGCAAATCACATCCAAGTTGCCTATCCTGAACAAAGAATACATAATTCAAGTGTTCCTTCTTTTCACTCATCCTATTTATACAGTACACCTACTGTATGCCAGTAAGTCATTTTATTTATGTTTTCTTTTGACCTAAAGAAACAAAGGAAAGAGCCAAAAAAAATGTATGTAACTGTTTCATTAGATTTCTGGGTGAGTAGAAGTCTTGCTATACGTGATGACTCACTGTTTAGTAAAAAACAAATTGCATATATTGTTGCCAGTCAGAAATGTAAGTCAGTGTGATGAAAGCTAGAACGATGAAAACAAAGGTTGAATAAATGATATACTGGCACACTTGGGCAGCATAGTGCATTTACATTCAAATCTCAACTTAAGTGAAACCAATTTGTATTGGTGTTATAGTTATGCCAACAGTTCAAAAAAAACCCAAGAGATTTGTACGACTTCACAATTCTCCCAGTCAAAATTACTTTTTGGCTACAACCAAAACAGAAGAAGCCTCCCATAGATCTGTGAAAAGAAAGAAAAGGGACTATACAGTCCTCTTGCTGAAGTAACGGCCACTGAGGGCCACTCTCAGGTTCACTGCTTTCTTTTCACAACTGTTTTGGAACTGGGGATGAAACATCAGAAGATTAAGAATAAGGGGAGACAGATCTTAGAGTAATTATGGCAGCTGCAAAAGATAACCACATCAAAAGATCAAACACAGAGAGCCACAGAAAACTTACTGATGGGTTTTTTCCGCCCATTTTTCTAGTAACTGTGATCCCCATGGAAAACATACCATCATGGTATGCACTGAAAACCACTACCAGGATACGGATGAAGCCACTGATCTTATTATGGCACGAAGGAATGCTCACTACCCAAATAAATACTCAATACCTCAAGAGGAACAAAATTAGTAACTTGAAACTGGAAATTATATCCAAAAAAAGGTAACCAGTTATGCAGTGGACTTCGTAAGTAGGTTAATGTTGTAACTCCAGCTAAAGGAATGAAAATTTTCTCTAGGAAATTTAAGACAGCGTGGAAGTTGTTTCATTTAAAAAAAGAAAAAAAGAAAAACAAACAAATAAAAGCCCAAACCTTCATGATGAATCAGATTGCACTTCTTCCCTGTCAGTCTCACATTAAAAAAAAAAAAAAAAGTCCAATGTTTTTCTTACAACACAGTGTGGTCTCAATTATCACATGATACAGTTAGTTTATAAATAGCCTGTCATGAATGGGGCCAGATGCAAGGAACCAATAAGAAAACCCTAATCTTACATCCAGAAATATTATTTTTAAAGCTTGTTGTAAAATTTTATTGAAGTATATCAGAAAATGTTGATTAGCTAAACCGAACTTTCTGTGGAAATACGTAAGCGTGCATGCTCTCACACATACACTGACATACAGAGCCACCAAGAAATTCCCCAGCATTTATAGTATTAGTTTAGGATTCAAGACATTTGCACTCAAAACTCAATCCAGGAGGGTCCTACCGAGAAGATAATCCCCCAACCCACAAAAAAAACATTGGAATTCCTTACCAAGGCTGAATTCCTCATGTACCCCTTGTGGTTTAGGACCACAAGTACAGCCATGAGATTTTCTTTGGTCGTGCTTCCTTCCCATTAGCATTCTAAATAAGACTAACTTGGTCACCTCCCGCCCAGGAGTGTTTATGAGGAGATTATTTTCCCTTGGAGACCACACTTCCTGCACTGAGTGGTCAGCCATGTCAGCTTCCAGCATCAACAGACATTCATCGAAGGTGATAGGTATTGTGGTTTGGACATGATGCAGAAGTACAGTGTTTTTCCTCCTCCATTTATTAGTATGAAAGACTGAATTGAACAAAATCAGCTCCTTCTACTGTGAGGGTGGCCTGGTCTCAGACACATGCCTGAATGAGCTATTTATCCAAATGAGAAATTACATGAAACCCACTTGAGAGTCAGCATCTGCTATAGCCAACACTATCTTAAAGAATATCTTCAGAACTAGTGCCAAACAAAATGAAAATCTGCTGAATCTAAAATGCCAGCAGTCCAAAAAGCACTCAGGTGGCTGAGAAAAAAGGAAGTAGTGGGAATGTATAAGTAGATAACTTCAGGTCTACTGATGTCAGAAAATCTCCTTGACTCATCTTTAAGCTTTGAAGTGAAGGATACCATTTTGAGCAAGTGAAGCTCTCTGCACTGGCTTGCTGGTATTTTGATACAAAAAACAAACCACCCTGTAGTAAAACTTCACTCTCTTGCAATCTTCAGAGGTAAAGAACAACTTGCAGAAATACTTCTTTTCTTGCTTTAGAAAATGCTGAGGGAAAAAAGTGGGGGAAACCAAGAATGTATTGCTGGGATTGCTATGAAAAGGAGTCAAAAGCAGAAACAGATGGCTTTCAACTTCGATGAAAAATACAGATGAAGTTTCTTTCTATACCACCATATATTGTCAGCTTGGAAAGACTGACAGCCTAAGGACTTGTATATTCCAAACAAAAACTCAGAAGAAAACTGCTTGTGTAACTGTAAACATCAACAGTTATTATCAACTATCTCAAAAACTGGGAACATCTCAATTGTAAAAACAAGTCTATAAAGTATGAAAAGGCCTTTCTCAAAAGGTGCCACAAAAAAGCACACATTTGCTGCACTGCAAAACTGATCTATGTTTAAATCTATGATTCCTTCCCAAATTTTCCTTTCAGAGGGGAATTGCTGATATAATACACATCTACTACATGTTCTACAGGCAAGTTCATTCTGCCTGTGCTTGGAGCTGACTAGAAGATGAAGCCAAACTAGAAGATGTGATCACTTCAGCCTAATGCTGTGCTCGACTTAATAAGCCCTTCCAGGTCAACACAAAAATAGTGCTTTCCTGTATTTTCCCAAAAGAAAGCATAAAACAGAAGAGACAAAATATGACTTTTTTTTTTTTTTTTGAGTTGTAGTATTATCAGAAAACTGGAAAAATATTATTTTAAGGGGCTCACATAGAAACTCAGAATTAGTTTTCAGCTTAAAAGCAGATCCCGAGTAATTTTATCAACCTATCAACATCTCAGTTCCAGAAAAATGTACTGGCACTGCTCATGAGGTAGGACAGGTAGTCTCACCTACCTCCCAACTGTTTTCCTGTCCCCAATTTATTTTCTTTATTCTCACCTACACACATATACACTACCAGTAAGGGGCTTCTGATTTTTCATGTTTTTTTCCCATGTCATCGCTTCAATGTTTTGCTTTTGATTCTATCTGCATTTTCACTAGTTTGCAAGACAGAGAAAATGCACATTCAGAATAAACTCAGTAAAACAAACACAACCATAACTTAGTAGCACTTTACACTGATAAAAAAAAGTATCAGAAAAATGAATTCTATATGAGCGTATATAATAGGACATTCTGATGTATAACTAGAAGAAACTTCTGTTTAAAGTAATCTGAAACACTAGATTATTTACATTTGGAGTAACTAGAAAAAAATTAATTAATACAGAAAGAAAATAATAAAAATGGAAATCATTAAACACATGAACACTCACTGGGTTTAAAATCTACTGCTCCCAAGTCGAGATTCTATAACTAAGCCATGAAATTAATTAGCTCCAAAAGTAAATTTAAGATTTCTCAATGCCACATACCTAAGGTAACTTGGCTTACCTTTTCATCTTACTTAAGAAAAAAAAAATTCTATGTTTTTATGGAAAAAATTGAAGTACAGACTAAGTTGTGTTTTCCCAATTCCCATCGAATACAGTTTATGGAACTGCTACAGAAATATCATTACATGTTCTTACCATATCCTATAACAAAAGGATTCCAACAAAGCCTCCCTAGAAGCTGGCCAATTAGAGGGAATTGCTGGATTGCTGCAATTGAATCCTGTTAAAACATAAAAACAAACAAAAAGATAATAAATATACTGCACATCAGAAGTAGGTTACGAGAACTGTTAATAATACAGATTGTTGCGCATTACAATTCCAATGGTTTTGCTTTAAAATGCTCTGGAAGCAAAACACCCACAAGTATGTAATAAAAGCAGACCTTCCTGAAATTGGCTATTCTATCATCATTCAAATAACTTAAAGCTTAAGTAATTTCCTCACCTGACACTTAATTATGGTAGAAAATTTGTTCATTTGCCTCACATCCAGCAATCACAAAACAGTATTAGTAACCAAGATTTCATTATAATAAAAGCACAATTAAACTATATTTTTGTTGATCTTCACTGTGTTAATATACTTCCTCAAAGAGTTTCTCAAGAAATAAATACTTATCATGGCATGAACCTAAGTATACTTCTGTTACTTTCACTTGCTTTCTTTAAATTAACCTATGTCATGACTAGCCAGTAGCAAGCTGCAGTTTAAATTTTAACCAAATAGAAAGCAGCTTCACTATAAAAGTAGGACACAATGTAGTTTATATACAATCCTATATAATCAGTCTTATTTTTCCATTTTTGTAGCTTTACTATCTAATAAATGAAGGCTTTTAAAAGTGGTGCTCTGCTGAGATACCATGCAAGTAGCAGGAACGATAACCATCTCCTGCTGCTGCAATAAATTCCTTACATTTGTCTCACATTTGGGGCTAGCCCTAGACTTTCTGGGGCCATATTCACAAGGGCCATTTCAGGCCAAGCCTCAGATTACTTGAAGTAGCAACATTAAAAATACACTTTTTTTTTTTTCATCCCTCTTAAGATATATAAATACAGGAAAAAACACCACTCCCCCAAAGTATTTTATTTAAAAGTTACATTCAGTTCAGAAAACAAACAAACAAAACACTCTGCCATCTTCAGATAAGAATATTTTAAAATAAGTTGTCCATAAGATGTCAGCCTCCTGCCATAATGCAATATTTCTATAGCTAATTACACTGAATACATAAACTGAAAAAGCCATGCTCAGAAAAACATGCCAATGATCTGACCATGCTGCTAGAATTCACTACCTGTGCCACAACACCGGGGTTAAAGTGTCAGCAGACCCCCTAAGATTTAAAGGATCAGTTACAGTTTTGCATGTTACGGCCTTTAAATAATCCAATTTATGACCTGACAACCAGAATGAAATTCTTGTTTATTTTAAAGAGTTTTTTAAAGAGGTTAGAGCATTGGCTAGGAAATCTCACATGACAACAACCAATCAAGAAGAAAAAGCGCCTTTCACAATAAATCAGGGAAACAGGAAGCGCACTCCTGTTTGCATTACCTGTGACTGTTCCCCCAATTTGCCTCTCTGATTCAGCCAATACATCAGGTCAACAGCACAAACCTCTTTGCTACTGTTAGCTTCTGTTCTTGTCTAAACATGGTGCAGATTGTTTCTGAGTACATCCCCAAAACAGATCGCTCTTCCTTATAAAGTCACTTACCATGTGCTTTAAAGTTTCATAAAGCTGATGCAGAAACTCCTGGAGCTGGGGCAAGTGAAGGCACACATCCTTCTGGGATTCCAGTGTGGTGGCCTGACCCCATTCAATAGCTTTATCCAACCAATATTCAAAGTTCAGTTTGGGCACTGCAGTGTCCTGCGCCATCCCACAATCCTGAAAAAAAAAGGCTGTAACTCCACATCAGGCAGCACTAAACAGCGGCTTCAAACCAAGAATGAAAAGGACAAGACAGATTTCTTCTAACTTTTTTGTGTTCACATGTGAAAAGAGGTGTGGGGTTGTCTTTGTATTTACATCTCATAAGGGTGGCAATTTTCTTTGTAGTAGTACGAGGGTAAGATAATAACCCCATTTTGACAAAGTAGCAAAGGGGGCACAGTAATTGGTAAATTACATTAGAATGTTCCACCCAGCTGTGTCTCAGGCTTTTATTATTTGAATTTGTCAACACAAATATTTCATTCAATTAATATTTGAATAATGTGAGTGTGCATTTATTCAGAATGCTTTACATGATGAAAAACTGAAAAAGCCCGTTTCAGGATAAATAAAAGCATTAAAATAAGGCTCAATGAAAACAAAAGGAGTAAGGGGTCCTTTGCTTGTTGTTAAGTTCTACATTTGTAACTGATCATTAGTTTTAAGTGCAAACAGAGTATTCTCCTTAAAGGAAACTAATAACTTCAGTATTGCAGCTCTGGTTTTGTTTTTATTATTATGCAAAGGACAGGGAAAAAAACATGACCACATGCAGTTTTACATGTAACTCAGTTCTGAATAAAAGCTGTACCATATATAATCTACATCCAAGGGGATACTCCACTGTAAAAAGTGGGTCTTTGAGAGATGAGCATTATTGTTAAGTCAGAATATTAACATCTGACCAAATTGCCCCAGCAAAAGACACACACACACACACACACAAAAACCCAACCCAACCAAACAAAAAAAAACCAACCAAACAAAAAACCCAAATCATCACTTATTTTCTGCTTTGCTATTGTATTTTTCATTGGCAGAAGCACAGAGAATAGCACAGCAGGCACTACACCAACCTCAGAAAGAAACACCTCATAGGCTGAAAGAGCAAATGAGCTTTCAGCCATTCAATCATTGTTCTTTCTGTCAAGACTGTAAAGACAACTGTAGATTAACACAAATGTGGTGGCAGTTTTCAGAAATGAACTGTTGCCTGCTTGGAGACAAATTCAGACACTCATAGATGCAACAGACATCAGCGAATATTTACCTTCCTAAGCTAGAGACGTGGAGATACAGACCAAAAAAAACACAAATGAGCTTGAGCAGCAGCCCTGCAAGTCAAGCTCACTTCATACAAGCTAACCCTTACAATCACATCACTTACATAGCATGCTAATCTAAGCCAGATACAAATCTGAAGATCATTAATAAACTTGTTTCATTTCTATGAGTAAAAAGTAAATAAATACCCCATAGTGAATCACAGCTATGATTTTACTTTTGGTCCTGTCTGGCAAAAAAAAAAATTAAGGTAAAGCTGCTGGCTTGCCAGAGTTCCATGTATATTTGTCCTAAACATGTTCAAAGCAATGCAAGCAAAGCCAATGCTTTTGTGTTCTTTATTACACCCCTTTTCTACCTGTAACTCCTGCTGTCAGCAGAACTCTTAGCGGACCTGTGCAATGCCAAGATCTTATTGATCTTCTATGAGTATCAAAAACCGGCTATGGGACTTCATCACCATTACTCGACGAAGTGACACAGGTTAAATACCCAGCAGCAATTACCCACCAAACACTCTCATCATCCCAGGGATATAACAAAGACTTTAAGAACAAATTAAAGCCAGGAACTGAATTCACACATTTGAACGAATTAATGAGCCCATTTGATGCTCCCAGTCAAGATTAATCCTTCTGAATAACTGAAAAATGAGTCCCCTAATAAAATGGCTCCGAAAATGTCAAGAAAATGGGAAAAAAGTAGAAGGTAAAAAACATACAAACAACACACAAACAAACAAAAATACAAAACCACAAACACTCCAGCATTTTGGGGACAGTCACAAGAGTTGATTATGAATTAACAGGGGATCTGGGGTAAGCAAATCAAGCAGGCTTATCTCCTATCCCAGGTACGTGTAACTAATACTTCAGAACACATAATAGCACAGACATCACAGGTGAGGATGCTCTTTATCCAAAAGTCTGAAATCTCAGCTCCGCAATAAGAAAGGTGTTTTATCTCCTTTCTTAATTACAGGTAAATAAACTGGATTGCTGGTCCAGAGAAACTCCTTAGATGGCCCATTGCCTTATAGGAAAAACCTGTCAAAGGCTCAGATGTACATTTTTTTTTAACTACAAACAAAAAACCCCCCAACCTCAAAAAGGAGAACATAAGCACCAATCTTGAAAGTACATCTATCCTATACACTGCTAACTCTAAGTGTGCATTTTTTACAGGTTGCCATAGCTAATTCCCTTAAGATACCTGCCCCTGAGTATCTTGGATATAAGCAAAGAACTGCCCCACCAACACATCTTTCCTTCACTAGGAAAACAAAGTAGTTTTGTGCTCGGTGCTATTAAAAATGTTGAATATACTGAAATGCAGTGTATTTTCCACAGTTGCCTTGTTGTATGAATGAACTTGCACCAAAAAAAAAACAACTATACATTCTAGAATTGAGTCTATCTTCAGAAGGATCAGTCCTGAACTTGCTCCGTTCACATCATTTTCTGATGAAACAGAAACAGAGTTCTGTTTCTAAAAGAGAGTTCAGAAATTTTAGTGGCCATCTAATGCTCATTCACGGACAAGTTTATGGGCAAAAATGATGGAGTCAGTTTTCCAACCCACTTCTAAAGTGGATTAAGGGACAAATAAATGTATTTTTATGAGCAAATAGTTTTCTAAAACCGCTCAAAATACTATAACATCAGAAATAAGGAGCAAGTAATCTACATGACTACAAAAACAGGTAATCTGCAGTGCATATCTGTAATAAACTGTGGTACATACACTGAAAAAAAGAAAAGTTAAATAAACCATTAAGAGTGACATGAAGAACGATCTTTGTACTCTTTTTTGGGGGAGGAAGAAAGGTTCAACACGTCTGTAAAGCTTTATACAAGAACCACTCTTGCCAGTTCAAAGGTATCAGAATTCATTACAGCAACTATTAGGAACTGAATGCAGATTTTCAAAAATTATCATCACTAAAATTCTGTAAGTGCTAAAAACATTTCTATTATCTTTTTTGGGATACAGTCAATTCACATTCTTACAAAACTTATCCTGAGATCTACGGAAGAGTATATTAAAGTGACATTTCCAAGAGTTGCTGTGTTGACCGTTTGCCCTTGTTTAGCATCTAGTATGTGCTTTCAGTTCATCCTTGATCAAGAACACACTTAACTTAACATGCACTAATATTCTGCTGCATCACAACACTGCTTATGCCATATGAAAAGAAAACAAACAAACAAAAAATGATTATCCCAAGCACTTGTCCTATTTCCAATAGCGTGATTTTTAAGCTGTACTCATGTGCTTGCTTTCTTTAGAAGCCTCCAGTGAAATAGTTATTTCATTCTTTATTTTAACTATAGCATCTAGTCCCCAAAAGAGCAATTTTATTAATAAACCTTACTCTTCACTTCAACATTACTGGAAAAAAAAATCGTCTCTAAAACTGGCACAGGACATACAGTTTATTAAAAAGAAAAATATAAAACTATCAGTTAAATAAGTGTAATTCAAACATTCAGATCCCAGCAAGATATGGAACAATTAAAAGACAAACAAATATCATAGATAATAAAGATTTGACTAATAATTTGACTTGTCATACTGTCAATATACCCTAAAGACTCTTTCAGGTTCATTTCCACTCTCTTCAGTAAGTTGGGACGTTTTTATTTCAGCTGCCAAAAATCAAAAACTGGATCTCGTTTACGACGGTTTACCCCACAACATGAGAAATTCGGAAGCTGGATTTACTGTGAAACGCCTAAACACCCTTTGCTTCTAGAAAGAAAGGGAGGAGTAGTGTTTAGTTCTCCTCTCTCAGAACCCCCAGTCAAACCCTCCTGGTCTTGTATTTTCAATCACAGGGAACCCTGTGGAGCTCAGGCATGGCGGTTCTTCTTGTATCTCTCAGAAGCTGAACGCAGCATTTCTAACAAGGAATGGATTAGCTTTATTCTGACAAATGAGCTATCTGGATTAGTGTCTGAAATGTAATACTTTAGGTCCATAACTTTTGTTAACAGCTCTAAACGCAAAGCCCTGTAGTATACCAGGGCACTCCACTTGGTGCGTGAGTTACTCCTACATTCTCCTTAACACACGCGTGCAAATACCGCATTGGCATAGTCTTCCACACCAAGACATACCAATGCTATTCCTCTGTGACAGACAGCAAAGTATTTGCAAGGGTAGAACAGACGCCAGCAAAGTTTTTGGAAAACTTCTCACAACCATCTCCTTATCTATACTCTCAAAATGAAATACTTATGCATTCAGCATGTGAGGTAGTAGAAGATGGAAGGTTTTTTTAATCTCTAAAACTGTATATATAAAATGTTTTTAAATAAAGCTATAAAAATAGAAAACCAAGTGAAAGCAAAGTAACTTCTTCACTACTACAAATTCTGAACTCGGGACTCAGATATAATAAAAACGGAATATGCAGTTGCTAAAACATCACAGAAAGAATTTCTGTCAATCACAGAAAATTCACTAACTTCCACAGCTTTCGAAGTCCTTAAATCTGGCTTTAGTAGATTTCAAAAAATTATTACTAAACTTTTATTACTTAGTTTGTCTTTAATCTGGTAAATTCAGCTGTTATTTTTAAATAAATAAAAGCATTTCAAGTGGAAGTATCTGTGAGATACCATGAAGGTACAATATTGCCTTATGTCACAGCATTTGAAATAAATGTGGCAAAAACTTGCACTCAAGGTATAAAGCTCTCATTTGTGTACTTTTCCTTGAACCATAGCTCCACACTCCAAATGCACGCTTTCCATTACTCCATCTCCTCTCTCAAATCTTGCCCATCAGCAATCTCAGCTTGTGAGGACAAAACAAAACAAGAAAACGGCTAAAATACTTATATGACATCAGGGTCTAAAGGTCCCAAGCAGAAGAGGTCACCGTTGAGCTAACAGAACACATAAACATACATTCCAAATTCTAAATTATTTTCAGGGTTGTTAACACTTACAAAAGCAGTAGAACAGTCCTTTTGTGCATTTTATTACTCTAACAGATATTGGGAGACTAATACTAAGAATTAGGAGATTAGATATTAGGTAAGCACTTCAGTATATTACATACTCAAAAGGTATCATGATTTTGACTCCTTAGTTAATCACCCTTAGCTCGATTATGACACAGCATGGTTGATATCAGAAGACTAATAACTTACTGTTGCAATGTTTCAAAGATTATCATAATCACATCACAAATTTACTATCTAATGAATGATATTTTGAGGTCATCCCAGAAGAAAAAAAATAGCAGTTATCCAGAACATACATACTATTTTCTCATTTATTATTTCACTACATAAAATGTCTATTAGATTCTTTCACCTTATTCCCACAAGTATATTTTTATTCTTCACCTTTACAACTCTACCTTTACTTGCCAACAACAAAAGGGAAATGTAATACATATTTAAGTAGTAAGATCAAGCATTATTTATTTCCAACTTTAAAGAATATCTATTACTAGCTCCCTCAAAATAAATTCAGAAAGAGTTAATAAACTAAAGGAAAAAAGTGAGTAATTTTTTAGAAACATCAGAAAAGCCCAAGAGTAGTAAAGACTATTTAAAATTTAAAATACATATAATTTATTCCTGTCATTGTATTTTCACAGTGTCCCTTTTTGAGAAATTAGGTTCACAGGCTGGTTTATAGGTTGGTATCTAATCGACACTCACTGGCAGTCCAGCAGTCAAAAATAATCTAGATTACAATTTCCATCTTGACTCTGAAGAGTGTTCTTATGTACAGTGTTGATTTTTCACTTAATAACTTTTGGGATAAGAGCAAGTTTGCCTATTCCTCTGTGTGCCTACATCCACAGATACTTTGCAGCGAGAACAAACCACTATTACAGAAAAGTGCCTGTTTATATGAAGACTTTCTGAACTGAAACAAATGGCATGCAAATGGCATCCTTTGAAAATAACACTGAAGAACAGAGTTTTCTCAAAAGAAAGGAACCAGCACCAGCTAAGCAACATGCAAAATCTGGTAAACTAAATAGCTATCAAGCCGATGGTTGGCATTATCATTCAACATTTAGACTAATAATTCTCCTGGCGAAAGTAATTAACTCCTCTCTTTCGCTCCTCTATTTGTTTCCTGTATTTTCTCTGATAATTACTATTTTAACAGTTGTCAGATCTGCTTTCTGAATTACATTATCAGGTCTCACTGGAAAAAGAGACAAGTTTTGACCTTTAAGGGACTGTGGCCACTAGCAAGGCTACTTCTGTGGAGAGTGTAAGTATTAAACCTCTCGCAGAGGCTTAATCTCAGTAATACTGCAAACAGCCAAATTATGTTTACAGTTGTGTTCTGTTGCCCTGCAGGACTGAAGACTCAAAGCCCTGAGGAAGTATGCAGTGCTGAGTTACATACGAGATCTCCTTTTCTGAAACACTGAAAACATTACATCTCCTCTCCACAACAGGACTATCTGATTATAAAAGAGCCTCTTCGTCCTCATTCATCAGGCTATAAGCTTCATGAACAAAAAATTATTTATGAGTTTCCCTGATAATATCAACCACACAAAAATTGATTTGAAAACTTTCTGCTTCCAATGGCAGGCTTGTCATGCAGCAGATCTTCCTTCTGATCTCTTTTCAAGAGGCTAAGAATAAAACCTTCTTTAATGGGAAAGGCAGAAATAATATCTCAGCATATCCATCTAATTCTTATCTTTTACCCAAGGAAACAGTAAAAGATGAGAAAGACATTTAGGAGCGATATTGGTAATTCTTGCAGATGTTATTTGTTAACTTTCCATAACAAATCTTAACAGGACAACAAGGCAAATGATTATCACTTCCATAAAGAAAAGATGTCATCACCAGCCTACGGAATGGATTAGTATGTTTTTAGGCACAAATTGAATACAAAGTCTGATCAAAAGCCACTGGACATCACTCCTGCAAGAAATACACCAACCTCTTAAGACTCCAACACCACAAGCATTTTTTTTTTAAAGCTAAATTTAAGATGATAAAACAGACAATGAGGTAAAGTGCCTTTATGCCTCTTGCAGAAGGCTCCATACAATGTTCTAGTTTAAAAGAATTTCAATGTCAGGACCAGTTAGATCAAAACCCAGCAACGCCCACATAAAGCAGGGCATCAGATGCTTGTACAAAATGGAAATTTGTTTCAAGGCAATGAAGCAAATCCCAGACTTGACCAGTGCAGGCTGATGTTAAGCAGACCAGCATGGTCTTCCGAAACACAAGCCAGACTTAAAGAAAGAGGGGCCTTCTAGCTTACCCTTTCACTCCTTGCTTGTTCTTCCATATCTGAAGTGCTTACCTCTCATCACTACCACAGTGACCTACCACAGAAAGGTAGCAACAATATATGACAAAATACAGAAACGACATACTGCGCATGGTAAGTGGAAGCACAAACAAGTACACACCTTCATCACCTTCTAGAAATCAAGAGGTGAAGCACATCTCATCACCTTTCAGTATCCTTCCTCGGTAAGACAAAAGAATGAAATTCTGATTCTGTTTATATCAGCAGCAAAATTTTTGTTAGTCTCAACGGAGCCTGAATTTCACATGATGCCTTCAAAACACTGATAAGCTTATCCACATAAGAGCTCACCAAGTCACTGTATCAGAGATGTTAGACCTATCAGCAATAATGGCAAATTCTTGTTGGACGTAATTTATTGTTTGTAACCCTTTTCCTATAACAAATCTGCCAGCTAACACATCCCTCAGTATTTTGTGAGCTATCTGATGCAAACTTCTACTGTTAAGTTTTCATTACCCTCTTCCGGCAAATTTTATGCTCCTATATAGCTTCATGTAAGCCAAAGCAAAGAGGTGAACAAATTATAATTAGCTAGACACAGAGTAATTTCTGTACCAAACTGCACTTTCTCAGTCAAACTTTCACACCTGGCTATTACTGTCTCCTGCAGCTTAAATCCACTATTAGATATTTTTACTGTAACTTCATATGCCTAGAAGGCTTTCTTCAACCTCTTCTCTACAGAACAACACTTTTTAAGAAAAAACTAATCTGGGGGTGCTGGTTGGCAGCAGCTCAGTACCAGTCAGGCAGTGTGTGCCCTGCCAGCCTTGGAGGGCAAACTGCATCCTGGGGAGCATCAAACACAGTGTAACTGGCCTGTCAAAACAGGTGACTATCCTGGTGTTTTCAGCATTGGTGCAGCCTCACTTTGAGAGCTATGTGCAGTTCTGTGGCACACAATTTTAAAAGGATGTGACGGTCCTTAAGGAGGGGAAAAAAGCTGGTGGAAGGGCATGAACTGTGAGGCATGAACTGCAAGGAGCACTGAGTGCCTTGGGCTTGTCTAGTTTGGAGAAAAAGCAGCTGAGGGACAATCTCACTGCTCTCCACAGCTTCTTGAGGAGGGGACGTGGAGAGGGAGGTGCTGAGCTCTTCTCGCTGGGATCCAGTGATGGGATGTGTGGGAAGGGTTCAAAGCTGTGCCCGGGAGGGTTACACTGGACATGAGGAAGTATTTCCTTACCTGGAGGGTGCTCAAACACTGGAACAGGCTTCCTAGAGAGGTGGGTGATGTCCCAAAATATTCTGTTCATTCTGTTCTCTTTATAAAGAAAACCAATTGAAACCAAGTTTCCCCATCAACAAACCTCCTCTGTAATTAACTTGTGTTTGTATACTGCTTGAGTGGAATACAATGAAGTATTTCCTTAAAATTCAGTTCCTCTGAAAAAAAACTAGAGATAAATTCAAAGTTACACCATTAGATAAATGGCATTCCTCCCTTTCCAGAGTTAACATACTCTGAGCTACCAGTGAGGAGGGGTTGCATATACACCAAAACTTTTTTTTTTTTTTTTTTTTGCTTTTTAGATGTTTCACTTTAAGTCCTGCATTTAACACATAGGCAGTAATTCCCTAGTTTCCAAGCATAAGTAGAACATACATTAGCTTGTAGACAACAAGTTAGAACACTTGTCTCTTCAGAGCAGTCATATTTGACCTGTAATGTAAAAGAAAACTATATTCCTTTGTATTAGTATACCAAGGAACAAGCATTCACTTCTGCCTGTACATACTAAAGCTAAAAGGAGGCAGGGGGGAAAGGCTAAAATGTTCCTCCCAGAACATCATCTTCTCCAACTATGCTGTGGAGAAGAATCTGCAAATGGGTAGCATGGTCTAAAAATACATTTGTTTCATCATTAAAAAAAATAAAAAGGCATGGGAGGGAGATGACGACAGGGACATAATCTATTCAGACACAGAGAAAAACAACTAGCCTTTCTTCAATTAAACTGTAAGTTCACACTAAAGGGCTTCATGTTAGCAATATTTATGCCTCTTTATATTAGCAATAATTATGCTTATTTAGTAAGCCATACAACTTAGCTAAATTCAAGCTTTACCTGACTTACAGAGATATAAAAAGACACATGGTCTAAACTCTATCACAAGTACTTGAACAACAGCTGAAATGTTGCCTATGGGTTTGATATCCAGAGTTATTCATACAGTGTACAGAGTGGTCTTGCTTACACTAAGTGAATTCCTTTTCTCCAAAAATCTCTAGAACTGTTTTTTCTAAGAACTTCTAATATTTACTACAGTAATGAAGCATACACCTTGCATTGAAACTCTTTAGTTCCACAGAGTTAGAGCTTTTGTACATAAGTGTAAGGAAAGAGAAAATGACTTATTCGAAGTCAGTGAGGAAACAAATGACAGAGATAAAAGACACAAATCTCATATGTTGTAGCCCATTAGATGACACTGCTTCTCACCAATTTCCTCAAAGATAATACATTATTCAACTTAAGCTCCTCAAACATGACGCAACAGTTTGTGCAACAGTGAAGGGCCATATTCTACTAAAAAGAAAATGAACACACAACAATCATGGAAAAACATCTTCTTTCCAGTTTTTATCACGCAAACTTACTTTCATATGAACTCTAGTGACAGCATAAGTGTGAGTAAAAATCACACATATTTATTCTAACATAGTTGAGGCTACCAAAATTCACATACTCCACATACAATGAAAGCAAGTTTGCAAATACAAGAATGCTTTCTTTTTTGCCATTGAAAAGCCTTACCTAAGAGTCTCATACTTTTCTGCCCTCTCTCCCTGACCAGTCACACCCAAAAATAGCCACAGAATAAAATCTTCTGAATAAAGATGTATTTATGGGACTAAGTACACCTGACAGAAAAAGAAAAGGGTATTCTTCAGAAGATTAAAAATAACTTAATGACATCCACATGAACATCTGCACCTCTTTGTTGTACATTATTTTAACAAAGTCCCACAGACACTTGTCCCTGGAGTCTATTGACAAGGTTTCATGCTATTCACAGGCACTGAATCAGGCTATTCATTCTGCGCAAACAAGAAGATGTAAGTTTCCTCAGACACATCTAGAGCAAAGACTTTCAGTGATTCACTCAGTCAAAATCATATTGCAGCAACAATCAGCTATGTGGGCATTTAGACTGCAGACAGGGTAGTGACATTCAAAGCGATGAGGAATTGATCTGGGGAATTCTCAGTTACTCTTGCATTTTCTACACGTGCGTACTTTTCAATCTGCTAATAGTGGATCCTGTTACCTGCCAGTAAGATTTTTGTCACATCTGTTCATGAAAACCTCACAATTTAGCAACATCACCCTTTATGTGAAATTAAAGCTATATAATTATGGTATTCTGTGGGGAGTTCCCTATGAATTTGGGTCAGTTGATGATAGATGAGAACTTCTAATGTACAACATAGGAAAAAAATATTAGCTAGTGATATGTCTCTTGGCTTCTCCTTGGACACTCGTATATACGTCAATTTAGTTGTATATTATGATACTTTATTACAGTCACTGTTTGGAGTATTTCAATACTGTCACATAGTTAATCAAGATTTATAAAATAAACATGCCTAGTGAATCTACTAGTAGGGAGGAAGGACAGCTTTGCAGTTTGGCTCAAGGAGTCAGGAGCCTAAGAGTCCGACTCTCACTTCTGACACACCTCACACACAACTTTCAGTTTCCAAGGCCTGTTCTGCTTCACCTCTACAGGAGCCTGATTTGTGCTGATCTGATTTCATAGTCTACTTTTTTCCCTTTTTTTTTTTTAAATCAAACTAAAAATACATGTTTGATAACATCAGATTTGCTGCATTTGCAAGCAAAAATAACTTACTGCTCTCAAAGATTTATGAAGTATCTTGTGCTGCAGTAGCCTCCTAGACTTTATTTCACCATATTACCATAACTAACTGATGCTGTGCAGATCACATTTGAGTAAGCCATCTGTCTTTAGATTGTGTCCAGTATCAGTATAATTCACAAATAGCAAGTTTACAAAATATAACTCATGGCATTGCTTACCTATAGAATTTCTATTAAAAGTTAAAAATGAGTGCAGAATTTCTGTGTCAGAACTCTGCAACCATACACAAGATGGACAGTTAAAAAGATCAATATCAGAACCTTCTGGCAAATATCATCTGACATGAGTCCATCCTTTACTATTACACGGTTTGAGTAAAAGCACTCTTGAAAATATGTTAAAGGAGTTTTAACTAAAAACTCCCAAATGCAGAAGATTTTAATTTTGTTAAATTAATATAGATTTCTCTTTATGACTTATTAAAAATTTGTTTAATTAGTTTATGATTGCAATAACACTAATAAAAAGTATTTTGTATTAGGGATACCGTGTTCAACCCCGAATCATCACACACCACTTGTCACAGCCATCTAAAATCAGTATCATTGCTACAGTGAACTGCATAACTAAGTCTTACTAATTTTTAAATACTTTTGAAAAAAGTTATTTGCCCTCACCAAGGAGAAAATATTTAACATATTCTACATTTCTATAACTTACAAAGTAGACTAACTATCTGTCCCTACCGTGGTCTCAGAAGTTGGTGGGATGTGCCAGCAATTTTCAAGACACAAAAGTTTTTTTAATTCCAAAGCTACACGAAGGAAAACAGATTTTTAATCAGCATTACCATTGTCATAACTCTAGCAACCTTGATAATAATGACAGTCATTTATGATAATACTAAACAGAAAATCTAGTGTGGGAATACCCTTCTTAGTGAAAGTTGTTGAATTCAAGATTTGAATTGATTTTTGAGAGCTGTTCTACTGTTTATACATGAGATCTTTAGAACCCAGCATATACTTGTGCATTTTTGGATCAGGTCGGCAGAAAATACATTGTACTAATAAAAATTTAAAAATCTGATAAATCAAAGACTGAAGATTTTTATTTGTGATTAATCTCATGCAACATATGTATCTTCCTGTAAATGTGAAATATTATTCCATATATATTAAAGGACTCTTAACATTTTCTGAATTATTGCTTCAAGCAAAAATTATTTCACCCACCCTTCACAAGAGCCTTCACCCATCTTTTGAAAGATATCTTTGTAAACATCAGCACTTTCACAATTCTAGGTCAGTATACTGCAACATATGGCTTGGGGAAAAAGAAATAAAAGGAATTACAGTTTAAAAGTACACTGAGTACACAAGGCTGTTTCATTAACAGAACTGTGTCTAGTACTTTCCTTTGTTGCTTTAACTCTCCATAACATCACTCTTAAAACCACATCTCCACTGGTGTCCCTTATAACACTTTCACCCACGGCATCCTACGGTTAATCTAACGCACATACCACCCAGCTGGCCATTGTGCATGTGCTGACTAGATGGAGAACTACTGCCAAACATCATGTGGAACAACAGTCTGTCTCAAAATGTATTGGAATATAATTGTTTTCAAACCTCCAGCCTGCTTCCAAACTTAGTTAAAATTGGTTAACCTGTTCAGTTCCTAGCGGCCAAAGACATAAAGACGTGGAATCACAGAGATCTCATTTTCTGAAGATATCAAGATAAAAAGCACAGAAATGCCTGTAAGTGAAAAGATAACCTTCAGGTTCTGCTCCCTACTCATACTTCCCCACTGCCATGTTTTCTAAAGACAAGTTTCCACTGAGGAGCAATTACAGCAGCGTTTATATTGTCACTGCAAACCAATCACTGGAAAACAACCATCATGAGCCTTCTGCAGGTCGGCTTCCACCCAAGAGATGGCAGTCGTGAACAAACATCCACAGGGAGAGGAGGCGGCAGAGACCCCAACAGGGAGGAAAAATGATGAACAAGAGGGCTTTCCAGCAGCACCAAACCTCCACAGACAGAAGATTTTAATAGACTTGTCAGTACCTCACAATATACTCTGATAAATATCTCAACCTCTGTTTCAGGTATCATATGATGATGAATTGTGATGACACAATTTTTGAAATGAGCAAAGAAGGGAAGCTGGACATGAAAACAAATAACAGAGCAAATAAGCCATGTAACTCAGAAAATAAATTTAATGTTTCTTGGTTTAATGGCCGCAGACAATAAAGCTTTGCCTTTACAAAAAAGGTTCATAGAATTTGCACTGGGGGTGGAGGGTGGGAGAGGGGAAGCAAGATTCACATCCTTATAATTACATATTGAAAAAAATTCCAAATACTCAAGATCCTGCTGTTTTCCAACTTCTTCCAACACTTATGAGGCATTAGTCTTCCTTAACCTTTCGTTTGAATAAAAGGCCAGCTACACTACCTGACAGTATTCTGTAAAAGCATACTGTACTGGAGTTCCTCGACCAGAGCAGATGTCTGTGAGCTTCAGATTGCACAGTACAAAAGTTGGTGTATTGCTAAATCAGAAACAAAGCCATAAATCTTTTACTCTGTCTCTCTGTAAACTATTTAGGCAGGTATCTATGTATTAAAGTTGCACTTAGCACGTACATGAATCACAAAATAACATTGCCCTGTTTCCAAAGTTCTTACAACGAAGGGGAATAGCAAGATGCATACAGCACAGATAGGGAAGTCTCTCTCTTTTCAAATGTTTTCAGTACCAGATGATATTGATCAAGTGATAGCTGTTAACTGGAACATGCATGCGGCACCACATATTACCACAAGCCATCAGTGTGTCAACACCCATTTCTACTATGAAGCTACAAAGCTGGCAGGCTAGAAGGTACAGAAGCAACATAGGTATAGAAGATCCCACCTTCTTCCCCAGAGACTTCACTGTGTGGAAGGAGGAAAAAAAACCTAAGACTGGGTTGTTCAAAACACTGCTCCCAGAGGACAAAGGTACCTCCATGTGCAAACATTAAATAATCTGGTGATGGAGATACCTTAAATCAATTTTTGCAGTAGTTAGGGGAGTTACTCAGTACAAATACCACTTAGTATCCTTTCTGCAGGATTCTAAGCATATTATCCTTTCCAGGCAGGTGTCTCCTTTCTAGAAACAAAACAGGGATTACTTTATTTTATTAATATTTCCAAGGAACAAAATAGTTCATGTGTTTCTCTTCCCTTCTCCCTTCATCTCCAGAAACAGGCATTTTTTCAAAATCTTACCTTTACTCCTATTCAGCAGAAAATAGCTAGGTTAAATTCCCCTCCTGTCTATCAATGTATTCAAAACCTTACCTCCCAAGAAAACCAACCTGTTTTCAGTGGAACTAACTATTCTGAAGTCCTTTGCCAAAATTTCACTGAAAGACTGTGCGTGAAAGATTTGACAACATTTTTTGCTATGCTGTAAGAAGTTAGGCCCCTTTAGGAGAGTAGGGACCTGAACTCGATGATCCTTACGGGTCCCTTCCAACTCGATAGTCTATGGTTCTATACTTCCATGATCTTTGACAGCCCACAGCCTAACCGGCATTCTCACTAAAAAGCTGAACGCTTTTTTTGGAGAAGCGTAGCACAAACCCTGTTCCCCTGCGGGCGCACCGAACCAGGGTCACACAATCGCGGCAGCAGCACCGGGGGACGCGTCCGGGGGCAGCCCCGGGTGGGGACGCTCGGTGCGCAGCGCACGGGATGTACAACCGAGCGCAGCACCGGCCTCCGCGCCATAGCCGCGTTCCTCCGGCAGACCGGAACGCTCGGTGCCGACGCAGCATCCCCTCTGGCCGGTTCCCCGCCGCCAGCTCCCGCGGCGTAAGTCAGTGGGCCCCCCTGCCCTCCGCACAACCCCCGGCCCGCTCCAGCGCAGCCACGCATGCGCGGGTCCCCTTGCCCGCGCCCCCTCCGCTCCGCCTCGACGGGGCGTCCGCGGCCACAGAGACGAGCCCGGCGGACGCGGATCGGGCGGGAAACGCCGCTCCCCTTTCAGCGAGCAGAAAGGGCCCCCGCCGCCGCGGAGTTGGCGGCCGGCCTGGAGCTCCCGGCTCTGAGCGGAGGAGTGGGAGGAACCGCGCACAGACCCCTCACCCCCCGCCGCTGAACCGGCTCCCGGCCTCGGCTCCGCCCCCTCCCCAGCGCCTTACCCCGCGGCCCGGCTCGCGCTGCCGGTTTGGAATTTTCGCGCGCTCTGCCCCTGCGCGCGCCGTGCGCCTGCGCGGGGGCGGGGCGGGGCGGGGCGGGGCCGTTCCGCGCAGGGTTTCGCGCCTTCCGTTCTTCTCCTCCCCGCTCTTCACCCTCCGCTCCATGCCGTTCCTTTTCCCCGAGTCCGTCCCCACACGCTTCCGGCTTCAAACGCGGGGGCCCAGTGTGAGCTGGGTCTGACGCAAAAGGTCGTGCGTCTTCGCGGCCGGTGACCTCAAAGAGCTCCTGGTGACTGGAAACGGAGATTTCTCGTGTCACCTCTGCAGGAAACAATTATTTTGCAATAGGCTCAGGCAAGATCTCGGCAGGATCTCTCAGCAAAGCAATTTTTTCTAGTAACGATATTGCAACACTGGGTGTTCTACCTAAAGGTAGGCACACGTAATAGGGCAAAAATCCCCTGCTTATATCCCCCCAAAATCCCAGCCGCGATTTCCCTCCGCTGTTCCCCATTGGTTGGATACTGCAGGGTTTACAGGCAACCCTGATGCATACAGTACCCTTCCCCTTATCAATCTATTCAAGACAGGCGTTCCTGGTACTTTGGCTACCCTTCCCTCTAAATTAACTTGTAGATATCAGTATGTATACAGGTATCAGTGTATATCCTGGGAAAAGACCGTGTTTTACATTAACAATTCACAGTCCGATGTCTCTCAGTCATTCCTCCTTGCTGGAGCCAGGCGCCAGATCCTCAGTTGTGTAAAAACAACAGCTCTTCGTTAAATGTCCCTTATACCTGCGTACCCGAAGTTGTGCCAGGTGAAATGGAGCGAGATAGTCAAAGCCAGTTTTGATCCTTTTGTACAATGGAGGTAACAACTCCACAGGGAAATAAAAATGACAGGGTTGTTACGCCCCCAGTGAATGTTGTGGTGAGTCTGCCGCGGACAGTTTGGTGGCGATGGCCAGGTGAAGGTACTTGCCCATGACACACCATGAATGAAAAAATCTTTGGTTTTTTACCCTTTCGGTAAGACTAAGTGCAAAACTTGTTAAACGTTTGCTTGTTTGAAGTTTTCTCAACACCAACAGGCCTTTTCACCTGTGGGAAAAAAAAATAAATATGCAAACTGTGAGTACACGTGGTAGATAAGAAACTTTGCTTTGAATAAACTTAGGGCTTGAAAATATAACTAATTTTTCTAGATGAGATTTGTGCCGGTACTAAAATTGAGCAATACACACGTGGTACACCATACTAGCCCTCAATTTGTTAAAAACCATCAGTACTACTGAGAGCTGTACTCTTATCTCTTAACCACTGTTGAGTTATGCTGGTCCTCTAGGAAATCCTGCTGCAAACACCAACCCTACACACTCTGACTGCTCGGTGCCAGTCTGCTCATCACTCCCTAGCCCACTGACACGCTTGTACTTCATCCACCGTCCTGTCATTCTTACTGTTTTGCTCACCTACTCGTCCTGTTTACCCTGGTAGTTTTTCCACTCCCCCACATTCACTACTTTGCAATGAAGAACTGGTGGGAAATGGGTCCAGTATTTCCGCCTTTTTGAGAGGCTGTCAGCACTTAGGATTTCTTCCTTTCCTAGCATCTTCTTGTTCCTGCGTACACTACTCTGTTCTTTCTCCTTGAAACTGTGGATAGTGAAGCACTCATGGTCCTACCTAAAGAAAAACAAAACCAATTATTTGAAAGAATAAAGTCACTAAGGGAAAATGCTTGCTATCTTGAACCTAGGTTGGAATGTATCTTTTCAGATGGATTTTAAATTAAATACCACTGACATCATTAGGCTGAATTAACAGGCTAGTTTGTATTAGATTTGTGTTCCAGATTTGTATTCTACATAACTGTACGACTAGCACTGCTGCTAAAGCTGAAGTTGCTGGTTTTCCTCTTTCCAGTTTACCCAGTACAGTTGATGTCCAAGCTCCTTACTCTTTCCCGGCCACCACTGCTTTCAGTTGTCTGTAAAATGAGACAAAATCCCCTTCGGTACATAGGCAAATTCAACCTAACCAAATAGTGAAGTCCCCATGTGTGAATATTACACCACTTTTTTTCATTTCATCCCATCAAATCAGCTGCACCTGATGCATTAGAGGCTTGTCTATGGACGTTTCAAAGTACTTTCTTGGGAAGCAGCAACTGCTCATCAGGCAACCCACCAAGACAAACTGGCGAGATGTTCCCCACATCCAGCACATCTGCAGAGCACCACTTGGAGCTTTGGGTGTAATGCCCTTGTTTGCACTGTGAGTCCAATTCATAACTCACACAAGTCTTTAATAATTCTACTCCTCTTTCTTGTCAAATGAAAACATGGGAGAATTTATATTTGTTTTCTGCCATCATTTCTTTTACACTTCCTTAGTTGGCAACATTAGTAATTATTACATTGCTGATGCACAGAACTGTTCTGGTGCAGTGGAAGACGCTAGACTGGAAGAAGTTTGATAACATCATTTTTCATGTTACTGGCTGAACATATTCCATTGTTGTCCAATGTCTATTTCTATTCCACAGTCACAGAGTAGCAAAAAGCCATCTTTGTTAATCAGCTTGATGTTTGTACCATCCTCAGAGCTAATTTTCTTCTTTGCATCTAAGAATGTCATGGTATCAGGTATAGTAGACAGATGTATAAGAATAGGAATAAATATAATAGCAAAGATGAAAACAAATAGTTAATATGCATAAACTCTAATGGGTGGAAAGAACACTTGGTGTTGTTACCTTCAAATGACCCTCGTTTTAAACAGTCACGAAATAAGTGGCAATGATATGAGTAATTAATTGGGTAGTACAAATCAAGTGAATGCCAATACAAACCTTATGTTACTTCAGATGTTCTGCATGCAGTTTGCCACTCTCGTACATTTAATAAATGCAGAACATTTGAGTGTAAAAAAATGCTATTGACACTATTTTTTGTAGCCTTGATCTTTGTAGCAGGCTCTATTGCATATAGAGCTAATCCAGCTGCCCAGTCTCAAACAGCGAATTACTAGTAGTAAATTTTTGAAACTTCAAAAAAAATTTGAAACTTTTAAAACTCATCAGAAGTAGGTAAGAATGCCATGACTTCAAAACATGAATATTTAGGGAAGGATCTTCCAAATAGTTGAAACTTGCTGGCTGCTCGCTCAGAAGCTGAGCAACCTCAGCTTTCCCAAAATACGTTGTAGAAGCTCCTTGTTACGCTTTGCACTTCGGTGAGATGCAGCAGATAATACACTTTGATTTGGGGCAGCAAATCACCATTTTGTCTTTTGGCCAGTATTAATTTGGTAGGAAAAAATCCCCTCTTGGGGAAAAAGAAGGAAATATATCTTTGGCAGGTTTTTTTGGGAAAAAAAATGTCCCAGCTGTGTGAAGCTGCTCAGAGGTTTGGAATGTTAGAGTAAATACTGGGGAGATAGATTGATGGGACGAACTGCAGGTGAGGCATACAAAGGTGCGTGGTAAATATAATTTATCAGTGCACATGACCACCACATATGTAATATATTTTGTGCACATTATAGTGATTGTCTAAAGAGCACATACTGGTTTAAACAACGCAAGACACTGTGATTAAACAAACAAATGCACAGTACCAAGCAAAATGCCCTCAGACCCTTTAGCTGGAATGAACATTATGTGTACCTTCATATAGATCTGTAGGTAGTTGCAAATGGTTGCTACAAGACAAGGAGAAGCTAATGTAGCTGCTGCATACATATTGCTCTCCTTTATGGATGGAATTGGAACTGTGCAAGTATTAGAGTGTCAAGCAAACAATCGGTGATATTGGAGTTGTTTCCCGTTTCTCCAAAGACATTATGCCACAGTGTGTCACCAATACATTTCAGTTTACTGCTGTTTGCTGCCCACACTGGGGGATTTCTGAATAGGCAGATGTGTCATTTCTAGCTGGCTATTATATATATATCCCCACTAAAATACTGTATTTTCAGCGACTGTTAGGGTGATAGCTACTGACACCCTTGACTTCCAGGTGTTTGTTCTCTCTCATATCTCCCATTCAATGCTTCAGCATTGCTTATGTTTTCTGTGCTGTTCTATGAAATAAAGAACTGTCTCTAGTAAGGAGAATTGGACTTGCTTCTTGGAGGCATGAGGCTCTGCAAATCTGGTTGATGGTGTTTGTGAGCAGTATGTGTCATGCAGTCTTTATTTTGACACTGGAATAATTTTTCCTCTCCTTGTAATTGCTGATTTGCCTGTTGTTCATTTTAATTTGACATCCTGGGGAGATTTACTTGTTCCTAAGAAGGGCAGGACCATTTGCTGTCTTCTGTGTCCCTAGTGATAGGTGAATAAGTTTGGTTTCTTCTTAATGCAAAAACTATCAAGCCTTTAGCTGAGGAACCTCTGCAGCATTCTAAAAAATTTGCCCTGAATAGGCCAATGGTATTTAATGCTCCTTAAACCAGATTTTATGAGTTTTAGTATCTATTAAAGCTGTGCCCTTGGTACTTCTCAGTATAAAATATATGTTCACAAGGATAAAATTTGGAAATTATATGTCAATTGATCAGCTAATCTTAACACAGTCAAGATTTTCATAATTTGTCGTATCGTGTATCTTTCCAATATGTGCATTATTAGAGAAGCTGAAGTATTTAATTTGGTGATTGATTATATTTCTGTCTATAGTTTAAAAGGTTCCTTGAGGAAAATAATCCTGTAAATAATTCCTTTCTGTGTACCTATCTGCACTCTCACCAGATGCTGTAGAAGAAGAAAAAAAAAGAGTGAAGTTGATAATTCTCAAGACAGTAAGACAGCAAAGATATAAAATATTCCATGATGTCCTGCTGCTGTTGTGTGATGGTTGAACACTTGATGGATACCGGAGAGCAAGAACTAAGCACAGTGCACAGGAGCAGAGAACTTACTCATTTCTGTGGTATTCTCTGTTGATACCTTGAAAAGTTTCCATGGCATATATGGAAGGAGCATAAAGTACTTGCTATAGAATGGAAAGTTAATGACTTTGCCTTGACCTGTTACTGATAGCTGTTAACAGTATGAAATACTAAAGTGAGAGTTTCAGTTTCATGTGTGTGATCCTACTCCTTACTTTCTATAGAATACTCTCCTTAACTATAAGAGGTGTTTGCACATTCTAGAACCTGAGAAATTTTAGCAAAATTTAAGATAATAATAAGGGAAATGCTGGTTTTACTGGCAGCAAGCAGGAGCCAAAATAAGAAATCAACAAAATGTGATAAAAATCACACTTGAACCAATTTACAGAGGTTTGGAGGTGAGGGAAACTGCCTGTTGAGAATGAGAATGCAGCTACAAAACCTTATATTCTTTCATAACTTACATCATTATGCAAACTTGTGTCAAGTTGTGAGGCATTAAATCTTAGGAAATGGAGTTACCATCATAATTTAAAGTACATCAGTGAACTCAATGAGATCACACACCGAAAGTCTTTAGTTTTTTTTCCTTTGCAAACTCGATTATAACAAGTGAGATTTTAAAATTAAGAAATTAAATGTCAGTAAAATAATTTTTCTTCACAGTTTAAAAATATTTTGCTACTTGAAACTGAAATTTCAAACACTGTAAAATGTTGCTAGTAAAACAGTTTGATTTCTTTTAAATACAGAAATTTTGAAATTAAACAAAAAGCCAAATTCCCACACAGAAATAGTATGCCTCAACTTTTCATGGCACGATACAAATCGCAAACTGAGGTAAAAGCAGAATGTTGCCTTGTAACATCCCACTATACTAGAAGTGCAGCAAAAGAGTCACTCTCCACAGTGAAACCGGTAAGTGGAAGAATACAAGGAGAAAATATAAGCATATAAGTGGATAATTTCTCTTACAAATGCCTTTTATCATCTGGATGAAATGCTTTTATTAAAATGGAAGCGCAGTTGCCAAACTGGCATAGTTGTATTTGAAACATGAGACTTGCCTTTTCGTCTCTAAGTCTTCCAAAATATGTGTCTCCATCAAAGCGAAACAAATCCAAAGTGTAAACATAAATTGTGTACCTCAGTAGAAAAATGAAGAAATTACCAATATTTACTCAATGCATGAATTTCCACCTATTAACCATAGTATTCCTAGTGTTGACTTCCATGGTGCTATGATGGATATTAAAAAAAAAAAAAAAATTAAAAAAAAAGTAAAATACTAAAATGACATAGAACACAGGAGAAGAAGACTGGATGGAGAAACATTGAGAAGATACTTCTGTTTGGTTTTAACTAAATCTTACGCAGGCATCTTTACCTTACTACTTTGCTGAAGCCATGGTCTGCATTTTTCAGCATTTGCTGAATATTGTATATGATACTCTGTTCACAGTAAGGCAGGCCCAGCTAGTGCGGTCTTCATGCCTTGGCAAATTACATATTTTTTCAGTGTTGCAGACTCCTGCCCTGACAAAAAACAACAACAACAACAACAACAACAACCCACAACAAACAGAAAAAAACACACCCAAAACCAAACAAACAAACAAAAGTCTCTAAGTAGGAATTCCCTTCAAAATGGAAAAGATTTCCACTTACTGAGTACTAAAGTTGCTACCACAATAGTATATAGCATGTCTGTACAATCACAGTCATTATAGTGTTAATCAAAATAAGACTGAAACAATACAGCCCGTGGCAGAAAACAGAAACTGCAATTCGTGAATTGCCAACTTTGCCCCCACATCCTCTATACATTAACCAAACCCCCCATATTTCTCCTTTCTTCATTTAGTTTATTGGACACTACAATATGGTGCTTCTTTGACCTCCCAAAGGAAATGTAACTCCAATATTGCAGTGCCTTCACTGCTTCTTTAAACAGTTTGTCATCCACACCCCTTTGCCTGCAATACTCATAGTTGCAAATCTGTGGAATGCACCCTTTCATAAATCTCCTCTCAGTTGTTTTAGCAATCCTTCTTCCTTTATTGGTATTAACCTTTCTTTAACCTTGTCTATCTTCAGATTTAGTCCCTTCCTCGTGACATCTCAGATAAAATATCAATTTGTTTTCTATCATTCTCTCATTAAAAACCAGTGTTCCTTTGTTTCCTCAATTTCCTTGCTGCATTAACTGAATATTTACATTGGATCACCTTTAAATAGTCTATAATATAATATGGTGAATCTGATTCACAGCTGATAATCATTTACATGCATGTAATGCATGCAGTTCAAAAGGGTACAGCTTTGTATAGACCATATAAAGCCTGGTTTGAAGGCATTGTTTCAGATATCTCTATAAATGAAAGATGTATATGCAAGTATATGATACCACATAGAATAGCAAAGACAGATCTTGTATTAAGATAAGGTTGAGAACATATATCTGTAAATTACAAATAAATACATTTGAAACAAATTGTGTTCCATCAGCCCAAATCTGAGCATCACAATGCCATGCTATTAATTAAGATCACATATAAAAGAAATTTAAATGTATTAAGAAACATTCTTAACAAAGTAAGAGCCAAAAATCCCATAAGCCTGTTCATGCAATAATCACAAGTTTAATGCATAGAGTTTGTTGCTCTGTACAAGATTTTATTTATTTTGGGAATAGTTGCCTGCCCTCTGTTTCTCTTGTACCCACAGTGTCACACCCTTTGTTTTCTCCCAGTGGTGTCCCTGGAAGCTTGCTCAAGAGCTTTAGCTCAAACCTAGAATTTGACTATGCATTTCCTTACACTTATGTACTTTTTTTTTTTTTTTTTTTTTCTAACAGGACATAACTCTGGGGGCAGTTATAATGTAATTAGAGGTTCTGTTATATTTGATCTTAGAAAATAGTTTTTGTCATTAAATAATATATTATCAAACAGGAACACGAAGCTCAATCCACTCCCTACTAAGTGCTACCACATGGAGCTCGTCATGACCTGAAAATAAGTGCAAGCGACCTTCTTGCCTCTTATCTAAACTCTTATCCAAAATTCACTCATCTGGACAAAGTATCAAATACAAAAATTGTACAAGGAGTCCTGTATATTAAGCTCTGTAGTGTCCATACTTTAAGTGCTCCTCAGTTCTCTCGTGCCAGCCTGCCCAGCTGTGAGGGCAGGACTCTGTGAGGGAGCCTGTCAGTTACTGATGCCTAAGCTGGCGTGAAACTGCAGTGAGCAATAAAGCTGGTGCAAGAAATTCTGCATCCATGAATAACAGCTCAGAGTTACATATCTGTGGGCTACTGCTGCAGACAGATAACCCAGCTTGCTATACTAGTGGCCTGATCCACTATGCTAATTTGTTTGCTCCTAAGCTACAGTTCATACAAATAACAACCAGAGAATAATTAATATTTCCAGTCTTAAACATTTAGAAATACTAAGTATTCTTGAGTCCCTAAATATCAAGAGTCCTAAAATTTTCTCAGTAACAGGCTTTTACTTCACATCATTGGATTGTACTGATTGACCAAATGGCCAATGACATTTGGAAAAACTCAAGAAACAGGTGGTATTTGACTGTAAGATAAAAGAGATTGTACCCTGTTTCCCCATGAGCTCCATCTATGCCTGAATGTAAAATGTGTGCAGCATAATCTCACCAAAAAGCTAATGACCTGAGTATTTGTTTCTATTATATCTGGAAATGTTACTCTCTCCCCTTGAAGTCACCATGCCTTGTGTACAACCATATCATAGGCAGTAAAAACAATATTCAAAACACACCTAGTGGGCAGTGAATTTTGTGGAGAGTGCGCTGGATGCACTATGAGTGTTCTGGGTGGCTTAAAGTATTTTATTTCCTTCTTCCAAGTGGCAATTTTTCCCCATCTAGTAAAGGAGCAAAATGATGTGGTGTTGTAAAATGCTCTAGGGATGAGGACTGAGGAGCATGATGCAAAAAGTAAGTCTAATAATTATTGTAGAGGAAAAAAGACATTAAAACGATAGGAGTCAAGAAGACTGGTTGCTCAGAGTCTTCATTAATTGGCTTTGTGATTTCAAGGAAGTCATTAACCTTTGCTTTTTCCATTCACTAACTAACTACCGTAAGGTCATAAATAAAAGTAAAAAAATTTTTTTTATAAAATTAAAAAATTACAGGATCACTAGCTTTAGTAACAGAGTAGGAAAATTAAAGTGTCACTGGGAAAGTATTTAGAATGCAAAAAGGCTCCTGAGTGGTTTCCCAGTAAGTGTATTTACTGGAAACATGAGATTGTTCTGGTTTTGTTAAAAAACAAGGTTCTCTTTTAGTGAATTTGCCTGTCAGCTAAAGCCTTCATATTAGCTGCATTTTCATGGAGAACCAGATACATGTTTTGGTGAACATAGCAATGGAACGTGAAGTTATTGATAAGCATGGATGTACATCTCGTGAGAGGGGCAATGAGAAAGAGGTGACCAAGAAACTGACCAACGGAATATAACATCCCGTTCATGTGAATACTTCATATAAAAGTGGGAGATCATGAGGATCTTGTCCCTTTTGCTTATGACCAACATTAGGAGAGGACCTTGCTAGTCGTCCCTGCAAACTGAGGCCTAGTGACAGACTGAATCCAGCTCCAGTTGGCTGCAGAGTCCAATCCAGGACTTTGGGTGCTGGCTCTGCAGTTGCTGGGACTTTCAAGATTGGTTTTGTATATTTTGTATTATTTTCTCTATTCTTATTAGTAGCATTAGTAAAACATTTTTAATTTTTCCCACTCTCTTCACTCTGTCCTTCCCTCCCAATCGCCTGTGCTTAGTGGGAAGAGGGGAGAGGGACGGGCTGAAGGGGAATGTGGGGAGAGAGGGGGTTGACAATACATGTGCCACAGTTTTATTGTCACCCCGCAATCAAAACCTTGACAGAGATACAGCAGTGAAATGTTCTATCCATGACAATATTTATTTGTACATTATAGCATATGAAATGCTGCAAACAAGTAACTAAATTAGTTAAGGAGATATCTACCTTGATTTGTTCTCAATTCCTCAATATTCAAAACCTATGTAGGGGCTGCAGCATTACTTGTCACCTCCCAAAAACGCTTCTCCATTTCATGAGGCGAGAGCCAAGCTGTAGATGGGAACACATGGCCAAAAAGATGAGGAGACTGGGTGCTTGATTCCCATCTGGAATTTTTCTCAGGCTCTAACGAGGGTGGAGTAAAAACTCCACCAGCAAGACCTTGTGCCTCTGTTGTCAGAGCTGCCCTTGTGGTGCTGCTGACGTCTTGGTGACCCACACTTTGCCAGGCTCACTCTGTTCAGTGATGGCTGCTCTGCAGCTCCGAGAGGAATGAAAAATGGAAAGTGATTAAATGCTGCTCCAAGTTGTGCCAGTGCTTTGGTGGGGAAGACAGGTGAAGACTGATCAGTAACTGGATACTGGTGTGACACCCATTTGTCATGGAATAGAGAAAGCCTAATTAAGAAATAGCAGGGAGAAAACACAAGAGGTCTGTTCTTTTAAGAAAGTCTGCAACCGCTGGAAAAAAAGGTTTTAAAATGTCATTTTGATAGCTTCAGCAGAATTCTGTTTAAAATTATAGTAAAATCTATTAGTACTTGTTCAAAGAACTTGTAACCGTGTTAGATCTAGAAAAGCAGGCCAGTTACAAGTAATTATATAATTAAAAAGGTCAGTGCTGTGAAATATTCTGTATCAGAAAAACACTATCTTTTCTGTCACCCGTGGATTTGAGGTTGTGAAATCTCTAATAGCTATATTCTCACCAGCAGTTTTCATTTATATCCACATGATACAATTCCTTAACTAATGTGTCAAAAGTCATTTATCAATCATATTACATTCAGCACTGTTAAAAATCTGTAGTTTCAGTCTCCTCTCATCCACAATTTTCAACCAGGCAGCTTTCACAGTGACTTGTTGTTAATTCATTTCAGGTTCCAGAAATTATGTTTCTGTAGAGTGCAGCTGCATGCTTAGCAAAGACTTCTGTTGAGCCTTTGCTGTTAGCCTGGCAAAGCCCTTGGACCCATGCTTGTGGTTAGGCAGAGTATTGCGGCAAGTGACAAGTCACACACGAGCTCCATAGAGTTTCTTAGCATCAGAGGTAAATTCCTCAGCACCTCACTGATGCTTGTGGTTGAATGGGAAATGAATGACCCCCTTGGAGGACACCAGTGGCACAGAGTAAGCCAGAAAATCTGGCTTTCAGCTGCATGATTCCTCTGGTGTGTCAGTGACTGGGTCTGCCTCTTCATCCTTCCGGTGACTAATGTCTCTGTGGATGTTCTTGGCAGAAATCAAGACTTCTGTCTGGCTCACCATTTTCAGTAATAAAACGTTGTCCTCCAAAGTCACTGCAGCATGCAGCCATCTCAGAGAAGGCCTTAGATGTTGTACCAATACAGTAAGACTTAACCACAAACTCCTTATATGAGGTTTGTTTGTTTGGGCTGGTTTGGGGGTTTTTTTGTGTGTTGGAAGTCTGGTGGCAGACATTTGCAAACTTTTGACATGTTTCCCTGCAAGACTGGTAAATGTCCACAAAATTCAGATCCTCTTGTCCAGGGCCAGAAGAGGGTAATGCTGATGGGGCTCGAGCCTGTAGCCAGAAACACCAGCAATGAGACAACCCTAAAGGTGTCCAATTTCTCAGAGACGTACTGAGAATATGCATCATCTTAGCCCTGCCTGTTACAAAATAGGCTATTTTCCCAGCAAAAAAATTATCTTTGCTGACTTTTTTTCAGAACCCCGGGCTTGTAAGTATTTTGGAGTCTTTTCTGAAGGAAGGTACTACATGCATTTAACAGTAATAGTATTTTCTCTGCTAACAGCTATTTACAGTCTATGTTGTCATGTTGTTAAGCAGAAACAATCAAGGAACAGAGCATTTCCTAGGAATTAATGACTGGCTGGGCAGAGTTTAAAGCCTGAGGAACAGCCAGCGGCTATTAACTCCAGCTGGTCATTAAAAATCCTTCGGAAATACCTTGCTCTAAGGTCAGTTTTACTGTTAAAACAAATGTAGGCAGATGGATTTATTTCATGGGTTGCATTTTCAGTTGGTATGCACAGGGTTTTTCTGGAGAATTTACACCCTCATAACATTAACCAGCCAATTAGTTGAGTCACCTCTCAGCGTTCCAGTCACACAGTTTTAATTATACTTATTATGAAAAATGGAAGCAGAGCACCCTGACAACTTTCAGATCAGTTTATCTGATTATCATTTCAGATCTCCTGGAAGACATGGGATGTTTTTTGCCTACCAAAGAAGCAAAAACACTGAAATGTGTATATATTCACCAAGAACTAAATACTCCATCTTCTTTTCCTCATCATCTAGTATATTTTCACAAAGACATGATCATTCAGAATACCAGCTGGCCAGCAGGCCAAAATGAAAATTTAACACAGGCAGGATTTTATAGGCTTTAATAAGGGTCCATAAATAATAAATAATTCCATTTAAAACATCTTCTGGGGAGACAGTGTAGTAGCAAAAGAAGAATTCAAGAAAATACATTTGGAATCAATTTGGTGGAACAGAAAAGGAGCACTCAGTGGAAGTATTGTTGCCCCTGAGTGGGCACATTTTGGAATAAAACAGGAATTGGTTTAAGCTCTACAAACTACTGAATAAATCTTGAAGCATCTGTGTCTAATAGGTAATTTGTCTTTCAGAATGGCTGTCCATACAAGGCTTTATGTTTTTGTAATATTCTAACTTCAAAAAACAAAGCAAAGTAAGAACATCATCATTGAAATATCGCTATTGCTGCTGGGGAAAAAAATTCTGGAAGTTTAGTAGAAATAATTATTTTTTACTGTTTTACACATTTGTACTATGGTAACACAAATAAGCCCAGGTACAGATAAAGCTGAAGCCCCTAATGCTGCCAGTTCTATAACATCTAAGTCTTTAATGCCTCTACTGATTTTTAAACTAGAAGTCAGGTGACTTGCCTGGAGCTTCTGAGCCTCATTGGTGCATTAAACCAGTTCTGCTCCTGTCAAATGGCAGATTTTTATTTCACCAGAATTTACCTCACTGGGTAGTTAGCTTTGGGGGATGTATCAGGGCTCTGGAATTTGACTTCACCACTTTTAATAAGACAAAGGTAAGTATCAACACATCCCTCTCAACAACTGTTAGAATCTCTATCAGTAAATGGGGAAGCATCTAAAGCCAGTCATCCTGCTGGGCAAACTATGTTTCAGCAGTGAAAGTAATTATTTTCTTAAGGCACTCAGAGCTGCAGAGCAAAAGATGATTCCAGCAATCCTGTCAACACCCCGTTGCACTACAAAAGCTTATAACGCTTCTGCTGAAATAACCTTGCTTTCCATACACGTGTGCTTTCCATACACATATACACACATACACACTCCCATAGCTCTTCCATCCTATTGTAAGATTATTTCCACTGGCATACGGGTTTCTTTTATTCTCAAAGATGCTTCAGCACCTCAACAATGTGCACAGGTGTTACCTTAAGGCTTGTGAATATCCCAAACCCAACCTCCATTCAGCTTGGTAGGATACAGAGCAAGTCCTGCGGCACAAATCCTGCAAACAGTTACACATCTGCTTAATTGTACAGACTTAAGAGTCCTCTGAGAGTTAAGCACTTAGTAAACATTTGTAGGATTGAAGCTTAAGGGGTTTTTTATTGTAATATTATATTAATAATACGCATGCTGGAATATGCTTTTATCCCCATGACTGTACTGCTTGTTCGAATGTGAATTCTCCCTTTCAGCCACCACATTCTCATGGCAATAGCCAAATGCAATCCAGGAAGCCAGACTCCCAACCTGAATTCAAGGCACCCTAAGAAATGCAGGTTTCTCAAAAAAAAAAACAAACCCCAAATAAACCAACCAACCAACCAACCAAAAAAAAAAAAAAAAAAAAGAAGAAGAAAAAAAAACAAGAAAAAAACACCCAGTGCTTTCCTGGTTTAGGCTGAAATAGTTGCAAATGCTGCCTGTGGCTGGGCATGAATTATGGACTTTTATACACTGTTTGAAAGTCTGTGCTTTTAGTGTAAGAGACAGTGTGTATAAAACCAAATTTTGTCCTTCTAAATGTGCTTTCGAGATGAAACATCCACCCCTCCGACATTAACTGGATAAGTTGCAGCAGTTAGGGTGAAAGGATGCCAAGACTAAACTATTTACTTAAAGGATTCCAATTTGTCCAAGCACCAAATGGTTTAAGTCTCTCAACCAGACAATTAATAATAAAACCACCATTCCAAAACACAATTTAGCACCCCCGATATATACCCGAGTTTAGCAATATCTGATTGTCCAACATGTTGAATGTTGCTTTGAACAAAAATTTCTCACCAAATGGATAGCTTCAGTCCTGAAATCCATATCGAACGTCCAGAGGTGTACTGGCAAACTTTAAAAGATTCCAGGTTTTAAACTGCAGCCTATCTTCCTGCAGACAAATACTTGAAAAGGAAACGCTTTGAAATTACTGGGGTATTCCGAGAATTAACACTTCTTCATCAGGTTTTAGGCAGATTTCTTACCTTGTGAGGATGGACAGATGTCACTCATCTGGGTAGAAAGTGTGTTTTTCCTGGTTGTATCGAAATTGAAGGAAACCTTCTTACAGCATTACACCTTATTATTTTTTTATTTCTGCATTACTTGACACGTGCTTAGAGCACCAGACTCAAGTATCTCAGTACTTATGTGGATAGAAGGGGAAATCGGGGCAAATGCAAGTAAAAGTCCAAGTGAAAAACATAAGTGAACATATATAAGCAATATGGAAGTCCAAAACAGAATGCTGGGAACCAGAAGCAAACACAAATTCATGTATTTTGATAAGAGAGATAGAGCCACTGCAAAAAATTTCAGAAATCACAGACCTTAGCAAGCAACATCCACCTAATTCAGTTCACAATTCTGAAGTCAAGCCAATCAAAATGGTAGATGCTCATGTGACAATGTCATTAGATTGCATGAAGAATTAAACTAATCTATGCCTGAAGTTCCTAGGTTTTACTGCAATGCCAGAACTACGAACAAGGATGCCCAGAATTACAATTTGGATGCACACCTGCTAGGAAGATGAATTACTGAAGGTAGTATACACAGCTTGGAGTCACCGCATTGAATGGGGAAAGCAGCACATCCTCCATCATAGTATTCCAGGTATACTTCTACTTATTCCCAGGGTCTTCCTCACATCCATTGTTATTTGATTTCATGTACCATAAAGATATTAGAGGGAACCTAACAGAGGTGCTTTCATGTAGACTTCTTGAATATGTATAAATTATTACATATAGCAGCCTAGAAAGTTGTACATTTCATAGAGGCAATATCTGCTTTCAGCAGCTTACAAACTACAGGCATCTACAAATTTTGTGTGTTCTGGAGTGCTGGCCCCATGGCTATGACAATAAATTGTTTAAATGGGCATGTACATAGACCCACCATTTTTATCACAGGGTGTGGGAAGGAGAATCAGTATTGTGGCTATGTTTCTGCTGTCAACACCTTTTTTCAGCAACATATTTTGCAGCACATGTGAAGTGCAAGAAGTAAATACCTGACCAGAATACATGATCTAAAAACGTATCTTTAGCATAAATCCTGCTGTCAGGTTTCTACATTTGCTTCAGCTCAGGTCAGCTCATCTGAACTAGTTACAGAAAAATTCTTCCTCAGTGCCTCCTTCTGAACTACTAAACATGGAACCTTCCTTCTGCGGAAAAGCAAAAGAGAATTAAAACCTTGATAAAGATATGGAAGAGATTTTTAATCAGGCTGAATTATATGAAGCTGGGAGTCATTACGTTTTTATTAGTCTAAAAGATCACACTGCTGTTCCATTTATTGATTTTCTGCTTACAGGACCACTTGAAATCCATTTGTATTAAGCAAGCAATAAGCCATTTAGAAAAATGTAATGATAACAAGTTAATCTCTGAAAGCACCGAGGTAACTAATCCAATAATGATAGTATAATTTTTGTTTAATATCCTGTAAGAGACAGATCACAAATCTGTGTTTTACATTGGAGTGGCAGAAGGGATCTTAATAAAACGACCTCATTATGAAATATGCTTCAGCTCAAAACTCTCTGGAGAAAATGCTCTGACCCTGTGGTGCCATTTAAGAAGATCATATTGGATCAAAGGCTCGCTAGGATACGGAGCGTCTGTTGTGGATGAAAGGCTTAGATTTTATCAGTTATTGTAAGATATAATCATAAAACAATGGGAAAGGATTCATGGCACACAATAAATAGGATGTGTAGCCACTTTTAATTTTTAAACAGAGATTAAAGAACCCTTAAATATCAGTATTTTATGTAAATTACTAATATACATAATGATTTTCATGTATTTTAAGTGACAATACAGTTACCTCTATGCTCCCAAAAACACAGCACTGGGTAAGAGGCTGAAAACACAGAGCAGCAGTTAAACATATGAACAAGTATCGAATTTAAGCCATGATTTACAGTGGTGAATGTTTCCAGAACCCACTTCCTTTGGAACAAAGTACAAAAAAAAAAAAAGAGAAAAAAGCTTTGATAGATCTTTCCTACCTCTGTTGGTTGGAACAAAGAGGCCAGCATCCAATAGAGAAACCATAGCCGAGTTCTCAGTGCTCCTGAAAAATGTGGTTACCTATATTGGTGTCTAAATAAAATTGTATGATCCCAGAGAGGGCCATAGAATAAACCAAAGCCAGAAGGCACTTGCAGGAAGGTGGAATTCCCCATCCGTTTGTCACAGTTCCACAGTGTCACTTCTCCTATTGTGGCTCTTTCCTGCTTGTTTTCAAGCAGTGGTTTGTTCTCAAAGCTTTAGAGAAACAAATCTTCAAGATGTTAACTCAGTGAGAAGTATTCTTTGACTGTAGATGTGCATCTGTGAATCTGCACGCAGAATTTCTGAGGCTGATAAATATCTTTAACTACGTGGGTGTTCTTTCCAAGGTTATACTCTTACTGACAGCCTATCACAAAATCCCATTTGCCTTTAAAGTCCTTCTTTATAAAAAAGCTAAAAATTACGACATTGTCCTTGAAAAAAGAACCTGCTCGTAGCCAAAGCAGGGAAAAAATATAAAATGTGTTCTTCCCTGTTAGTGATTATAGTGTAGGAGAAGTTTGAAAGAAAAGGATCTAAGACAACATTGGTCCCTCTTATATTTGGGTTTTTTCATGTCATTGAGAATTATGAAAAAAATGACAGGAAAATGCAGACAGCTCCAATGGAAGCACATTTATAAGAGTATATATAGCCTCCGGTTTGCCAACACAAGACTCCTCTCAATTCTATGAACTGCACGTGCATCACTTATCCCTGTGATGGTGGTGCCTCCAAACAATGTCCTAATGTGTTGTAGTATTTATCATTATTATTGTAAGGTAGGACTCTTAAACATAATATTTGGACTGGACAGATCGTAACTATTCCATTCATTTAATTAATATTTTACAAGGGTTGATTTCTTGTGATGAAAAGATAACTACATAGAAGGTAATTTTTGTGATGTTGTATTATATTTTAATTACAATTGCATTGTTTTCTGTCTGTTTTGTCTAGTATTTCACTGCTCTGTCACAAAGTTCTGACCATTTTGAGTTTTTTAATCTTTTAAAGTGCAGAACCTTTTTTTTTTTCAGCAGCTCTGTGCCTTTCATTCATTTTTCTATACATTTTAGTAGAAAAAGTCTCCATTTTCTAAACTAATCCCAGCTTTCTGCTCTCTCCAAGCCACCAGCCCATGCTTCCATCTCAGAAGTCTCCTGACCCTTCTAACCCATCCTCTACTGGCTCAAGCCTCTTTTACCCTTCCCTGGCTTCCCAACACTTCCCAAATCTTCCTTGCCCCGTCTGAACACGAAGATGAGCTTTCCTCCCCAGCTCCCATGGCTGTACAAGTGAACTCTGCTGCTACTGTCCACAATTTGACCCAGACAGTGCCCTTTCTGTCACTTTTCTCCCTATCTGCCACCCTCCTTCTGGCTTTTGTGGCTAGCCAAGGCTATTCGCTCATTCCTTTCGTTTGATCAGAGTGCAGGGACTGGAAAGCGTGCACCAAGGTGCACATACCCCAAACTGCCATGGAAAAGCCAGGAAAAGCCATCACGACCGCCAGACTCCCAGCTGTCCCGTAAGTGGTGGCTTCCTACACGCCTCTGCTGCAGCGCTGCTGCACAAGGACTTCCAGAGCCCTTGTTCTTCTCACGTACTTAGCTGGTTAGGTGGCACATGAGGAATAAAACAGTGGTTATTAGGGGGCTGTGTGTTCTCTGGAACAGGAAAAGAAAGTGTCTCCTGGGCCACAGCCCACTTCTGGGTCTGACACACAATTTCAATGGGAAAAAGTTAAGCGTTAGTCCAAGTGTCCATGCAAAGAAGACCTTAAAGGGAAAGGTACTCTTAGGCCAGAGAAAATAATTTTAAATTACAAAGTAGAGTATCTTAAATTCAAAGCCTTTTTATTCTATTGCATGTACATTAAGGAAGCTAACAAGGCCATTTCCAGTAAGTCAGTACCCTTCCACTCTGCTTAATCCTACTGGTGCTCTGAAGAAACGAACCAAAACAACAGGATTGTGGAAGGGAGGTCTAGAGACTCCCATAGTCTGTAGGACAGGGCAGAAGAAAACTTTTTAGAAAGTGTCAGTGAAGCCAGACAACCAAGAAAAACCACTTGTCTGGAGCCTCTTCTCCTAAGCTTCCCTTCAGGACTTTGCCAAACAACAAAAATTAAAGCAGAAACAGAAAATGAAGCAATATGCACCAGGAATTTCAGCCCCAAGAAAACTGTGAAACCTCAGGTGCAACTTCCTGCATTTTGGAAGACTTTTCAAACACTTCCAGGACAAAAAAGCACATGCAAAAATATAAGTCTACCTGGTATTTATCTTGGACTCGGTGCTAGAATAACTTGCCAGTAGCAAATTCCACACACTGAAACCACAGTTCTTACTATACACTCGCGTGTTTCCCATCATACACACTCACACACACACGCTGCATAGAAAAACATTCAAAAAGCCAGCATCAACATTATAAAAAATATCCCCCAAAGCAAGTTATCACCTCCCCTATGAGTAGGAACACTGAGCTCTTATGCTCAGCATGCAGGCACAGCCAAGCCTCCCTTGTCCAGCAGAGTGACACCCCTACTCATTTCACACAGACTTCAAATGCACCTTTTAAAGAAACTTTTGTGAGTCCTCCCACATGGGCTCAGGTATAGTTCTCTCCCATTTATTTTTCTGCTGTTTCCCTTTCACTTTCTACTGTACAGCTCACTGGCTTTTTTGCTTCTTTGTGTCTCAGCATCGCTTCACCCGGCATCTATGAAGGCAGCAAACAACCATCACACCACACACAGTGTGCGAACCAAGTCTCATCATCATTAGCGGTAAAGCTCAAACTTTCTTATTAGCATTTTTATCAGTTGCAGCACTCACATCCCATTTCTGCAACTACTTAATTTTTCCAGTTTGAATGGTCCCAGCTGTTCAGTGTGATTGTGAAACAGAGGACTTCAAAGGATCAGAGACTTTGTCACTTTTTGTTAGAATCCTGAGTTTTCTGTACTAGTACTTTTTTCTGCTAAATGTGTCTGATATAAATGACTTGGCTTTCAACAATGTAAAACTCTCAATTAGACTCATGTAAAACTTGAACCATGAAACAATTTGTGAAACACATGCACTAAGCAGAGAAGGAAAGCAAAGAAAAAAATCCCACAGGTAATAATTTTCCAGGGAACATAACCGAGTGTTTCATAAAGACGGACCCAATTTCAAAGCCTCCTCAAAGTAAAGAAGTTTCTCCTCGTATTCAGATGGAACCTTCTTTGCTTCAGTCTGTGCGTGTTGCCCCTCATCCTAATGTTGGGCACCACTGAAAAGGGTCTGGTCCCATCCTCTTGACACCCACACTTGAGATATTTATAAACATTGATGGGATCCCCTCTCAGCCTTCTCTTCTCCAGGATGAACAGACACAGCTCTCTCAGTCTTTCCTCATAAGGAAGATGCTCCAGACCCCTAATCATCTTTGTCGCCCACCACTGTACTCCAGTAATTCCTTCTCCTTCTAAAACTGGGGAGCCCAGAACTGGACACAGTACTCCAGATGCAGGCTCACCAGGGCAGAGTAGAGGGGGAGGATAACCTCCCTCAACCTGCTGGTCACACTCTTCCTCATGTACCCCAGGATACCACTGGCCTTTCTTGGCTACAAGGGCACATTGTTGACTCATGGTCAACCTGTTGTTCACCAGGACTCCCAAGTCCTTCTCTGCAGTGCTGCCCTCCAGCAGGTCAGCCCTTAACCTGTACTGGTGCCTGGGGTTGTTCCTCCCCAGGTGCAGGACCCTACACTTGTCTTTGTTGAACTTCATCAGCTTCTTCTCTGCCCAGTCCTCCAGCCTGTCCAGGTCTCACTGAATGGCAGCACAGCCTTCTGGTGTGTCAGTCCTTCCTCCCAGTTTGGTATCATCAGCAAACTTGCTGAGGGTGCACTCAATCTCTTATCCAGGTCATTGATGAACAGGTTGAACAGTATTGGACCCAGAACTGACCCCTGGGGAACACCACTAACTACAGGCCTCCAACCAGAACCTGCACCGTTGAAACCCATGTACATTTTGTTGTCAATGACAGCAGAGGAACATCTTCAGTGGGATGACTCACTGTGTTACATACCGTGGATTGAAGGAAGGGTATGAATAGCATAAGCAAGACCACACTTTTCACTGTACACTCCACGGACCAAACAGTGCAAGGATTAATACAACTGCAGATTTACGTATGAGTAATCCCACCAAAGACAATTTAAAAAGCAATATTTCCTTAAGACTTTTAAACACTCTTGCTGACTCATGGCTTGTTCCCATCAGATTTGGCTGGAATTTTCATGCCAAATTTCACTAACAAAATGTTTAAAAGTTCTTAACAGTTAGACTAGACCAGACTAGACTAGGATATTTTCAGCTGAAAGGGACCTACAAGGAGCATCTAGTCCAACATCACCCACCTCTCTAGGAAGCCCGTTTCAGTGTTTGACCATCCTCTAACTAAGGAAATGCTTCCTCATGTCCGGTCTAAACCTCTCCTGGCACATCTTTGAACCCTTTCCACACATCCCATCACTGGATCCTAGGGAGAAGAGCTCAGCATCTCCCTCTCCACGTCTCCTCCTCAGGAAGCTGTGGAGAGCAATGAGATTGTCCCTCAGCTGCCTTTTCTCCAAACTAGACAAGCCCAAGGCACTCAGTGCTCCTCACAGTTCATGCCTGCCAGCCCTTCCACCAGCTTTGTTCCCCTCCTCTGGATGCACTCAAGGACCTTCACATCTTCTTATGCTGTGGGCTTCCGAAGGAACCATAACCAACTAATGTGTAAATTCTCATTAGTTCATGGGCTCCTGATTCAAGGGACTGTAACAGTTACTTTGGAGCATGACAGCCTATCGCATTAGAGAACATCCTTTGAAGTGGGTTTAAAACCATCTACTATCTAATTAATTAGGAAATCTATTTATGAACGAGATTAAAGCTTTCTCAGATAACATACTTAAAAGCACTTTTTTTCCCCCATATATACACTTTTCCTCAAACTTATGCCCAAATGCCTGACAACAGCATAGAGATACAGAGTGAAAAGTTGAATTACCTAAATAGAGCAATGTTAAGTAACTTAAATAGAGGAGCTGGACACCAGAGCTTATGTATTGGTTAGTATTTTCATCAGTTATATGCTTAATAATTAGTTATATTCATACGTAGGTATTTAAGGGCTAAAAATAACTCAGTTTATAGTTCTGTTTCCTCACTTGATTCAATATAGGCCAGACTGAATGAAACTATAAATGGATGGCATTCACAGAACTTACATGATGGGTACTTTTGTTCCATTCATTCTGTTTCAGAAGAACTTTGTTCCATTTTTTGCAAATTTTGAGAAGACAAGAGTGAAAAGAAAGAGGCTCCGTCCCGCTTTTGCCAGGTAAACAGCTCTATTCTGCTAATTCCAAACTGAAGAGTTTTAGCTGTTACCTCAATAAAACATATTGCTGCTTTTCTGTTTTCAGTGAGGTACATTCCGCTCATCTGCAACACTTTTAGATGTCATCTGACAAATTGCCTAAGTGCTCCACTAAGGTGTGTGATATAGTTTTTTTAATTACTATTATTTTTTAAAAAAAACAACATATTGCTGGTCTTTCCAACCATTTAAAGTTGAACCTGTTAGTCTTCTAAAATGTTGCAAAATGGTGTAGAAGCCTCTTATATTGGCTACCAAAGTAAATGCTAGTAAGTTAAAATAAATAGCCCACTTAAAATGATTGTATAACAGGGAAGCAATATAGTGAACGAGGGTTTGAATTCTAGAGCAAAAGCTAGTTATTTGGGGTGGAAGTTATGAGTTTCCTATTTCCTCCAATTATTCTACTGAAATAAGGTACTCAAATCTTTTACCTTTGTTAGTCTTAACGATTACTAAAATATCTGGTCCCTTGTTTAACGAGAAGAAATAATGCTTTTGGCTCAGAGACGTGAACTGAAATTACAGATGGGTTACATGTTTGGTAAATAGGAAAGGGAAAATGGCATTTTAACCTCAAGATCAGTAGTTTAAATCCAGGCATCTCAAAGGCTCACAAAGTCACACATACCTCCAATAAAGCCAGCGCAGTGCGGGAGCAGCGCTTCGTGCTGACAGGCTCTCCTAAAGGAAGCTCTTGGCTTAAAAGCCCTGCCAAGATCTGCCAGACCAGGGAGGTGCAACCTCTTGTCTTCTGGGAAAGACACAACATCTGTCATGAGGGAGAGAAAGAGGAAAAATTTTGCTTTGTCAGAGTAACAAAAGCTGGAAAAAAGAAGCATGATAACACCCTTTGAGTCCTTTCTAGTTACCAAATAACTCTTGTTTCATTCCTTTCCCTTCACGTCTCCTTCAAAAGGCTAGCCAGAGATTCCTCCCTACAAGTCTATTTCCCGATGTAAACTTCGGAACAAAAAATCCACAGTTGTTAAACTGGACACAACCTGTAACAGAAAAATCAGTCTTACTGAGGCTTTGAAATACATTTGCCACACCATCCTGCCTCTCCCAAATCAGATGGTGGAGCTCTCCCTCTTCCAGAGCATCCAGGGCCCCTCGCTGCTGCTGTAAATCACTTTTCAAACACTTCAGTGGTCTTTCCCCCTCCAGAGATCAGGAAACCACCTAATTCACTCACCCATGAATGAAGCCTAGCCCCTGCTTCCCAGCCCTTCCTCTTGAGCCCAGGCAGACCCTCCCTTGCCTGGGAAGCAGCTTCCAGCCCGTCCCTTCCTGGCTGCCAGGGCTCCGGGCCTCGCTCCCCAGCAGGTTTCACAGCTGTGGAGCCTCTAGGCAACCAGGGACCTGCAAGGTCAGACCCACTGCAAACGCCTGAGGCTCAAGGGGTGGAAAGACCAGACAGAAAAGCCATGGGGTTTTTGTGCTCTGCTGTATCTGCACCATGTGAACGTGACATCCTAAGTCAAAGTAGCTGGCTCAAAAGATCCAGCAGCTCCTAACTGGCAGCTTGAGTTAAGCCTGGAAAACAGCCTGTGAGGATGCTCTGATTAGCAAAACAAATTAAAATCCATGTTGCCTTGTGTTCAGTGCTTCTTAGGGCAAGCTGTGTTACAGTACTTTCACTAATTCAAGGGAGATAAAATTTTCTCCATAGCAGCCTTACCCAACAGCAGTGGCAAGTGGGTATTGCTGCCGTGGCAGCAGAAGCACTAGTGACACATGTAGTTATGACTGTTCAAACAAGGGTGGAAATGTTCCTGAGAAAAGCTGTTGTAGGGTGGTGAGTGGTCTAGATGCCACTGGGCAGACAAAAATCTCAGGGAGAGATTTCCTTTGCCTATCCAGAGGCAGAATGGTTTCTGCAGCACCAAATGTACCAGGATAATTCATTAAACTTCTTTTTTTTTTCCCCCTCAGAGTACTGCTTCATTTTTGTGTTTAATTAGCTGCAATTAACCACGTAAAGTTAAACTGGGCATGTATTTTTTTAAGCCACTCAGTCTGGGTAGTGCAGTTTCCTGGCATGCATACTGTTCTGGCAGTAAGGTTCAACATGTCTGCAACAAAAAGGGCAAGAATGATTAAATGGAGTAGGGAAGTAGTAATTGTTCTCATTACTTGCAGCAGCCATTAAAAGTAATTACAATTTGGCAACGGTGTTTTCAGATATAAACAGTCGGTGTCTCAGATGCTCATTGGGAGTGAAAGTTAACAAAAATGAAACACCTGTTCATACATCAGTGCTGCTGCAGTTTAGCAGCATCCAGCATTCCTGAAGCTGTTAAATACATGCATTATGCCAACAAAAATTTGGCCACATGTTTACTTAAGGCCTGAATAAACAGGGCCAATCTCTGACAAAAATCTGATTAAGGTCTTACCTGGAGTTAATACAACTGACAGCAAGAAGAGCCATTTATAAGAAATGTAAACATGACAAGTAATATAAGGTAAATAGCTACCATTGATGTAAAATTGAATTTTTGAAGAAAAATCCTGTGTTCTGACTGGCAGAATGTGTTGGCTTATTCATGTGGTTTCCAGCGCTGTGAATGGAGCTGCTCCCATAAATGGCGGGGATGCAAGAGGCAAAGCCAGTGATTTGAGCTAACGCAGGACTTCAGTGGCCGCTGTTCTCATGGGCTGTAGCCCACCAAGGCCAGATCTGCCACCTGACGCAGCCTGATGATTCCTGAGGATCTGACGGAGAGCACTTTCAGCAGCAAAAAACACCACACACAGGAGTTCTGCAGCTCAAGTCCTTCAACTGTGTTTTCTATTTGCTGGTTAAACTTCCAGAAAACATCCAAGTTGTATTTCCTCTGACCACAAAAAGCAGAAGCTGAATTATAAATTATCCCAAGACATGTTTGGGCTTTTTATTTATTGAGAAATTTAGAAGGCTCATGAAAAAAAATCACCTAAGGGTTATAGGCTGAAGTAAAGGATTGTTGGCTCTGTGGCGCCTTGGTGGATGCTGAGCAGGGGCTGTTTGCATAGGACGAACTGTGCTGAGGTTTACAATGCAGGTGACTTCAGGCAGATGTTGCTACCTGGAACCTTCACCCCGCTCGGTGGGACAAGGGGACCTGTGTCCCAGTTTGCAGGTGCTGCCAATCTCCTCAGAAGGAGTTTTGTCAAGAGTGTCCCTTCTTAGGGAACGCTGTCATTTTCGTAACTCCACTTTTAGCTGCTTTTTGTTCCACAAAGTGGGAAAAACCAGACTATTTCTCTAATCCAATTTAGGTAGCAACCACAAAGATGGAAAAAGGCAAAGAGTTTCCTTCAATTTCTAAGCAGAAATAACCTGTACATAAACTGCTTTATCCAAGGGCTAAATGTCTACACAAAATGCTTCATTCAGAGTGAGAATGAAATGTATAATCCAGTCCTAAACCTGTCACCTGAGACATAACAGGGCATGAGCAACAGAATCACCAGACAAAAGCACCAGCATATTACAATTTAAACAGGACTTTAGAAGTTGCTCCTGCTCCAAAATGTGAATCTCCCAAACATCCCACATACATGAAATTCATGCTCCAAATCAGCATGATTGCGTGGTTGTACCTGCACAGCTGACCATGAAGCAGCAGTCTATAAACAACCAAAACTGTAGCCAGTAAGTTATAATATTTTTTTATTCATGTTAGAATTTCTATCAGTGTTTGAACATTAATATTTAGAGAGTTTGTACAATTTCCATTCAAAGTTTAAAATGAGAACCACATTAGATCACAAATGGTAACTAAAACACAGTTCAGAATTGTATGAATAGTCACACTCTCTTTCTCTCTTAACACTGTTAAACACTTTCTTTTCTGCCAGGGGTTTACAAGGAAAAGTGTGCACCGTAATTGTATCTCAGCAGTGTTCCAAAACATAATGGTATCATCATTACATATAAACTCTTTAAAAATATACTTCTGTCAAAAGACTTGATGACTACTATGTACACTACAAAAATAAATTTTCATATAAATAAATTATATGGCATAATTTTATCTTTGTAACTGAAATGACACAAACTCACTCCTACCCAAACAGGCAGGCAATGAGACCCAGTTTGAATATTTTATTCCTTTTAACTCCTTACACTAAAAGCTATGACGAGTCCTTAATGTAAATGTTATATACTCTTTCCTATTTAACATTAGTAAGCACTCTATACAAATAAAAATCCATTAAACAGTAAAAACATAGCTGTAATAGTGTTTCCAATAGAAATAAAATCCCTGCATCTTGTTTGTTATAAACTGGCATGACAAATACTGTAAGAAAACATTCTTATGATACAAAAATATAAATATCACCCATGATTAAAAAAGTTAAAAACCAAAACAAAACAAATGTTGCCAGCCACCGAGTTCTCCCCTTGCCAATGTGACTGTGGGAGACGAAGGTCCCCATTGTGCACGAAGCAGCAGACAGCTCACCCACACAGGAGCAGGCAGGAGGACTCGGGCAGGGGCAGGTGGGAGGCACGGCGGCTGCCCTGGCCCCCTCATCCCTCCCGAGGAAGAGGAGGGAGCAAGGCAGCCACAGGGATGGTGGCGGAGGTGTCGGTGGGAGCCCCACCGACCTCTGACAGGAGCGCGCACACGCTCGGCGGCTGGAGGGAGCTCCCAATTAGGATCATACGGTTCTGCTGCAGACTTCGTACGATCAGAGGTCACTACGCTGCTAGTGCTAAATCGGGGCCCCTCGCCTTTTTGTCATTAAGAGTTTTCATGTCAGACAGTGAACTGGACCAGTGGGCAGCTGCGACATTAACCCTTCGTGTGCACCGGAACAGTAGCTCGTGTGTCACGGAAATGACACCAGGCTCTCGCCACCTGCTCTTTGAGCGTTCACATTGGAGATCTGTAAACAAGTGCCTCATATCAAAGTGTTTTCAAGTGAGCAAAAAAGGCATGGAAATTTGTGCATTCTAATTATCCCCATTCGTTATGCTGGCAAGGTCTGTGGGCAAAGATAGACTCCCTGAAGCCACTGGAGAAAAACACTTTCCCATCAAAGAATTGGCCACTGCTGTTCAGGCATTATAGTTAAAGAAAATCCCCAACAGTACTGTGTTTAGAAACTGAATATTGTTTGTGTTTGTTTGGCTCTGAATACACGACTGAACATCTACCTGCTCTAAAAAACAGCTTGGAGAAGGGCAGAAAAAAGATGAAGAAAGAAGAAGGCAGAGATAATCAAAACTTTTGTTCTATTATTTTAAATTAAGGTTCTCCTTTCTTAGGGTTTGTTTACCACTGGAATACAGATTGTAGTGTTTTTTTCAGACCCTTCACCTGCAACAATCCCCTTTAGTTTAAAAATAATAATACAAAAAGCTAAATTAGTTTCGCAAAGAGATCCCAGTTTAGCTGTTTTAAATAAAAGTGCCAATGCAGCATTGGAAAATACAAACAACAGAGAAAAGACACCGCAGGCCATATCTGTCATTACAGTCCTGGACCAATCAGAAAGCCATTTATATTTTAAAAGTGAAAACAGAATTTTTTTATCCTTCCATTTGAATTTTATCGCTATTAACTTCCTTCCTGCCATGAAAATAATGAGACCAAAGATACTGCTTTCAATGCTGAGCTGTGGCTCACCTTTAAACAGCTCAATTACCCAGCTTCTAATGCCACTCATAGTTAAACAGTATCAACACCAAAATAGGCATATGCTCATTGAATTTCTATAACCACCAGCACCTCTCAATATCCAGCACCTTTGGAAGTGAAAAATTAATGGTTATAGTGTTTGCACTTACCTGGCACCTTTTGCAAAAAAAAAAAAAAAAAATCAAAGCACTGCACAAACAGTAATTAAGCCTCACAACATTCCTGGGAGGTAGGTAAGTGTAATGGTACCCATTTTATGAAATGAGAAACTGAGGCAGGGGCTGTCAAGCGACTTGACTCAAGTCATGTGAACCAAGTCATTAAGAGTGTGGGAAACTGAACCACAATCCCAAACCCTGACTCCCTGTCTTCTATTTTAGTTGGGCCTTTGATGATGGCAGTCAATGGTACACGTTGGTAAACACCAACACAGTTTTCACTAGTGCCTACTAACAGGGAAAGCCAGACTCACATCAGCATCAGTGGGTTTCTAAGCCCACTAAGTGTTACCATACAGTAAAAGAGAAACTACAGTACACCAAGAACATACAGACAAAAGCATGCAGGCTTCCAGATGCACACATGGATACACACAGCAAAACAAAACCTGCACATAGCTAAATCTATTTAAGCCTCCCAGATTAACTTGCTTTTCTTCATATCTGCTTATTTTTAAAATTATCACGCATAGCGTGTTTGAAAGTTAACAGTAACATTTCATACTACCACAGGGTTGTGATATGCAAATTTAAAATATTTTAAACAGACACGTACCTTTAAAAAAACCCTATTACATAAGCAATATTTGCATAGAATTATACAAGTAAATTATACAATATTTAAGCAGCAGCAACTTATGCTGAAATTTAGAACTAGATTAAGCTTAGTTGTGGCACAGAGATCAATGTACAAAAAGTACAAAGCGCACACAATATTGTCCCCATTCTATTGCCCAAAGGCAAATGACTCCAGATTATACTACTTTACATTGTTCATTTGTATATTACATATGTGTACATCTTTTAAATACGTAAAGAAATATTTAACAAAATAATACAATAGGTTACAGTAACAGAGAACTGTTGTCCTGATGCAGCATGTCCTCTTCTACAACTTCAAGCAGTTGTTCTCTTCAAGCAGTTCTGGAAATACAGTTTTCCATCTTTGGCCTCTTCTTTGCTTCAGTTATTACCCTTTACAAATAAAGAAAGAAGAAAAACAAACATTCATTAAAGTTCAAGAAAAACAAACAAATCGAGTTAATCCAAAACTCATTTCATGATTCTTGTGGCTACAGTTTGCAGTCAGGAAACATGGGCTCTGCTTTCACCTAAGTCATAAATTTTGCAGTAAAGAAATACTGATGCTAAATAAAAAAATGTGGATGCTTTAATTTCTGAGTTTCCAGCTTTAGATTCCTGCAATGAATTCAGTCAAAACCAATGAACACTTCAAGGAGAAATACTATACATCAAACTGTGCACACAGTAAAGAATCTCCTATCACCATGCAGTTCAGCCTGAAAAAGCCAAGCACCAGTACTTCCCTACTCTGAGGATACTATTACTTGCCATGTTTCTAGACTGCGAGGCTGAAGGCATTGATGTCTATTTGCACTTTGAGATGTTTGGAGAGACTTTTTATAAACTGGAAGGCAATTTCATTGTGAGTCATCCAAAAACTTCCATCAAAACTGTGTGTGTGCGTGTGTGTGTGTGTGTGTGTGAAGGTGCATGTGCATGCATACATCTAAAATAGTCCTACAAGCACAATAGAAGGGTTTGCTCTGGTCAAACTAGTGCCTGTCACTGAAAAGCTCTGAAAAGCAAAGGCAGAAAACAAGGATCCACATCTAAGTAACTGTTTTAACACTTCCTCTTTTCCCCAAAAAGAGAAAAAACATTAGAATAGTGAGAAATGTTTTTTCAGGCACAAGCCCCCAAAAGCTATCAGAGTAAAATCTCAACTAGTTTCTCCCCTTTACTGTATTCCCTATAAACTTAATAGAAAATTTTCAAGCAAACAAACAGCTTTATTCTTCCCCAAACATCTGCTAAAATATCCCATCTGCTCTAAAGAGCACAGTTTCCTGTAACCTTCCCTCACCAGCCTGAAAACAGACAATGATTTAGGTATCAAGTCTGACAAGAGTTCCCCTGCTAGGTCAGCTCTACCCTGCACAGATCTGCAACAGGCACTGCAGCTGCCCATGACAAGGGAGAGATTGGCCTAAGGACTCCTTCAGTGCATGAGTTCGCTGGGTGCGTCTCTGAAAGGCCCAAAAGCGCAGGGGACACTCCACCATGCAGCAGTACACTAGGCATGGTGAGACCTTGCCACCTCTCAGTCAGCCTGTCGTCCAGAGGCATTCAGTCCCCACTATGCCTTCAAATATCTTTCACAGAGTTTTATTCAAGAAAGTACAACTCAAAGTAGCTGGCAATTTTACACTCCCCTAGTCAAAGTCATTCTGCATGATGTCTTAGAATGTGCCTGATTCAGGGAACAGAAGGCAAGACTATCAAAAATAAATGTAGTTGCACAGCTTTGAAGATGTTACACAACATCTTCGCTTCATTTTCCTCATCTGGTAAGCTGGGATTGTACCAGGTACTTACCCACTTTGCAAGGCTCTTGGAAGTAGTTAATGTCTGAACCCACTATAACTTTTCAGCACTGGAAAGTACTATCTTATCCAACCTGATTTCTAGTGCAAAATGCACTATATTCATAGTCAGCAGATTTAAGATGATCAGGGACGAATAAGTAAACATACCTGACGGAAAAGCACGTCAGAGAAATTTTTTCTTTCCCCTTTCTTTCAATCACACCATTGCCTGGCACAGGCAAGGCTTGCAGCTACAGGAGAGGACCTACCTTACTGTGAGCTGTTGCCAGGTATCCTTTCCTCACATTCAACATCTTGCAGTTCTATAACTTCTACTTTAGAATTTCTTCTTTCACATCGCACATTGAAAGGTACATGGGGGTCCTCAAATGGCCCATGGTCAGCTTCATGGTATCCCTCGTAGGATGGAAAGCTCCCTCCCCGAGAGCCGTGGCTGTGCACAGCAGGGTGGACAGCAACAGTCACTGAAGCTGAGGCAGTCACAGTAGTGATGGGCTGGCAATACGCTGGTCCTGTGGCGCCCGCGGCGCTGAACGCTGGGCTTCTCACATTGTGAGAACGTGCCCTGTGGCCCAAGCGATCCCTATTGCCGGGTCCCGAATGCCCTTCAGTAGAAATTTCAAAAGCGTCCCTGCGAGGGCGATAAGGAGGTGGCCGCAGACCTTCCCTTGCTTCCCGTTTGGGTTGTCTGCCCTGACGCGACGCCTGCTGCGTGCTGGACACTGGATTCAATTGTGATCTGGGAGTTGACTGATACCTTGTCTCTGGCTGAACCACCTGAAAGAGAGATGTATGGTTATGCCTCTCACAAAGTGAGGCAAACAAATACTATGCTCGCTTATATTTTATGCTGAGAACAGTTATAATAATGCTGTCCTGGCTCTAACTTCACAAAGGTAAGGTTCTGGAGTCTGGTAATATTTGCTTTTTCCAGATAGTCATTATCTGAAGTTATTAAAACCTGGAAAGCCTGCCCTCAGAAAAACACAGGATGACAGCTGAAAACATTATTGTAAAATTCCTACACACTGGTCCCTCTTTTCAAAGGAACGGGTAACAAGCACTTGATCTTAACTCGTTCAACAAGCAGAATTGCAGGCAGTTGCAAAAAGCTCTATTCCATGCAGGGTTCATACACAGGATGTTGGTAGGGTAGTTTGTATAGACTGTAGGAATCTGTTTTCTGATTTCTGTAAAAAGCGTGAAGCGCAGCGGCCACATCAGTCAACAAACCGTGACCAACTTCAAATGTGGCTGTGCTTGTACCTATTTCTAGGCCTCTGCTGAACAAAAACAGATCCGCATTGCAGCTCAGCATGCAGCATCAGCAGGGGTAGGAGACAGAGCTTTTTCACTTTCCTTTGAAATCACAGTTGTGCCAACCCAGTAGCAAGATGCAACAGGCCCAAGATTTGGTACAACCCTGAAATTTCTCTTCTGGCTCTATGAATCTTTTTCCCCAGAATAAGCTGTCAGAGTGAGGCATAAAGGATGGTGAACCACAAGAAGCTGCGTGGAAGAGTTCTTTTAATCTCACCCTGATCTCTGAGAACAGTCAACAAACAGACCGAGAGCTCTCTCTTGTGGCTGATGTCAATACGATGTAATAGCAATTACACATGCCAAAGACCTCTGCTTTCATATCACCATTTTAGCCCCGACTTGATTCTAAAGGAGAGGATGAGGAAAGCCTTCACTCCCTGCTTACAAGTTTTGGCACAAACTCACAAAGCATTACCAGCCAGAAATATGGAAAAGCTTTCCACAAAAATAAAGAGATCTAAATTTAAAAAAACCAAACACTCTTCTTGCTCTCCTGGCAGTCAGTATACGAGCTACTTACAGTGGATCTCGCAAAGACAGGATTCTCAGTGGCTTCCACTATAACTTGATGAACAGGTGCCCCAGAGCCTTGGGTGGCCTCATACTGATGAAGCTCTTCACTGATGCCCGACACTGTGGTTTGAGAGCTGTACTCTGAATCAGAGGAATCTGAGCCATTATTTGTGTGCCCAGGCGGCAGCGCAAACCTCACGATGCTGGGGGGCGGCTCAGGAGATGGTGTGGGCAATCTGTTTCGTCCATTGGCTGGAGAAACCTGATAATAACAATGCATTCAATAACTTTCAATTAGCATTAGCCTTTTAATCATTAGTGCTTGAGACTGATGCCCTTCTGCCAAATGCACCCTCCCACATGACAAGGACCTTAGCATCAGTTTTCTGATGAACATTTATACTGAACTGAAAAAATTAAGGAAAGAAAGAGAGACAGGATCTCCATCTGTGCACATGCATGTAAACAGAATTACACAGATTCTTCTGGGTATCACTGTCTCAGGAAGTCCACGTATGTGTGTGTGCACATGTGTGCATGCACTTGCACTTAAAAATATAAAAACAGTACATGGACTTCCATCCTCCTTCAGTGTACATTAAGAGCCATTTCATAAAATCACCACAAATATGTATGTATAGTATGGTACAGTGTTTATTTGCAAAGAGAGATGGACACACACATAACAGTGACATATGTGGTAACAACATGCACAGGACACGTATACTGTCAGGAATACAAAACATGACACACTGGTCAAAACTATTTTACTAATACTAAAAAATAAATACTTCTGAAATATTACTAGTGCTGTATATGTACCTTGTGTTTTATTCTTGAACACACAAACACACACACACACACACACTCACACACAAACAAGAAGCACAGCAAACTGACTGTACTAATATGTGATAAAGACAGTCCTACATAACACAGTAATATTGTTAACTACAGAGTAGGTAATGAATAATCATCAACCAAATACAAATTTGGTATCTGTGAATCCTTTTTCGCTCGATTTTGGCTTTATACTCTAAAGTCATCAACATCAAAGTGAAGCCTTCCACCCATCAAAAATGTTGCTTGAGCCAAGAGCATGCTGCACGGAAGGGCAACTGGCCAGGGGGGACCTCCTGGCAGACCGGTCATGGTTATCAAGGCATGGTCTGTGGACCACCACTGGTGTATGTTGGTCCACACAGGCCTTCCTGGTGGTCTGCTCAGTTCAATATTTTGAGGAAAGCAAAAGAGGCAGTGAGGTAGGAAAGAAGAAGGAATGTGTGCAAAACGAACTGCCTTTTGTGAAATATTGGGTGAAATCCTTATTTTACAGACTAGTCTGCATATTACATTGTGCTTTTAAAAGCATAAAAACCCCTACACTTGTATCAGGTTTGCTGATTGCAGCCTCTAAAACGACACTTATAAAAACACTTTAAAAATATAAGCAGAAGAATATAAACTATATAATAGCACATTTAATAAAGAAGAAAAAAAACCCACCCAGAGCAAGAAACTTAAAAACTAAAAAAAATCCAGGGGAACTCAAAACATAAACAGCTTCTAAAAAAGGGAGGTGACTGGGGCAGGGGGAGAGAGTGGGGGTAGGGTGGAGCAGGGTGCAGAGATAGCATTATTTCTTCTGTTCACCATTAATTTTACTGACCTCGGGGTACGGTCCAAAGAATGAAAGAAGAACAGGAAGCAGCACCAATCCATTGAGAACTCCCAGAACGGTTAAGATTGCCAAAACAGCAAAGAAATACCTGAAGTGCCATTTAAGAGGTTTGAGAGAGAGAACAGCCACAAATATTGTTAGAAATAAGGAATTACAAAATACTCCTAAATAACTTAAAACAATACATAAACTAAAATAAATCTAAAATATTACTAACATAGTACCAAATAAATATATAACTTTCTATATATAGATATAGGGGTTTTTACCTTGTGAATTAGAGAAGCTACATTCCACAACCCAAAGGTTAGTTGATAAAGGGAATAAAAAAATTACATTTGTTAATTTCCCAGAATCTGGAAGCATGTAATGTTATCTATGAATGTGTTACACAAACACAAAAATATGGAATGTGCAGTGAATAGCTGAATGGATTGAAAGCACAAATACAATGAAAAGGGGCCCCCATTAGTGAAAACCCAGCAGAAGCAAACAAATGAAGTGAAGGGTGTAGAATTTAAACAATTTAGCCTAGGAGGAAAAGAAGCCCTCTTCTCCCAGCAGCTAATCCACTGTGAAATGCTTCTGCATCTTACAGCAGAACCTCTAATTAAATCTCCAGTGTATCAGGTAAGGGTTTCCCTTGCTGTTCATTAATCACAACTTTCTGCCTAGAATACTGTGAGTTGCAGTTTCACCAAATAGCTTGAATCGCAACCTTTTTACAACACAGGAACCTGCTTTCTGCAAAGAAAATGCTGCCCATTCTATAGCAAGCTTCAGCATTGTACTGAGTAAGAGCACTCCACAATGGCAGAGCTGCATTGCAGGCTAATCTTTTGTTGAACAATTTAGCATCTCTGAATACTCTTGTTTTGCGTCAGCCAATTCAAACATAAAGGCTGAAGCACTATGGAAGAAGAGGAAAGTGCACAAGTGGTTGTCCTTTCCCACCACCGAGGGCTAAGGTCTGGGATCCTTCATGAATACCAAGGTAAACCTGTCAGTAAAAGGAAAGCCTTGCTAGTTGGTATTCGGCACAGCTGGGGCTCAGACTAAACTTAAGGCTGCATTGTAACTAACGATTTCAAGGACTCAGACTTGGTAAATTCCTGGAGGAGAAGGCAAAGGAGAAGAACGGAGGGCAAGTTTGCTCCTAATTGGGCTGCTGATTACATTGTCTAGCTGGCAACAAACTTTACTGCCTCACTGTTTTCACATCTGATCAAATAATATCAGACTCCTGTAAAACTGCAAATATCCTGCTGTTGTAAACATTCGGGAATTTCTGATCTGCATTAGCAAAAATCAGCAAGCCAATCTACTTACTAACATAAACCACCAGAACTTTATATTGGGACAGAGATCAACAACAGGCATTAAAAACATTTGCATCTCATCCATCTAACACTAGGATAAACAGGAGGATTATAGCTATGACCACTTGGTGTATACAATGTCTCTTAATTTACTTAATCTTCCACATTGTTGGACTAATCTATCGCTTTCCGGAAGTTTGGGATCTTCTTCACCCACTATAACAATGCTAAGGCTCCCATAGTTTATTTTATTTTCTTTTTAAACAAGGCAAACTAAAGTCACATTATGCTAGCAAATGAGAAACCAATGGCCAAAAAAAGTAAAATAACAGAAGTTTAAAAGTTCATTTTATAAACTGAGAGAACATCCAATCCAAATTTGGTGTGGAGGGCTGCTACAATCTTCCATTTGCTATGACACAAAAATATGCTTGCCAAAATCTCATCTGTTAAGTAGGAAAGTAGCACACCAAATGTACTCGTATAAATTTAGGTTATATGTACAAGTAATCTATATGTCAAAGTGTTCCAAGTCGTACAAGATCTGGTACTAAAAGAATAATTCTACCTCATTTCTTCAACAACAATAAAGTAAAAAATATTGACTTGGGAAAAAATACAAGTTCTATTTTGGGGCATGTAATATCTGTGTATCTGTAGGTTTCATGAGGTCTAACTGCAAACTGCTTGCTTTGTTCAAATCTCTTACATACATAAACAACAAATCTTGATGAGATGTAGCAACCATTCTCTCAGTTCCTGCCTCTGACATTTTGTTGTTCTTATTGTCAAATGCATGTCAGCTACCTGTAGTTATCTATCCAGCTTATGTCTACCTAAGTAGTTAAGTCATCTTTCAGAACATTTTTATTTGGCCCAGTTCTACCTCAGTTCCATTTTATGGCTTGGATTTTTTTTTTTAATGCATGTTTGCCACAAAGAACCTGTGTTACTTCTAAGATCTGCCTTTTTGCAGAGCTCCACAGGTTGTTTGGAATAGAATAGAATCTGTTTCACTGCACTTCTCAAATTCCTCTCAACTGAAAACTTGCTTTCCTCTCATAGTTGATGAATTCACATTCTTAATTACATTCACAAGAAAGAGTCTGCCTGTGGAGTTCTGAACAGAAGGGCCTTCAGGCTTTGCTTTACAAAATTTTAATATGAAGTTCTGTGTTCATACTTATGGTTCCCCAGCTCCCAAACAGGGATTTTTTCCCACTCCCTGTTACACATTGCTGTAAACCTCACGTAACGAACAGAAGGAGAGGGCCCAGACAGAGTCACTTGCAGCACAGTTGCAGCATGTTTGTGAGTTCCTGTGTCATTTACACAAAAATTGTTGTGCACAGAAGACATCTGGAGGACCTGAAGGCTAAAGGTCAAATGCAGCTAATACCAGACAATACTAGATGCTTTGAATTGAACCAAACCCAGAATTAGCAAACTTTGCTAAAGAGGGCCACTTTTGTGTTCTTTCATGCTGGGTGTCAGATTTTCCTGGAACAGATTCTAATACCAGCAATGGAAACATTACTGCACCTAGCATGTAACAAGGAGTTAATAAAACAGAGGGAAAGCAGGACCATGACGTAAGCATGCTTGACACACCATGCATAGTAATAAAATGACAGATACACTGAAGTGACTAAAAATTAAAAGCATACTTATTTTTATTTTAAAAGGAAAATCAAGACACACACAAATGCTTTACCTGACAATAAAATCAAACTCCGATCCTGCAAGCATTAACACTCCAAGCAGAGTGGACACAGCCCCATCCAGCACTGGTGCAAACATGTGTTCCAGTGCAAGGACAGCCCTATGGTTTCTGTCTCCTATGGCAGTTAAAAATGCCTGTAAAACAATGAAATGCATTTCACTAGACAGCTGCATACAACCTTCCAAATAGTCTCTCTCATAGCATGCACAGTTTTCCACCAGTTATTTACTTCAAACTGTAGTTTATGAAAGTATCTCTGTAGCTGGCTAATCTTCAAGAGAAGGCCTGATTCTGCAGCCATACAACAAACCTGCTGCTGAAGTCACACAGCCAGAGAAGGCACTGATTACAGAGTCAGACCATACAAATAATTTTGGAAACAATGCCTGCTTGTATGAGTAGGCTTTTGTCTCCAGCTTTGCTTATGTCCACCTTCAAATAATTAATTTCATAGTTAAAGCACTTAAGGTGTCAAAATTATAGGGCTACTTCTCTCACTCTTGTGGGGCCATGGTTTCCATGACTATCATGAAAAGTTTGTTGTAACACCAGCCAGTATTGATGCAGGCTTTCGCATGCACTTGTCACAGACCAGGGACTGGTAGCCTCAGTTTGGGTACACAGTGACACCCATGGTTCATTGGCACATCAGGTCCCTTTGTCCCTGTACATGGAACTGTCCATCGGTACAGTAAATTTCTTCTCACTGGTATGAAGCCCCAGACAATCAGATGTTACACACAGTAAGCACCCAACTGACGGAAATTTGTTAGCATACTTAAAAGGACTGGTATGGAGTAACACTAGACTGAAACACTTCTGTTTCACTCAAAATTGTTTTGCAGCTTCTACTACTTCAAAACTAGCAAGCCTACACATATAGAGTTGCCTCAGGAATGATGCTGAACATGGTAGTGTCTGAGCAACAATGTTAGTGAATTGTCCTCCTTGCTCCAACTCATTAGTAAACAAGCTGCACCAAGAACACTCAAATGGTGTTGTTTCATATGGATTTGTCTTCTCTGTACACCACTTAACAGTTTAAGATGATAAGAACATAGCTGATATTCTTCCTATGATTTATAAGGGCTCTCTTTGGTGAATTCTCTACTGTCTATTAAGATTTGAGTTCAAACAGCTATCTTCCTCTTGGTCCTGGAATGTCTCTCCTCTCTAGGGTCATATTTTCACTTATCTGTCAAATCTGGGGTAAAATCAACCAACACATTAAAAAGTTATTTAGCAGGACAAACAGACCAAAAAAGGGTACATATGGAGTGAAATTCCCAGCCCTCACTTCTGTAGGTAATGAAACCATGTACTATTAATCCTCTGTGTTGGACTAAAAGTCATCTACTGAAAATTAACATATCCAGGACATTTTACATTCTCATAAACATAAATGGATAAAGAATCCCCTACAAGGTAAAGGCAGCTGTCAATGAGATGACTCACATGAATGGGAGCTATGGGACCTGATCGACAAACGTATTTTCAAGTTATATAAACTTATGTATGTGTGTGTAATTAAAAGATGCATAATACAAGAGTCTAGTGTCAATTCAGAATTTATTTGCAACAATCAAAACATGAGGTCACAATTCACAAGTGATAGCACAGAACTGAGCCACAAGTGGATTGTGAACCACTCTTAAACAAGTCCAATTAAGTTCTGTATCAACAGTTCCAGCATTGCCTTTTTTGTTTATGCAACACTGGTTTGACTGTTTATATACAGGAAGTTCTGTGAAGGTTAGTGCTGCTGCTATCATCTTAGGTCTACTAGGCATTCCTTTATTTAAAGCCTATATTTGAAAAAACGAAGTTTTCCATTTGCTAGGCATTCTACCTTCAGCCACAGGCGACTTCTGCTTTACATATAAAGTCCCATTTAAAGCCAAGTGTTCCTATTGCAGTTTTTCTGTTTTGAATCTTCAATTCAAAGAAACTGTCATTTCTTTCTTCCTCATGTACACCATTATTTCCTAACACTTCCCAAACTACTGCTAATCCCAGCGAACAGGTTTAGCACCAAAAGCCTAACTATTTATTCATATTAGTAGCAGAAAAAAAGATGTCACAGCTCCAGAGATCCAGTTGCTCCTCTTTAACCTCACCCTACAACCTCCACTTTTTTTCTTAAAATTATTCTTTCCACGCTGTCCCAACTCTGTACATCACCTACAACACAGTCCCAGTATTTGGCCATCTCCAGTGTGCTAAGTTCCCTCATAGTTATCCTCTGTTTTTCACTGTCACCAGATCCTCTTAGCAGCCTACCAGCCTTCTTCCGAGTCTACAAGGCCTGTTGCATTCCCATCCAACCTCCCCACCGCTTTACAGCCCCCTTACTTCAGTTCTTTTTGGATTGCTACAGTACTAGTATACTTGAGATTATAGTAGACTACAAGCACTTCCTCTGTGAAATTGTATTAACCACTCATCCTTTCCTACATTTAAAATGCTGAAAACCTTTATACAAAACATACTTTTCCCCTTTCTGCTCCCCCACCTCACATCAGAAAACTATTTTCCTACAGACTGCATGTTTGTGCCCCTTATTAATAGCTGATGGGATCTGAAAAGAAGGTGCAGATTTTTCAAGTGGAAAATTAATCCAAATACATTCAAATTCTAGTAGTCCAGAGAGATCAAATGACACCACATGTGATTTTGAATATCTCCTTTAAAGGCTTCTCTTCCACAAGATACAGAACCCACATTCAAGAGAGAACAACAGCTACATAGCACTGAGGCAACAACAGTGAGGCTGCAGACAAGGACCAGAAGCATCTGGACTGAAGTAAGGTGCATTAAGAGCTCTGCTTTGTCTTTATATTTGCATCACTCAGACAACTAGATACCACAGGTAATGTATCTCCTCGCATCTCCTCAGAGACTGACTCAATAACTAGGAACTCCAGTCTGTCAAGACAAACAAACACACACAAAACTGTGACCAATTCCCTTTTGAGAATCATGCCAATGACTTAGAAGACTAAGCAAGGATTCACAGTCCTATCATCGCCACCATTTTATTTTAAATATTTTGAAAATGCTTCCGATTTTACGTACCAAAGCAACATGAACAGTGAATTCCACGCCGATGCCAACAGAAGCAATCAGGATAACCACAGGCACTGCACTCAGCTTTATTCCAATTAGACCCATCATACCAAACAGCTCCACAGTCATCAGAGCCAGCACCACCACCTAGATGATTTCAAACAGCTGTTAGCAACTTCTTATACTCTAGGCAAAAGAAGAGGAAGGTATTTCAAAACAACATGGTGACTATAAAGCATACTCAAAGCCATCCTGTATTCCCAAAGACAAGGCACTTTTCCTTGTTTCATTCTGCTGAACGGCAACGACTTGCTAAAAAAAATACTTTAAATTATACTCTTAAGAACCAGTTAACAGGCCAAGCATCGATTTTGTATTGGTTACAATTTATCGGTGACCTGAAAAACACTTTATTCTTCCTTATCATGGATACCAAAACATTTATTCTCTCCTTCACCATTTTCTCAGACAATCCTTCCAGAAAAAGTAATTACCAACTACCTGTGTTGAAATTGTTTTTGCAGAATGGCAATAAACGAGGATGACTTCTGAGTAGGTTTAAAGCCCAGAAGAAAGTGAATGCCATAATCAGCTGAGGAGTCTCAGGTTACAGAGGGGCTCTGAGCTTTTAAGATACTTGGAGGGATTGACATAGACAAAGTGAACAGTTAAATCTAACAGAAAGCTTTTATTCTTCTTTCATCTACTGTGCAAAAAAAAAACTTGAAGAAAAGGGAGGGGAGGAAACCTGTAGAGTAAACTTTAGAAGTTGCTAAAGCCAAGCAGGAAAACAAGATAGACATACTTATAAAAGCAATGATGGACTCTGAAAATAAACGCCTTTTCCAAGGGGAAAGAAGTATGCACTACAATAAATGATTTTATAAGCTAATGAATCAAGAGTAATAACATAAATTGCTTGATTAAGTGCTATGAAAAATATTCTAGACTAAACATTTACCTTTTAACATACCTGTCATATAAACGTATATTACAAAAACTAGTAACTGTTTTACGCTTTTCTACTTCTGGCATTTTATAAACCATATGATAGCTTACGGAATTTAAACATAGGAAGATCATCATTCAGTTTAACTTGAATGTTTATTGAGAGGCTTATGGTGCCTTGCAGAAAGCATGGAGGAGTATTCTCTTCAGTTTATAATTTTATGACTCTTTCTCCTCAATCACTCAGTTACACTCTTTCCACAGTATGTACTGTACAACCTAACCATTTTAGTTTTTACAGAAAGACTGCATTCAGAAATCAGTAGGAAAATTTACAGGCGAGTTAGTCACAAGCAACTGCCTTGAAAAATAACTATGTCTGATAAAAGGGGAGAAGGAATAAATAATTAGAAATAACTTTAATATTTAATAAAGCTCTTAGTTTTTCCTCTGTGCCTTTATTTTTCATGTTAGTGTGCATCTGAGCAAGGGCAAAAGTTTATGTACCTTTATAAGAAACCTTTAAAGCTGCAAAAAAGGTGGCCAAAGGATTAAGGTTATTAAGGTTTGTACCTTTAGCATGAACTCTACCCCTTCAAGTTGAATAAATATATAATGAATGATGCAATATATATACTCCACCAGAGGCCCAGACATAAACAAAACCTTCCCGACTACAGCAAGAGCTATGCTGAAAGGAATTTGACTTCAACAAAGACCCTTATAATAAACTTACAATGATCCCAGCCGTCCAGGGGTTTAGGAGGAAGAGGGCACACACCAGAAACGTGCAAGCCAAAACCACACTAATGGATAAGAGAAGCCAGTGACGAAGCCCAAGGTACTGCTCCCAAAACAGAAATGGGTAACCATTTGGGTAGCTGGCGATGCCCAGGCTGGTGTAGTTACTACAGATAGCTCTCACTTTCTCAATAGCCTCCACAAAGTCAGAAGTTTCACGCAATCCATTGAGGTAGAAAGGGAACTGAGCGTATTCAATGGGCTCAGCAGCTGGAACTAGGAAGAGGAGAGCAGTGTTAAAATGTGTGTTCAGAAAGAAGATACACAGAGAGCACAATTAACAGAACACTTCATTCTCCACAGCGAAATGCTTAAAGGTGTTGAATTTAAATTTCACTTCCCTGGAACAAGTGACATTTTAAAAACTTCCCAATAAATTGAAAGCTGAGGCAATACAGGAGATCGCTGTATTTTATCATGCAGTGCAATGGCATGAACACAGTCTACATCAAGTCCCCAAGCAATTCTGTATAATTTAACAGATATATTTCAATATATGTATTTAACCATCAACAGTGCTACAGTGTTTTTACTGAATATCTAGCCAAAAATCCCTAACTGCAATATAAAGTGGACCACATAATCTTAAACGTTTTATCCAAATGCTCTTCTTTTATGCAAGTGCAGTTCCTTTGAAATCAAAGGTAATTTTCCTAAGACTAACTGAGGTCCACAGACACAAAACTAAACAAGAATTAAGCTCAATTAAGCTGGTTGGTCTTTAAGATTTCCCTTCAATATTTTGAAAGTCAGATTCAGAAATCCATGTTCTGTTACTGATGCAAAAGACTGGGAAAAAACCTACCATAAAAGTAACAGTTTACTGAGGAAATACGGAACTTTTTATCCTTTAATAATTTGACAAACGAACAGTCTCCATACTTCTTTTTGAGTGTAGTGCTAAGTCTACTGTATGACAAGGGGAAAAAAAAAAAAAGCTTCCACAACTAGCATTTTGTTACTGCCGTTGTGTGTTCCAGACCCTGCAGGGTCATTCAGTTGACTTGCTAAACATGATTTGCCCTATTATAATCTCAACCATAAATTTTCATTAAGACAAGACTTGGCTGACTGCCACAAAACTCTAGGGTTCGGATACACTGAAGCACGGCTAGCTGGTTACCCAATCCCACACCAGTCTTCCCCTGTATGCACTCTCCCCTTCCCTACTGGTGTCCGACTAGCAATTCTCCCAATAAATTGAAAGCTGAAGCAACACAACGCAAACTGGCATTGGTGCTCAAGAAAACAGTGAATGACACAGAATGGAACTGTTCCTCTACCTAAATACCTGTTGTACCATATCAGTGTTGGTAGCTCAGTCTATTCGGCTACCTTGATTAAAAATCTCTTAAGAATTAAGGATAAGTGTGATATAATCTCAGGGATGAAATTTCAGAATCACAGGTAGGAATTTCATGCAATCTGCAGGTTTCTCTCACAGACAGAACTATCAGGTGTCAATAAAAAACAATGCTTCTTGTAATTTTAAATGGTTATAAACCTCATTTTTCAACGTGATAAAACTCTGCAGTGGTGCCACATTTGCAATGGTGCATGGGTCTCCTAAGACTACATGGTAACACAATATATTGTCCTGTTTACGCTTCTGAGCCCTGTGCAGCAACAGCCAACTACAGAGTTACTGGCTCTTGAAGGAAGGAGCGGGGGCACTTACATAAACTATAAGACATTAAGATGAAACGCTACTTACTTCTCAGCCTTGTTTCTGGCATGTAGTCTGCTTTGTCATGGACCCACTCTGGGCGGTGGGGCCGGATGTTGGCTTGCGAGGCAGCATAGGCCACAGGGTCATTGCTAACCCAGGCTGTCAGGTAGATGTAGAAAGCATTTGGGTTAATGATTCCATCTGCATCCACCAGACGCTGTTTGGTCAACTGCAAAATGAAAAAAAAAAAATTAGAAGCCTTTCAGATGAGAGCTGCTTTTGGGCCTCCTGCTGCAAAGCCTTTGACAAATGGCCTGGAGACACAACACATAGAGGACAGGAAAAGCAAAAGAGTATGGATCTTTACTTGATGTGACTTATCAGTAAGCTATTGTTTCACAGTGAAAAAAATATATAAAAAACTACAGTGACAGTAGAAAGTGGTTAGTTATAAATTAGTGCTCATATAATGTTTACAATAACCACTAAATCAGCAGATGGTTCCAGAATAGTCTGAACCATTGATATCTGAATTCTGAAAGCCCGCAGCCAAGAGTGAAAAACAACCAAGTTGGAGAAACATATTTAAAGAAAGGGAAAGAAAACCTGGCAAGAGTCCCTATACACGTCTGTGTGCAGTTAACCTCTGTTGTTAACACTAGAAGGAAATGCCACCCAGTAAATGGAGGAGAGCTATAAAAATAAAACAACATCTGTATAAATTTTGCTAACACTTGCCTCCTATGACCTATGTGTTCAGACAATGCCCAGCGTCAAGTAAGGAGACGAGAGTCCTGTGTTATTTGGGTCACTGTGGGCAAATGCCTCTGTGGGGCAAACAGCAGTGGCACACTTCTAGGGTTCTGCAGCCAAATCCTGCACAGCCAGAGCCCTGACAGAGGACTCTCTGGGTGAAAAGTATTACTGCGGTTTTTTGTTTTGTTTATTTAAAATTCTGGCTCAGCTCCAGTTTCAGGTCTTTTTAATGAAATGAAAAACAACAGTGACAGCAGTTAAAAAAAAAAAGCTGGATTCCAAGGATCTGGATTCAATTAGTCCACAGGATATGCAACAACTGTATGTCTTCAAGCTGTCTCTGGAACTGCACAGTACAGCACTCAGCCCCTGTGGGTACACCACACTTTTTCCCCTCCCAGGCACAGGAAATTATATCAGCAGCTGCAGTCCAATCGCATTTGTTCCACAGCGTACCTGGTACACTCTGCTAAACAAAAATCTCACTGAAGGTTTTCTCTTCAACTGCCTTTCTTTGCTTAATTCATAGCTGAAGCCTCATTCAGACCTGACAGCATACTGCATGTTGCTATACAGCAGTGTGTTTTACACACCATAGTAACTTTGAACAATGTACTCCGTAAATCTGTCACCTTTAATGCCAGGAAAAAAAGAAAGACAATAAGCAGATCTGCCAAGAAGCTCATTAGAAAGACTATTTTTCTGCCTGAAAGCATAGTGAGTCAATGATGACTTTAGGAGAGGAGAAGTTAGGTTATTGTAGAATTTCTTCTTAGAGGTTTGAAATCTAATTTTAGTGTAAGGAGTCAAACCTTGTGTTTCCACCTACCAATGGTTACAGCAAATGCAAAAATATGCTGTGATAACCTTGCAAAAGAACCTCAGGCATATTTTACTTGGGCAGCTCAAACAACTGCTGTTCTTAGTTCTACAACAGTATAGCTGTATTTAGTGATCATGGAACAAGAATAAGATATAGCATGCAATGATTTCAGTTTCCTTCCACTATTACTTATCAACATAGTTTTTTAAATCCTATGTTTTGCATAAATCGGTAGAAGTAACCAAACAATTGCAAATGCTAAATTTAAAGCCACAGCAGAAAGCTGAGCAAAGGTCAACCCTACAAGGCAATCTGATTCAAATCAGAGGGCAACAAGGCTAATGTTGGCTCTGTCTGGCGTAAGACCAGACTCCATCTACCTTTGGATGCAGGAAAGCACTTTTCACAAAAAATTCAGTGGAAACTGAGTGTGTCCAACACATGAGCAGCACTGAACGCATATTGAACAGGAACAATCAAGGGCAGGCACTCCCAGTAGGGATTGTGAATACTTTGCAACACAGGCCAGACTGCAGCTAACAAGTGGCTTCAGGACAGTCACTGAGGCCATGCACTAAAGTGTAACTCAGGCATTCAATTAATCAAGATGAAAAAAAGAGACTACAACATGCCCTTTGCACCTCCTCCTACTCCTGATGACTTGTGTATTCCTGTGCAAACCAGTATGGACTCTCATACAGTACCTGGCTGATGTCAATGGGCTTTGCTCGGTTGCCTGTTTGTACCAAGAGTTTGTAAGCCAAGACAGCATCATCACATCCATTTTTGTAATTGTTGTAAGTGATCTTCCCAGTTTCCCAGTCGCTGTCAAATGCATCCTGAAGTCCTGAAGAGTTAAGGGAGAGAAGGGGAAGACAGAACAAGCAGTTAAGCAATCACTCTTAGAAATGAATTTCAGCAGGAATTAAGAATTACTCTTCTCATAGCTAAGTCACAAAGGAAATTATCCACCTGATGCCTCCTAAATTTAGGGTGCCTCATTCACTGTCAGTGTATGGGAAGGTAAAAGAACCAGTTGCATGAACAGTATTTTGCCAAAAGAACGGCAGAGAAAGCAAGAAAGTGCACGGGAGAAGCCTCAAGAGTCTTCCCACGTTGTACAGATCAGCAAAGTTGAGCTAGAAAGTTGCAGGTGCAGTGTGAACCGGCATAAGCCAGCTTCCCTTCAAGGTAAAGAAATTTTGGATGGGATCAGGACCCTCCAGTGTCCTTCTCAGAACCTTTGACAGTAAGCTAGCACTCTGCTTGGAGAAGTATACGGGGAAGAGTTAATATTGTCTAGAATAGAGAGTGGTTTTCCTTGTGAACCACAATTCCAGAATCATCAAACTGAAAACTCCATAAGCATATTTTCATATATTACCCCTTTATTACACACTTTCCTCAGAACAAGGCTGAAGTCCTGGCCTGACCTGGATGGTGCCAGAACAGAAAAGGGTTGAGTTCAGCCCTGATCCAAGTTCAATGCCTACTGCAGAGCTAAAACCAGAGGAGGCATATAGTCCATTATCTAGATGGGAAACGCTCCCCATATTCCCCTCTGGCTCACCAAACCCTGGTCAAATGCACTGAGCCACAGAGGAGGACACACACCGCTCTTATTAAATGTTTTGGGCTACTGCAGAGCACTGAGGCAATAGCTTCTACAATACAACCAGAAATTCCACTACAAGGGGAAAAAAAAACACACTTAAACTTTCAACTTCAAACAGCAACTCAGCTGCTCCTCGAGCACAGCGTGAGTGAACACGATTTTGTCAATTTGTTCCATCTGTTCAACTTGTGCAGCTAATACAAGTCGTGGGATCTGCTGCCAGCACATGTAAAGATCACAGCCAACACCTATTCAGTCTCAACTGTTATTTTCCTCTTTGCCACCCTTCAAGGGGCAGGGAATACCTCACAGCACAAATTTGGATCAGATTTAGTACAGGAAGCCACAGCTCAGTACAAGGAGGCTCTGTGCAAGCAGATGACAAACCGCATGTCCAGGGAAAGGATGGAAAAGGCCAGGAGACCAGCGGTGGAGGAAATCACTGACCCACCTCACAGCTGTGCTGAGCAGCCGTAATGAAAACCATCATTACAGATCAGATGGGTTAACAACAGCTGTACGGAGATAAGAGTGCTGGAAGAGAAAACACACCCGGCAGACACTGCCTTTGAGCTGCAGTACCTGCTTCCATTTACAACCTTGTGCCTCTCCTCAGAAAACTGCCTCCCATGTTGTCCTGCCAAACTGTACACGGTCATGAAGCCAAGAGGCTGAGAACCAAGCTGTAAAAGAAGCCTGCCAGATCTCCAACATCTGCCCAGGAGAAGGGACTATTTGCCATCAAATTTTCTGGCATCACCAACAGACTTTCTGACCCCCTTGAAAAAAACACTGTTTGTTGGTGCCCCCAGAGAGGGGAAACGTTGCTTAGGACATGCAAAAATACCATCTAGTTCTGCTGGACCAACTTCAGCTACATGTCTGTCCTTCAGAAGGTGGCCAGGTGAGAGCATTTGTACTATCATACTGGTGATATGAAAGATGACTTTGGAAGGTTAGGAGGAGGCTGCCAAAAAAACGTGGGAAAGACCACCAAAGAACAGCTTAACTTGCAGTAAAAATGGCTCCCTTCAGCAGGAGGAGCACACAAATTGCTATCGTAGACAGCATGTGAGGGCAGAGCTTTCACACTAACATCCAGCCCCTGTCAGGGGGCTCCACAGACCCACAATAACAAGCACACCCATTGGCATGTGACCTCACCAGTTGGTGGCTGCAAGGGACATAAAAAAAAGAGCATGTAGGCTTAACATTACTGCAGCAGGTGAAAACTCATCTCTCTCACATCTCTGCCCCTTCCCTATTCTCACAATTTGGTAATCCCTCAAACCCTGCTCACTTTTATATCTTTATTCCTCAGCTGGTTTAATCGCTTTACACTCCAGGTTATTCTGTTACTGATCTTGCTGAAACCAAAAGGCTGCAGAAAAGAATACCAAGAAACCACTACCAGTTGTGCTTAATTTCGAAAGGATTTCAAAGTTTCAACAATTAATATTTCCCATAACACTTTACAATCAATAGCAGAGTTGCTGCTTTCAAAGCAAATGGTATGTCCGTTATAAACTATTTATACTAATGATTTTAAAAGACATTCAACATCTTTTAAATTGGGTTAACAAAACATCTCCAGGCAGAAAGATAAAAGTAACCTGTTGACCTCCTTCTGCCAAGCAGTTATAAAAATTAAGGGAATTTAAAAAGTCTTATATTTGGGATTTTTTAGTATCTGCAGTCACATTTGTGTAGTGCTTCAGAAGAAAGTAAAATCCTCTAAAATTATGTTGGATGCAGTAATGGGGGGGAGGAAGGAATTCCTACTGACTCATGTCAACAGCTGGCACCATGAAACACCAGATAAGATTACCCTTTGCAAAAATAAGCCCAATTACAAGCCATCAGGGAATTCAAGGTACCTCATTTACATTCAGTCACAAAAAATAAAGTTAACATTTCTGGTTTAAATGAATGGTTCCTGTTAACTCTTACTCCGCTGCATTTTCAGTAACAGAAAACACACCAACAGGATATGATACCAGAAAGCAAAATACAAGGGAACCTCTGAAAAAAGCAGCACGTTAAGCTGAAAGCACTCTGCTGCTGGTAAACGAGGAGAAACGTACGCCTAAGATTAAGGATGCCTTCTTAATGAAAAATGGTTCTGTTCACATGCTGTTGCTTCCCTCATTCTGCCCGACAAATGTGTGTGTGTCAGAAGGCCATCTTGAGCCATTAATCTCTAGAACTGAATTCCCAGTCAAGCTGGCAGAAGTTAGCCACGAAGTTCAAAGGTGACTTTGATTATCCTGCTCCTCCAGCACGTCAAAATGTACCAGTAGAACCATTCCCAAAATGATCCTCCCTTAATCCAACCTAAAACTTTACCTTGTTTGTAAATTGTTTTCACCTTCCCTCACCTTTACTCCCTCAGCACCGGCCCCAGCTGGTAATGATCAGGTGTTAGTCTGTCTATTAGGGTCTGCCCCTTGAGATAATTACCTAACTTTGACAAGTGTGGTAGCTTTTAGTATAACAGTTTAGTTACCCAGTTACATCAATGCCCTGTATGATTTTAAAGCATAATTTATTTTTATTGATACATCTAAATATCCTTCTTATTCACAGCTTTGTGAATGCAGTATCACATTCTGTGCAGACAGCAGCTGGTTTCAATTAATCGTGCCCCTCTGGGGGAAGGTGGGTAAGATGGGTAAGGACAAAGACCTAAATGCTAATTAGTAATCGTAACAATTGATTCTAGAACTATGGGTGATCAATGGGCCAAGCAATGTGCTTCCACATCCACTTGAACCACTGCAAGTCACTGCTTCCTTGGAGTGTCCCTAGCCTTTCCAGTATAGCATTTCAGCACCATGAACCCTGTCAGAATACCCAGGGTACCACAAATACTCACAGCTCCTCTAGTCAAAGAGAAGCCAAGGACAAGAAGCATGGGCAGGCTAATGGGGGCTGGAAGGAAAAATGTAACTGTGGGCAGTTAAGAACAGAACAGGAACACCCTTAAGGATCTGGAAAGGTGACATCTGAGCACAGACACACAGAACAGAGGAGAGGTGCGGGCCCTTGGCGCTGAGCCATGGCCACACAAACAGTCCTTGGCACAAGGAGGTGATTATAAATGGACAGAGAGGCATCCAAAGCGGAAGGGGGTCGGGAAAATACGTGGTGGGCCTGAGAGAGAGGGAATGGGAGCAGCACTTAAGTGGACTGGCCTCCAGCGTTTCACCCTGAGAAGGCAGCAAGGGAGCGGATCCAAGGGCACTTCTTCCTGACTTTGTCACTGGCAGACTATGCTGAAATTCAGCACTAGCATGTGAAGATCCTAAACACCATCTCAGATTTCCATCTCCCTCATAGGTTTGGAGGAGGGAGGGGGGTGAAGGTGGAAGGTGGCACACCACACACATTTTCTTCCTACTGTTTTGGAACAACAACAAAAAATACCCAAAAAAGAAATAAAATAGCAGAGTTACAAGAGAATTTAGAAAAGCATGTAAAAAGATGCTTGATTAGAAATCTAGAAAGTATAGTAAGGTTTCAATCCAGCAAAACATCTAAGCAATGTTGATTTTTCTTCCTGCCAGTAATACCTTCCCTTTCAGCTCAATATGCTTATGCGAGCAAAATATTTTAAGTAAAACTTCCAGTAAGTAGGATGTAATGAATGGAGCCAATGTATTTAAAAATCATTAAAAAAACAAAGCTAATTGCTGAAATACTGCTTTGCATGACTTAACAGTGCACTAAACACACAGGAAACTTGATCATTTTGTTTAGATGTGTCACTTAAATATATCTGCTCTCCTAATGCTGCCCAACATATTTTCAGAAGGAATAAAATAGCCTAAGTACTAACAGTTACCTACATGTTGTCTAAGAATCACTGGCTGCACTGGTCATCTGTAAACAGTTAAGGTTAAAATTTACAGTCTCGCTAGGTCAGCACACTTTATTTTTCTGTTGGCAAAGGCTTCCTGGAGATTCTCCCAACAGAAAGACAGTGGTAGGACAGAATTACTCCAAGGCAGAATATGTTCGCTCACAGCAGAGAGCTGTTAAATCTGCTGAGATGTAACAGTACTATTTATTTTAAATACTAAACAGTTATTTGTCTCAACATGTGTAATTATAATATCTTTAATAAGCTGGCTTCAATATAATTATAATCACAGTACCTGGAAGGCCATGCCTTCTCTTGTTTTTCCCTGCCCCATTACAACTCAGCACAGAAAAAGCAGCACCACAGATAAACTGAGGACACTTGACTGGAAATGTAGAATGTACAGTAAGTTCCAAATCCAATAAAACACATAAGCCACACTGAATTTTATTCATGCCAGCAGTCCCAGCTGAAGCCAACAGGATCACTCATGGTGAAGTTAAGCCTGTGCCGAAATACATTGCTGGACAGGGATTTCTCATGTACTGTTCTCAAAACACTGAGCAAACATTTATTTTCCCAAGACAGTGGGCCATATTTTGCCATTAATTCTATAGCAGAATTCCTCATTGGCTGCTTAGAAATTAATGGCATGAGATGGCCTCTGATAGATACAATCTCTTAAACCTTCAAAACTCTCTTACTGGGAAGTTAGCCACAAAGAATTTTAGTGACCTGTTAGAGAAACAGCAAATCAACCTGCGAGTTCAGATCAGCGCCTAGGTGTTCTCCATCCTGCTCACAGTCCTTAACCATGTGGCTGTATTTGAAAAGGGGAACATTACCAGCATGAACAAACAATTCCTACTGTGCAGTTAAGAACAAAAGTTCATGTAACTCTCTCTTACCTTGCAGCCAGTCTCGAAAGTAGTGCAACCACATTTTGGGAAGCTGCCTATCCTCTTCCAACAAGACGTATGTCACATTACTGAAACTTCTGTGAAGTTCATAAAGTAAGTGCTGGACATTTGGATAATCTGCTTTCTGTGTCACAATATACATGTTGTAGAAAGAAAAGTACTTGAACTGTGCGGCAATGAAGTCATATTCCCGTGTTTCCCGTGGTACAATGTCTGTGAGATCCAGTCCATCTCTCACCTGGGTAGTTCCATAAAGGCTGAGCCCAAGTAAACCCAGAAAAAGAAAAATAACCACAACCTGCAACAGAAAATGGAAAATGCATTTAGTTTTAGGTT